>NW_006433946.1:6452922-6484598 GCF_000325575.1 Pteropus alecto
AAACTCACTGTGTTTTTTCAGAGGTATCATCCTGAATTCTCTGTCATTTAAGTCACATATTTCTATGTCTGTAAGCTTATTTTCTGGAGATTTTTCTCTTTCTTTCTGAGATGCTTGTCACCTTGGTTATTTATGGTGTTTAATGGACTATTTCTCCACCTTGGCATCAGTGGAAATGTATTTTGCTTTTTTTCCATAAAAAAGATTTATTATATAAAGTTCTCTCTTTAGCCTGTTGCAAGGAAGGTGCATTTTTTTTTTTTGGTTTCCAGTAGGTGGTGTCTAAGCCTCTTGGATCCCTGGTTTTTATAAAGGAATAATAATGCTTTTTAAATTTTCTTGTAGATATTTAATCACACTTGCTACCCTCAGTTTCAATACCTGTCAGTGTCAGTGACAGTCTCAGCGGTGTTTGCTCAGATTCCCCTGTGGCTCTGCAGTGATTGTTTTCCGAGGGTATGAGAGGACAGGCCCTCTAGGTTGGGTTTGGGGGCTATGGCTCAGCCTCAATTTTGCAACCAAGGCCAAGAAAAATCAGCTGTTGTTCCTCTGTGATCTCGTCCTTCTCCTCTGCTTTCTGCCTTAATGACTGGACCCTGCAGCCACAGCTTTCCCAGGCAAGAATGTTCAGGGAAGTCGCTGCGGGAACTGGCCGCTCCTTCTCCCCTCCCCCTTCTCCTGCAGGTAGCTCTGATGGCTGCAGAAAGGCAGCTTTTTTATTACTCCCAGTCTACCGCCCAACACCCACGGTTCTGTCCTGTGGTAGCTCTTATGCACAGATCTCACACTCAGACATGCTGGTGTGCAATTTGGGTGTTTTTTGTTGAGTTTTAGATGTTCAGCTTATAGTCATTTCAAGAGGAGAGATCTGGGGACGTCTCTCGCTCCTCCATGTTTCCAAAAATCCTAGAAACACTTTTCTTTACCTGATTACTTCATTTGCCCTTTTAAGAAGCTATAACATTATTAATCATATCAATTATACTTTGCCATGTATCTGCCTTGCGATAATCTGTTATTTTTTCCATAATTTTATTTTACTTATCAAGAATAGAAAATATAAAAACAATATTAGGATATTATTACAGTAGTTAATGTGCAAAATATAATAACAGATTAAAATAATAGTTTTAAAATGTGGTGGTGCTAACATTTCTACCTGGAAAGCATTCATGCTAAGAAGATTGTTGAGCATTGTGTTTAATTTGTTAAATCCAACACTTTTTTACCTACATGAATAGTTCTCTACAATATTGTTACTATGAACTAGAGTTCTCAGTTTTGAGCAATGTAATTCATCACACACGCCAAACAAGAAATAGTTTAGTTTTTACCTCTCATACAAGTCGCAGGAAATGGGTTTATTTTGTCTTTAGATGACATAGTGAATCATAGTTTCCTATATGAAATGTATCCTTAAACATCTGTTCATATATCAAATATAACAAAATAAAATTACAGAAAAAATATTTATGTGAAAGTTCTACTGGGTGACTTACAAATAAATATGGTGAACGGGATAAATGTATTTATGTTTACTCCCTCCTAAAACCTCACTATAATGTTGTTGGGAGTTTTAAGCCATACATCCATAGTCAAAGAGAATGGAAGAGGCATTGGAGAGACAAATTTCGGAAACTGAAAATCAAATAGGTAACTGATAACTGACTTAGCAGACCCAAGAAATCTGAATCCTAGGGTAGAAGTAGAAAAAAGTTGATATATCATCCAAGACTTTAGAAATTGCTAAAGGTTCCTGTGGCAGAGGGGAGAAAAACTGAGCTAAAAAATAAAAAGGTACATTGGAAAATTAAAATAAAATATCCCTATCCCTACTCTCACAGGTAGAAATTTCCTCTCCCCAGTCCAAGAGAAAACTGAAGATTTCTTCTTCTTCTTTCTTTCTTTCTTTCTTTCTTTCTTTCTTTCTTTCTTTCTTTCTTTCTTTCTTTCTTTCTTTCTTTCTTTCTTTCTTTCTTTCTTTCTTTTTGAAAGTTTTATTCTTTGGAAAGAATAAAATAGAAGATATTTGCACTGAGGTACACTTAGCATAGTTGAATTGGTATAATTTTTAATACAGAGAGATATATACTGAATGTCGAGTCCCCCAGCCTCTTCCCCTAGAATGATGACAGCCAAGATAATGCCACAAGGCAAACACTGAATATCCTTCTCTGGAGGATCTGACTGCCCAAGAAAAGAGACCTATAGTTATAGACACTGGGTTTTCTTACAGAAAATTACCTCGGAGAGGTAACCTTACACTGGAGAGCACAGTTTAAAACCTCTGTTCTTATATATGTACCTTCTAATCAGCTTTTTAATGCTTCATTCTTAAATGTATGCATGTACTGAGCATTAATAGGCAGTTAAGGAAAGCAGAAATTGAAAGAATGAGAGTAAAACAAACAGAAAATAAACAAATTGGTAGAAACAAAGACCATTAATGGAATAAAAACTTATACGCACACACACACACATATGTGTGTATGTGTGTGCAGAAATGAAATAAGAACACATTATATAAGAGTGAAACATCCAGAAAATAATATAAATACTGGATATTAAAACTATGTTATAAAAAATGAAAAAAATCTAGTGTGTGGTTGTGAGGTAAAGTTGAAGATATATCTCAGAAAATTAGAGCAGACAAAGAAATAGAAAATAGGAGAAGGTAAGTTAATTAAGATTAGCCCAATTCTATAGAGAAAATAGAGTGGAGAAAATCATCAAAAAAATTCAGGTAATTTTATCAGCTCTAAAATATATGAGTTTTTAGATTGGCAGGGTCTATCGAGTTCTAGCACAACTTTCAAAAAATAGACTCATACTAATAGTAATAATTGACATTTATTTACATTTCTCTGAAGATTAATGATGTTGAGCATCATTTCATATGTGTATTGACTATCTTATGTCCTCTTTGGAGAAATACTGATTCAGATTTTCTGCCCATTCTTAAATTGGATTATTTGTTATTTTGGTGTTGAGTTATAAAATAGTCAGAGGGGTATGAAGTACAACACAGGGAATATAGTCATTAATATTGTAATAACTATGTATAGTGCCAGGTGAGTACTAGAATAATCGGGGGGATCACTTCATAAATTATGTAAATGTCTAACTACTATGATATAAACCTGAAACTAATATAAAATAATATTAAATGTCAACTCCAATTGATAAATTAAAAAAATAAAATTTTACTTTACAGAAAAAAAAAATATTGAATGCTTTCCCCATGCTAGTCACTGTTCTAAACACTTTTCATGTGTTAACCCATTTTAATGCTTATGACATCCCCCAAAAGAGTGTGTTATTATTTTTTATCCTCATTTTTAAAGATGAGATCAATGTACAAATGAGAATTTTACATTGGTTAAGTAATTAGTCCAAGATTATGCAGAGCTGGGATTTGATTCAAAGGACTCTTAACTACTATTTTGAAGTTTTATAACACTAAGGACAAAGACAAGATTCTATAAGCATACAGAGACTTGGAAAACAGACAAAATCTCTTCATTTAATTCAAAATATATATAATCAGAAGATGATTGGATTTCTTAATAGCAACACTGAAAAGTAGAAAATAACTGGTTAGTGTCCTCAAAATGTTAAAGAAAAATAGTTGCCAATATAGAATTCTAATTTTTAACTATTAGCCAAATGTGAGGATGGATTAAAGTTACTTGCAGATATGCATTATCTCTGAAGATAAACTTTCAATGCACTCTTTCTCAGAAACTATTCATAGGCATACTCTACCAAAGTATGGAAGACCAAGTATCTAGGGAGTAGAGTTTCCAATAGAAGAAAGAACTAAAAGAAAAATGTGGGGCGAGAGTGAGAGAGAATTACAAAATAAGAATTTATAGCAGGCTTAAAGAGCAACCAGTACAGATTTTAATAAGCCAGAAGCCTTCAGAGAGACTTTAAGAGAATGAGTTGTAAAAATATCTAATGTGTTTGAGTACACTAAGAGTATAATTACGAAATGGGAGGGGGGGAGGTTGAGGGTTGTATCAATAATTATAACAGGAAATTAAGCAAATTAAAATCCAAAATAATGATTAACTCCAAGGAAAATACAAAGTTAGATATGAAATAAAATGTATCTATAGTATGCTATACGGCTCAGTTGTGAATAGAGGTCATAGTGATATAAACTACAGATACTGATTTCAACCAATTTTTTTTTTATAACTACAATGGGAGAATATAGTAACGGTAACTTAGCATTTGTATTTGGTGAGATAGAGGAGGAAGAAAATTAAAGTTTCATCTTCTTTAGTGGAAAATTTGTTATATATGTTTAAAAGTAAAAAAATCAAGAAGTATTAATATAAGGATGTTATTTTCATGTATTCATTTAAATACCAAAAGAATCAGCTAAATAGTTGAAAGAGAGATGTCTTTGGTGAAATAAGTGGCAGTGGATTGCTTTTTTAAACAAACTTTATAAGCTAATTGATATCCTAAACCATGTGCTTAATTAACTTTGATAAAAATTTTTAAAAAACTAAATTAAATATACATTGTTACTTTTTGTAAGAAAACAAATGAAATACTACAAATCAAACTTACATCTGCTAAACATTTTCCATATCAGTTATCTTTGAAAATTATATAAAAGATCAACAAACAAATGTGTAGAAGCAAATGGTCACAAGGAAATATAAATCTCAATTTGTTCATGCACCAAAAGTATATCTGTGGTGAAATGGTAAAAGTTCTACTAACATGCCCTTCTGAGTTTCTGAGTTTTTAAGAAGAGATATAGGTGCCATTTTGGGGTGAGATGGAGTGATTAGGAGGACAGTTTCTAATCTTTAATTGAAGCAGAACTTTTTTTGGAGAAGGAACTTTAGATGCTGGATTTCTGATAGTGATTTCTGTTAGCTAAAGTGACTCTGCTGAATACAAAAGTTAAGAGAATTTTTTTCATTGTTTTACAATCATACCATTTGGAAGTTTAGGATTCTCTCTTTTACTTGTTGATTTGAAATTCTAAAATATCACATAGGCTCTTGATAAATTATTTGCCTTATATATTCTGTGCTCATTTCTATCATTTTCTCTACTAGTGCAAACACCCTCCTACCCTGATATGTTATGTGATTTAGTTGAAAAACAGTTTAAAAAAATAATTTTATGTAGAACCCCATTTCCATTAATATCTTCAATATCCATTATTGGACTCGCAGAGATCAGAAAGTGTTTTGAAAATTTTCAGGTTTTAGAGCCAACACTTTGAAAGAAGACTAAGGTTTACTCAGAAGACAGAAGTGCCATATCATCTAAACAACTAGTATTTGCATGTGGCATATTAGTATTCATTGTGGTTTAGCTAGCAGTATGTGAAGACTATTTTAGATGATAACTTGTACTTCCAGCATTGACAGAATTTGAGAATTTCAAATACTTTTCCATTTGAAGGAGGACTATAATTCTTGTAAACTGTGAAGAAGACCATTATCATTTTCAAGATTTTTTTTTGGTTTATATATGCAGAAAAAAATAAGAGATTTGTCCCCTTTAACAGCCCAGTGTTATTATATATTTGAGGGATAACCCAGAAATAGTAAAGCAGGTACTGTTGGGATGATGACCCCATCCTTTAATTAAAGAAAGAAAATCAAATGATGTAGTAGTTTTGGAAACACAGGCCATCTAAAGTAGAATTATGCTGGCTCAAGTTTTGAGGATATTTAGGGCTCAGAGTAAGTGGCAGAAAGATGTTAATGATGTATTTATCATCTATGATTTAACTTGCAGAAAACCTGAAAGGGTGAGCCAGAGGTGAATAAATGGCATTGGAGAGACTGTAGGAGAGGAGGGTGGCGATATTTGAGGGTATTTAGTAAAGAAATGAAGCAGAAATTAATAGTATATGCACTTAACATATTTTGCTTTATATAACTCTAATCAATGTTTTAAAATAAAACAAAATCAATTTTGAGTTTTATAGTCTATATACTTGTATAAGAAGAAATAGTACATATATCATGTAGGATATAATTATATAAGTTTCTTCTCTATATCTGAAGTAGAATTAATGATCTGGTTATACTATTCAAATATGACACTACTAATTAACAGGTCAGTTCAAGAGCTGAAGGAAAAATGCCCTGAAATGCCACTTTAGGAAATCCTCTGAGAAAATAATATTTGTATACAGTTGTTAATATTATTAATTGAAAGATATTTATTAAGCACCTACTCTGCGCTAGTGTTTACTAGTTGTTAATGTTTGTAGTCACAGTTTCTGCCTTCATAAAATATAAAGACTTATTGAATGTTGGGTATGTGTCACCACAGTTTTTGTTCTTATGACACACAAGGACATCTCAAGCTCTATGGGGCTGTAACTAAAGGGCAGGCAAGATGTAGTTTGTGCCACTGGTATTATAAAAGAGCACAAAAATAAAGGTCATGCACAACTTCTAATCCCTTGTTTTGACTCTTACTTTATGAACTTTGGCTTATCTCAATTTATAGCTGAATCCTTATGTCCCTTTTATTTTTAGCTCAATGATTATTTTGTGGATTGCTTCATTCTCCAGCTAAGATGTTCACTTTTTTTTTAATTTTTAATAACAGTTGTTAATATTATTAATTGAAAGATATGATTTTGATTTTCAGGCCCCGAGAAGCTCTTTATCTCACTTTCAATTTTGATCGATAGCCTTGCTCAATAGAGTAGTATTGTTTAAAGTTTCTTGCTTTTCATTAGTTTAAATATTTGGTGTCAATCTTTTCTGGCCTGAAAAGTTTCTCTTGAGAAAATCAGCTGACAGTCTTATAGGAGCTCCTTTGTAAGTAACTAGCTGCCTTTCTCTTGCTGCTTTAGGTTTCTCTCTTTGTCTTTAATATTTGGCATTTTAATGATGATGTGTCTTGGTGTGGGCCTTTTGGGGTTCATCTTATTTGGCAATCTCTATCCTTCCTGTGCTTATATATCTATTTCCTTCACCAAGTTAGGATAGTTTTCTGTCATCATTTCTTCAAATAGGTTCTCGATCACTTGCTTTATCTCTTCTTCTGATACCCCTATAATGCAAATGCTATTATGTTTGTTATTGTCCCAAAGGCCTCTTAAATTTTCTTCATTTAAAATATTTTTTTTTCTGTTCTGATCGGATATTTTCTGCTACCTTGTCTCCCAAGTCATTGATTTGATCTTCTGCTTCACCTAATTGACTTTTGCATTTTCTAGTGTATTCTTCATTTCAGTTATTGTATTTTTGTTCTTCATTTCTGATCATCTTTTATGGTTTCTATGTCCTTTTTATGCTTACTATCTCTTTGTTGAAGTTCTCACTGAGATCATGTATTTTTCCCCTAAGTCATTGAGCGTCCTTATAACCAGTGTTTTGAACTCTGCATCTGGTTGTTTGCTTGCCTCTGTTGGAGTCCAGAGTGAGTGCCTGTGAGCAAGTGAATATGTGCATAGGACCTGTAAAGAGATGTCTGCATTTCCAGCTGCCTTTCATTTCACCCAGACAGTCAGAATCCCCAATGATTTTTACAGTAAATTTTGTGGGGACTCCTCTTTCCAACACTAGAATTCTGGGCTGGGGAGTCCCGGTATTGGATCGGGGTCCCTCGCTCCTCCATGGAGACCTCTGCAGCCAAGACGTTTTTCCTGATAACTCAATCATCACACGTGGGTATGGAACCAGCCCATTTTTTATCTACGCACTATACTAGTCTCAATTTGGCCTCTTTCCTATAATCCCAATTATAGGAATTATGTTCAGCTAGTCTTCAGGTGGTTCTCCAGACTGATTGTTTTATAATCTAGTTGCAATCCTAATGCAGTCATAAAAGGAGGCAAGCCCAGCATTCACCAACGCCACCATCATGACCGGAATCTTCACTAACATTCTGTATGCTGGTTTTAGTTAGAAAGCAACCAAATGCTCATTTATCGTTAATCATCATAGAAGAATTTTAAAAATTATCTGAAATAATTTAAAATATGCCATAATGTATTATATTCAAGATGATATATACACACCACATGCACAAATATACACACAGGTATATGCACACATGCATACACACATATAGCAAATATCTTCACATTTTAATAAATATGACATGGGAGATGTACATTGTTTTTCTAACCAAGATTATTTATAATAAATTCTGTACCAATCTTTTTTTTTTGTATTTTAAGAAAGGAATATCCATAAAATTATTTAATAATATTTATATAGAACAATATTTCTAGGAAAACAGTATGAGTAAAATTGACTTTTACGTCTGTGTTGATACTTGATTTTTACTTTTAGTCAGAGACTCAAATAATTATCCATTTATTTGTTTGGTATTATTTTTCAAATAAGTTACTTTTCTGAATATTTTCCTATGTAGTATAATCACACAAAAAAGTGAAATTTTCTTTTTTCCTCATTCATGGAAACAGAAGTTTTTATGTACATTATTCATCAGAGATTGTTCTGTGTTTTTCTCAATATAATTAAGATCAACTGATGATCCGTTGGCAGGTAAAACAACAAAGTAAATTATATACTATGACACATTATGTTTAATATAAGCTTAGAATATGGAAAACATATAAGCTGAACAACCCCAGAAAAGAAAATACTGTAATTTTAAAATAGTTTGAAAACATCAGTGGTTGATAAAATATTTCTTTATGGGCTTGTGGTATTTTAGGACAAGATAAATTTTCTGGAAGTCCGATAGGGGGAAATGAAAGATCTGAAATAACGTTATAATTTTAAATTATTAAAATCGCACATGATAATTATAGTCGTCTTTTAGACTTTTTATTCCTGTGACGTACTTTTCATTCCAACTACTCTTCTAATTTGGAGGTTATTATCACTGAAAAAATAAGATTAGTATTCAGTGACATCTGGTTTTCTCATAGCACTGCAGGCAACTGGTTAGAATTAGGCCAAGAGGGAAAAGAAAAGATGGTTGATAAACTCCTGATAGTGAATGAGTATGAAATATGATCTGAATTTTCTATGTACATTTTGCTATAATTTTCTAAGGCCTGTGATGTTTTCAAAAAAGGTGAAAATAATATATTTAATCATAAATTATCTTTAAAACTTGGTAGAAATATATGTTACATTTTTACAAGTGTAGAACAAAGCAGGTAAACTAAATGGTATCTTGAAAATTTTATGGCTGTAATTCAATGTCTCTGATCTTAAATATAATGCTATAAAAAATAGTTTTTGGTTTGTTAACTTTTTAGCTTTTACTTGTAGCAGAAATCTTGTATCTTTTAATTTCCGAAATGAGATTTTTTTTTCTTTTTATCCAAAATTCTTAAGCTTATCCTAGGAGTTAGAGAGTTGATAAGTGTGTGTGTGTATGTTCACATATACGTATATGTGTGTTTTTGAGACACTGAGAATATACATTCTCAGTGTTCCTGTACATTGGTCTAATGCATAGAATAGCTGAGACATTTTTCTTTGCCAGAGTTCCTGAAAAAATAAAGCAAAATTTGGGAAGAGCCTAGGAAAAGTAAAAGTTGGCATTGTAATCTTCTAAATGGTAACAATTAATCTAATAAAATATATTCTAACATCTTTTTTAAATTTTAATAATTTTTAATATTTCAATTAAAGTTGGCATATAATATATTAGTTTCAGGTATACAGCATCATGATTAGACATATATCATATAAAGTGATTACTCCAATAAATCTAGTACTATTCTGACACCGTACATATTTATTACAATATTATTGACTATATTTCTTATGCTATACTTTACATCCCATGACTATTTTGTAACTACCAATTTGTATTTCTTAATTCTTTCCGCTTTTATACCCACTCCCCAGTGCCCCTCCTATTTGACATTCCCTCAAAATGTTCTCTGTATCTACGGGTTTGTTTCTTTTTTTTTTTAATTTTTATTATTGTTGTTTGTTTTATTCTCTCAATTCCACATGTAAATTAAACAATATGGCATTTGTCTTTCTCTGTCTGACTTACTCCATTCATGATACCCTCTAGGTCTATCCATGTTATTGCAGATGACAAGATTTCATTTTTTATACCTGAGTAACATCACATTGTATATATGTACCACCATTATAGACACCCAGGATTTCTCAATATCTTGGCTATGGTAAGTAATGCTGCAATAAACATATGAAATCCCTTCGGAGTAGTGTTTTGGGTTTCTTTGGATAAATACTCCGAAGTAAAATTACTGGGTCTTACTTTATGTCTTATATATAGCCTTTGATTTAAAGTCTATTTTTTCTCATATAAGTATTATTACCTTAGCTTTTTTGTTTCAATTTTTATAAAATATCATTTTTATCCCTTTATTTTGAGTTCATGTGTGTCTTTCGATCTGAAGTGAGTTTCTTGTAAGCAGCATATGTAAGGGCCTTGTTTTTCTTATCCATTCAGCGACCTTATGTCTTTCGATAGGAGCATTTAATCCATTTACATTTAAACTTATTGTTGATAGATATGTAGTTATTACTATTTTATTATTCATAGTTTTAATTTTTTTTCTTCTTCTTAAAGAAGTCCCTTTAATATTTCCTGTAAAACTGGTTTGTTGGTGATGAACGCCTTTAGCTTCTTCATGTCTGGGAAGCTCTTTATCTGTCCTTCGATTCTAAATGATAGCTTTACTGGGTAGAGTAATCTTGATTGTAAGTCCTTCAAGGACTTACAATATTCATCATTTTGAATATTTCATGGCAATCCCCTCTGTCCTGTAGAGTTTCTGTTGAGAAATCAGCTGACAGTCTTATGGAAGATCTCTTGTAGGAAACTAATGGCTTTTCTCTTGCTAATTTTAAGATTCTCTTTTTGTCTTTGACCTTTCTCATATTATTATGATGTATCTTTGTGCAAGCCTCTTTGATTTATCTTGTTTAGGACTCTCTGCATTTCCTGGACTTGTATGTTTATTTCATCCACCATGTTAGGGAAGATTTCCATCATTATTTTTTGAAATAGGTTTTCAATTCCTTGTTCTCTCTCTCCTATATCTACTACCCATATGATGCAAATGTTGGTATGCTTGATGTTGTCTCCCAAATCCCTTTAAAATATCTTCCTTTATTATTATTTTTTTCTTGTTGCTGTTATGATTGTGTGTTTTCTGCTACTTTATTGTATACATTGGTGATTTGATTCTCTCTTTCATCTAATCTACTGTTGATTTCCTCTAATATATTCTATTTTTTTCAAGGTGAGGCAACCCTTGGTTGACCTCGCAGATTGCAAGAATCTTGTCAGCTTACGATCCCTTATTGTTTTCATTTATTTTTATTTTTATTTTTTTACACGCCTACAGCACCTGGTTTTCTAGGTGGTCTCCCATCCAAATACTAACCAGGCCCGACCCTGCTTAGCATCTGAGATCAGATAGGATCGGGTTTGTTCAGGGTGGCATGGCCATAGACTGATGTATTCTTTTTATTTCTTTTCTTTTTTCCAGCTTTAATGAAATATAATGGACAGATAGTCTTTCATATTAACATTTTACAATCAATGAGTTTTTTTTTTTTCATTCATAGTTGGCATACAGTAATGTATTATTTTCAGTTGTACAGCGGGTGATTACAGATCTATATAATTCACAAAGTGATCACCTCACTAAATCTAGTACCTCTCTTCCCCCTAGATATTTATTACATTATTAACTATTTTCCTTATGCTACACTTTATATCTCCAAGTCTATTTTGTAAATATCCATTTGTACTTCTTAATCTCTTTGCCCTTTTTCACCATTCCCAATCCCCCCTTTAGTAGCCCTCAAAATATTCTCTGTATCTATGAGTTTATTTCCATTTTTGTTGTTTTTATTATTTATTTTGTTCTTTAAATTCCACATGTATGTGAAATCATGGCATCTTTGTCTTTGTCCGAATAACTTCATTCAGCACAATACTCTCTAGGTCCATTAAGTCAATATCTTTTCCTATCCACTTCCTTTTAGTCTTGTGTGTCTTTTAATCTGAAGTGAGCCTCTTATAGGCAACATATATAGGGAGTCTTATTTTTTATCCATCCAGTTTCCCTATCTTTTGATTGGAGAACTTAATTCTTTTCCATTTGTGGTATTTGTTGATAGGAATGTAGTTATAACCATTCTTTATTCATATTTTTGATACATGTCTTTCATTCTTAAAGAAGTGCCTCCAACGTTTTTGGTAATACTGGCTTGGTGATGATAAATCCTTTTAGCTTATTTTTATCTGGGAAGCTCTTTATCTATCCTTCAACTTTAAATGCTAGCTTTCCTGGGTAAAGAATTCTTGGTTGTAGACCCTGGGTTTTCATCACATTGAATATTTTCTGCGAAGCCCTTCTGTCCTGCAAGGTTTCTTTTGAGAAATGAGCTGTCAGTCTTATGGGTGCTCCCTTGTAAGTAATTAACTGCTTTTCTCTTGCTGCTTTTAAGATTCTCTCTTTGTATTTCACCTTTGACATTTTAATTATAATGTGTCTTTGAGTATGCCTCTTTGGTCTCCTCGTTTTGGGGATTCTCTGAGCTACATGAGTTTGTATGTCTATTTTCTTTCCTAGGTTAGGGAAGCTTTCCATCATTATTTCTTCAAATAGCTCATCAACTTCTTGTTCCCTTCAGGCACCCCTATGACCCAGATATTTTTACATTTAATTGTGTCCCATAGGCTTCTTAAATTATTATTATAGTCTTGGCTTCTTTTCTCTTGCCATTCTGATTGAGCGTCCTTGGCTTCCCCATTCTCTATATCAGTGTTTTGATCCTGTTCTTTAACCACTCTGTTGATTCCTTCTAATATACTCTTCATCTCAGATAATGTGTTTTTCATTTCTGACTGGTTCCCTTTTATAATTTCCATTTCCATTTTTATGGTTTTTTTTATCTCTTTGTTAATTTTCTCACCGAGTTCAATCTATAGTTCCCCTAAGTTCATTGACTATCTTTATAACCAGTGTTTTGAACTCTGCATCTCTTATATTGCTTGACTCCATTATTCCTGGATCTCTGTTCTATATTCTTATATGGTTTCTGCTTCTTTGTCTTCTCATTTGGGCTGCCTTTTCGTGTCTGTTTCTATGTACTAATCAAAGCTCCTAAGTCTCCTGGGCTTATTAGTTGGATTTTGTAAATGTGTGTCCAGTGACAGTCCTGAGAGGGGTTCAGCTGCAGGCCAAGTTTAGCCTCAGCCTGTGTCCCTCCAGGGCCACCTGTTAAGATTCAGCAAGCAATCTACAGATACTGTGCTTATAGTTGCCTCTAGAAACCATGCCAGAAACCAAAGTCAGCTGCCACCAGTGTGAGTCTTGGCGCTGCTCACAGTGGCACAGGACTCACTGAGGACACAACTGAACGTGGCTTGGGTCGGGTCATGAGTTGAGGGAGGTGAAGTTTCAGGGAATCCTCTGGGTGGATCAACCTCTGTTATGTAGTTAGATAATATCTCAGGTATGGAGGCACTCTATCCACACACTGAGAGCAGGGATAACTCAACAGAGGAACAATGGATATCACCAGCATCTCTGCCCAGAAGAGAGCCTGGCCTTCTTGGCCCTCACTATGACAGCTCAGTGTCCTCCTGTAAGTCTCTGGTGCCCCCTGAGTAGCCGATCTGGCGCTGGTGCTCAGAATGAGCAAGTCCGTCACCATTAAAGTTTGGTTGTAAACACATACCCTTTAAGAGGTGTCTGCAGCTACCCGCTGCTGTCGCTGCAGCCTCTGTCCCACTCAGTCACTCAGGACCCAGCAGCCTCGTGTCTTCACCCCCACCAACCTCCAACCATTGCAGATTGATTAATTATTTCTCACCCTAGTTGTAGTGCTTCTGTTCACCTAGATCCCAGGCAACTTTGCTTGCTGTTTGCTCCTTGTTTCCGTCCTAACTTTGATGTGGTCTCAGGAGGGATAAACAAAGCCTCTGTCATCTACGCCATTTTTAGGTGCGTCTTCCCTCTAATATATTCTTCATTTCAGTTAATATATTCTATTTTTACTGTCTTGGTGAAGTAATGAAGCTCAAGTATAAGCTCTATTCTATAAATCTTATGTAATCCTCAAGTTCCCTTCAACTAACCCATTTTTGAAGACAGTAACATATTCCCAATGTTGCTCATATTTTCTAGGCCAAAATTCTATTAGAAGAAAAAGGGAGAAAAAGTTAATTTTTGCTTATAGTGTAAGATAGGGGTTCAATTTCAGTTTTTCACATGTGGATATTTAGTTTTCCCAACACCATTTGTTGAAAAGACTATCTTTTTTTCTATTGTGTGTTCCTGGAATCCAGGTTTAAGACCATATATTTCTGGAAACTGGATTCTATTCCATTGTTGTATATGTCTTTCTTGATGAGAGTACCACATGGTTTTAAATATTCTAATTTTGTAGTATATTTTGAAATCGGAAAGTGTGATGCTTCTCAAGGTTGTTCTTATTTCTCAAGTTCACTTTGGCTATTCAGGGTCTTTTGTAGTTTGTATAAATTTTAACTTTTTTTTTTTCTCTAAAAGATGTAACTGAGATTGTAATAAAGAGTGCACTGATTTCATGGAATGCTTTGGATAATATGGACATTTTAACAAAAAATCAGCTAAAATGGATTAAAGACAAATGTAACACTTGAAACTGTAAAACTCAAAAAAAAAGGGGAAAGCTCTTGACATTGGCCTTGACAATGATTTTTTGGATTTGATGCCAAAAGCACAGGTAACAAAACCAAAAACAGACAAGTGAAACTACATTAACTAAAAAGCTTCTGCTGCACAGCATAACAAAAAACAAAGTAAAAAGTCAATCTATGGAATGGGAGAAAATATTCGCAAACCATATATCTAATAAGAGGTTAATTTACAAAATATGTAAGTATCTCTTGCAACTCAATAAAAAAAATAACTGCAAATAATTTATTTTTAAAAAAATGGTCAAAGGACTTGAATAAACACTTATCCAAAGAGAAAATTCAAATGGCCATCAGGTATGTGAAAAGACACTAAACATCGCTAATCATAAGGAAAACACAAATGAAGATCACATGCCTGATGAGATGACTTTTATTTAAAAAAAAAATGTATAACAAATGTTGGTGAGGATGCAGATAAATTGTAACTCTTATACATTGTTGGTGGGAATGTAGATGATGTAGCCATATTAGAAAATGGTATGGAGTTTCTTCAAAAAAATTAAAAATATAACTATTATATGGTCCAGCAATTCCTCTTCTGAGTATATTTTGAAATGATTTAAAATCTGGATTACCCAATATTGTTTGCATTCTCATGTTCATTGCAGTATTATTTATAATATCTAAGATCTGGAAACAACCTAAATGTCCATCAACAGATGAATATAAAAAATATGGTATATGTACACAAAGAAATATTATTTTAAAATTTCTTTAAAAATGAGGAAATCCTTCCACTTGCAACAATATGGATGAACATAGAGAATATTTTACAAAGTTAAATAAGCCAGTCACAGAAGAACAAATATTCCATGATTCCACTTATATGAGATATCTAAAATAGTCAAACTCATTTAAGCAGAGAATAGCATTGTGGTTACCAAGGTTTAGGGGGAGAGAATATTGGGAATTGTTGCTCAATGGGAATAAAATTTCAGTTATGCAAGATGAATAATGTTCTAGATATAAAGTTAACAATGTGGTATTGTGCACTTTAAAATATGTTAAGAAGGTAGACTTCATGGCGATTTTCTTTAGTGCATGCACACACACACACACACACACACACACACACACCCTTGTAAAAACACACAAGAAAGTTTTGGGAGATGATGGATATATTTAGTACCTTGATTGTGATGATGGTATCATAGGTGTTTGCATATGTTCAAGTACACCAAGATGTATATATTAAATGTATGCAATTATTTGTATATTAATTTTACCTTAATGTAGTTTTAAAAAATGAAGGGAAATAAATGATAAATGCAACATATATGACAACATTTACTCTATGCAAAGGACAAGAAGATCAGATAGAGGAAGATCATGGAGGCAGATATATGCTACTAGTTCTAGGTAGGGTGGTAAGTTTATTTTTCAAATTAACAAGAAAATCATGAATCAATTCAATTCTAAGGACTTGAAGACCAACAATAAATACAAAAATAAATAAATTATGTATACATATGTGTACACAGACACACACATATTCAGAGAAACAGAGATAAAATAGAGAGAATATATTTTCCCAGCTTGGAGTCTGTATAATAGGGATATCATCTTACACAGTGCTTGTTAACCTTTCCTAACTATGTATTCTTATTATTTGGAGACTAAACTGCTGAAACCGGATTACTTAGCCTGAAGTATAAAAGCAATCATGAGTCCCAAATTTTATATTAAAAATATAATTGAAAAACAGTGATGAAATACCACTCTACACCTATTAGAGGGGCCAAAATTCAAAGCACTGACAACACCAAATGCTGGCAAAGTTGTGGAGCAATGGGAACTGTCAATTCATTGCTGGCGAGAATGAAAAATGGTACAGCCACTTTGATAGACAATTTGGCCATTTCTTACAATATTAAACATACTCTTATCATATGACCCAACAATTACATTTTTTGATATTTACTCAAAGGAGTTGAAAGCTTATGTCTACACGAAAACCTGCACACAGATGTTCACAGCAGCTTTATTCATAATTGCCAAAACTCAAAAGAAACCAACATGTCCTCAGGAAGTGAACGAATAAATAAACTGCAGGATATTCAGACAATAGAATGTTATTAAGCACCACAAAGAAATCAGCTATAAACCATTAAAATATATAAAGCAATCTTAAATGCATATTACTAAGTGAAAGAAACCATTCAAAAAGGCTGCATACTATATAATTCCAACCTTATGACATTCTAGAAAATGCAAAACTATTAAGACAATAAAAAGATCAGTAGTTTCTCAGGGTGCAGAAATAAAGGGATGAATAGGGAGAGCACAGAGGATTTTTAAGGCAGTGAAAATACACTCTATACCATAATGTTGGACACATTGTCATTACACATAAGTCCAAACTTGCTGAATGTACAACACCATATGTGAACCTTAACGTAAACTATGACTTTGGGTGAATATGGTTGGTCAATGTAGGTTCATCAATGGTAACAAATGCACCACTCTTGGAGGAAAAGTTGATAATGGAAGTTGCTATGTATGCATGGAGGAATGAGATATATGGGAAATCTCTTTAAGTTCCTCTCAATTTTGCTGTGAACTTAAAACTTCTCTAAAAAAAACCTTTAAAATGCATGCTATCCCCCAAAAAAGATGAGAAAGAATTATGATAAAGGTTGTTCAAACATTTTTTTATACTAATACAATTGTAGACTTCAGGAAACTCCAACACTTTCCACATTTCAGATGCCAAATTTCCTGAAGTAAAATATGTCCCCATTACATGCTTCTAGAAAGAAAACTTCTCCTTAGGTAAAATTGTCGTAAGATATAAAACTTCACAGATATATGGTGCAAATGAAAGTTGTGAGCCTAAACTCAAGTAGTTTTTGTTTCCCCAAAGTTCTAGTGACATGTTCTCAGGTTTTCTTAAATGTTCTGATTTAGTTCTTAGTCACTGTGGGTATCAAAATAAGGGAACTATCACATCTATCCTACTTGAAAAAAATTCTAAAATTTCTTCTAAAAATTTAAATTGAGCCTTTGTGATAAAATGTATCAATAAACCAAGGAAAATAATTTTGGTTCATGAGACTTTGCCAAATACAGGATATTATCACACTATTTTGGAATATACCTTAGAAGCATAGCTATGTAGTATTATAGATTTTAGAAGGTTTGGTTTATAGGATGATAAATGGATTTAACCTCAGTTATAATCTAATATGACTGTTCCATTTACTGTTGAAGAAACTGAATGTCAGAGAAGTCATTGGTCCAGGGTGAATAGCATTGGCATAACTGTACTAGAAACTAAATATTGTATTCCCTATGTTTTTTTTCTGCTACTTCATACTACTTCAGTATTAAATGAATAATAAAAAACTCAATGCTTCCTAGTCAAAAACTTAAATTTTATATTTAGATGTAATGTTATAATAACTAATAATTATATAGAGAGATTAAAAGATTAATATAATTGTGAGGTCTAGAAAGTTAGAATTATGACATGAATTAAGACTTGCATCACCTATAGGAAATTAAGTTTAGTAAATTTCAGTTGATATGGGCAAATTATTTTGTACAAATAACCAATTTATCCTTATTTTTTTCTGTTTTACTTTTGATGCTAGATGGAATAAGTAAAGATTTTTAAAATCCATTTTACCTTTTCAAATATCTCCTTAATAATAATGTTAAATCCAATTAAGATTGAATTTATTTTTTTAAAATTTTTCTCCTCTTTTTTTTTTACTAAGATAAGTATTGAAATAAACCACACCATCTTCACAGAGTTACCAATATGTCAACATCATTACAATACACATTTATTTTAACCTTTGTTGAAGTTAATTTAGAAAATGTCTGTGACATGTAAACAATGTTTTCTGGATTTTTAGGTGATGTGAATGTAAAACTAATTAGAGTTTAAAATTAGATCATATTTTGTGTTTGGTTTTGGAGTGCATGTCCAATTTAATAGGTTTACATTTCACATACATGTTTTGAATGATAAAATGCAACATACTGAAATACATGCATAGTAGATTATTGATAGAAAATGATTATCCACTTTTTCAAAATCTTCTATCTTTCGAGAAAAGATAAATGTATTTTCATGCACTGTACGTGCTGTTGCTATTTATACTTTATTTTTAGTATTTCTTGTGGTAGACTAACCAATACTTTGAGGGTGCACCATTCTGGTCATGAAGTATAGATATACTCTAGAAATATGTTTATGACATTAGAATAAATTTTCTGATTCCAGGGCATAATCAGAAATTTGATTTTTAAACTAGAACTTCGATATTGCCTTATCATGCTATTTAGCTATTTCAGCCAAAAAATAGGTATAGAAAACTTTAAGTTAGACTTTAGTTGAGGAATGCTTTTCTGTAATTAGATGTCCTTAGTTAGTCAACTGGTCTCTCATGACTTCTCTAACTTATAGTAAATTCCCAAGAGTGCTGCCCTTTAGCTTATAGGCTGTCTTGAAAAAAAAAAAAAAGCTACTTTATATGTTTAAGGTTTTGTTATTAGTCATTATTCTGAAACTTACTAAAAATAAATGAGTAGAATAACTCTGCTTGTTGGATTGTACAAATTACCTTAAATTTAGGCTCTGAAATTATTTCAACTATTTTGTCTTTGATCACATTTCTTATAGAATGAAATTAGATTCAACTCAGATAATTATAAAAATAAATTTATTAGAATATTTTCATCCCACTGTTTCTTGTTTCTACTAGACACTATATTCTTTTTATCTTCCTGAAATTTTTTAAGGACAGCTAAGTAGGCAATAACTAAGGATCAAATTGTGAATAAATTCTCATTATGAAACTGACATTTGAAAGATATTTTTTAGCTACAGCTCAGCAGTCCTGATAAAAGATTAGTGTTGATGGTAAAAAAAAAAGAAAAAAAGAAAAAAGAAAAAGCAACATTAATTTTGTATAGGTACTGAACCTTTATTACTATAAACTGCAACATTATAGTAATCAATTGACTGTTTTTCCCCTCTATTTTTTAAATTAATAGACTTTATTTTTTGGAGCAGTTTTAGGTTTAAAGAAAAATTAAGAAGAATGTTTAGAGAGTTCCTGAGTGATATCAGCAAGATGGTGGAATAGAAAGCCCTGGACCCTCCTTTCTTCCATGAACATACAAATTTATCTACAGTTAATGGAGAAATTTCCTTTGTGCAAAATTCAGAATCTAGTCAAGAGGTTTCTGCACTCTGGATGAACATGAAACTACCAACAAAAAAGCCAGTAGGAAAACTTGAGATAACTTTTTATAATAATACTTACCCCTGTCACAATGTTATTCAATCAGGAGGAAACTCAGCTCCAAGCTTCTCCCTGGGGAGGTAAAGAGGCAGATTGCATAACCAATGCCCCAACTTTTCCAAGATCAATTCAGAAGAATGGCTTCTATCTGGTCTGTCTCAGAACACCAATGAGATCCTGCATAATTTAGACACATGGGACCAGTGAGAATGGAGGTGGAAATTTGAGTTGAAAGTCACCATAGCCCTAGAGGCCCTCCCCTCTCAGCTCAGCACAGAGTGAGAAGACAAAAATTCCAGATCCTAGCTCTTTCCCAGATGGAAAATATATAACCTACACATTCAATACCCCAGCTCTTGTAAAGACTACATGAAGGGCTGGCTTCTGTCTAATATATCTCTGAAAGATAATGGTACCTGCCATAATATAGCCTTCCGAGGGCCAGTGGAAAAAAATATATCAGTTTGAGCAGAAGTTGCCATAGTACCATAGCCCCTCCCCCAATTCATCATAAAAAAAAAAAACAGAAAGCTCCAGCTCAGTTTCTCATTGAGGAGAGAAAGAGGTAGACCACAAATCTATCGCCCCATTTTTTATGGGAGTTACCAAGAGAACTGGTTTTTGTCTAGCCTGTCTCAGAGTGCTAAAGGGACACAGCATAATCTAACTGCCTATGGGCCAGTGAGAACAGTGAAAACAGTTTTATCTAGCACTCAAGTCACAACAGCCACTGCTCCCAACTCGGTGCTGAGTACAAACAAACAAACAAAAACATATCACAGATTCTCCCTGGAAAGGGAAACAGTTGGACAAAGCATCTAAAAATACAGATTTGGGGGAAATGCCTGAGGAACTGGCTTCGGTCTCACCTGTCATGTAGTACTTATGGGACCCAGCATACTCTAGATGCTTTGAGGCTGCTAAGAACAAATAAAACAGGCTGATTGGTGAGGATGTTCTCTTGTACAAGGCCAGTCTGTGAGGAATAAAGAAGGTGGCTGTTTTGTTTAACGTGCAGCACTGACACAGAGAGACAAGAAAATGAAGGAACAAGAAAATACGTTCCAAACAAAGGAACAAGATAAATCTCCAGAAACTTACATTTATGAAATGGAAACACATGATTTACCTGACAGAGAATTCAAAATAACTGTCACAGATGCTCACTGAAGTCAGGAGAACAACCTATGAACAAAGTGAAAATTTTCAAAAAGAGATAGAATATTAAAACAAAAATAAAAACAAAAACAAAAACAAAAAACAGAAATCATGAAGGTGAAGAATACAATAAGTAAACTAAAAAATTCACTAGAGGGGTTCAACTACACATTAGATGAAGAAGAATTGATGAGTGAATTTTAGTTAAGTAATTGGAACTTATACTGTCACAATGGCAAGTAGGAAAAAAATGAAAAAGAATGGAGAAAACTGAAGGAACCTATGAGATTAATATACATATTACAGCAGTCTCAGAAGGAGAAAAGAAAGAAAAAGTACAAGAAGGAATATTAAAAAATAATGACAATAATCAAGTGAGATTTTCTCTAAGTATATATGGCTAAATCGACATTCAAAAATCAATCAATGTGGAGTTTGGGTCTAGATGGCAGAGTAGGTTGACACTGTGCTTGCCTCTTACCATGACTACATTAAAACTACAACTAAATTATAGAACAATCAACCTGGAGAAGCATCGAAGGCTAGCTGAAGAGAAAATCTATAACTAAAAACATACAAGAAGCTCCAGAGAGACTGGCAGAAGAAACAGAGATGTGAATAGGCTTATCCTATACCCATGTGAGAATTGGAAAGGACACTTTGGCTATAGAGGTCCCCCCTGAAGAGTAAGGGATCCCAGCTCCATACCGGGTTCCCCAGCTTGGAGCACCAGGACCAGAAAGAGGAGCCCCCACATCTGTCTGTGAAAATCTTTGGTCATTTTGTCTGTCTGGGTGTGATGGAAGGCTGCAGGAAACACAGGCATTCCTCTTAAAGGGCCTTTACACAGACATTCTTACTCTCAGGTACTCATGCTCGGCTCTGGTGGAGGGACAGTAACTTGGGAGGTGCCAGACATATAAGGAGAAAATGAGATGAGTGGCTCTAGGGTGAGGGCTGGAGGGACAACTGCTAGTGTCCCTGTGGTGAGCCCTTCTCGTGTAATTGGCTAGCGAGCAGCATCTGTTCTTTGTTGAGACCCCCTTCAACACAGCAAAATCTGAACCTACATCCCCCCTTCAACACAGCAAAATCTGAACCTGCGTTGGCCTGATGAAATCTGCTCTCCCCTCCTTGGTGACTTCCTGGGTCCCCGCTCCACCCTACTTGCATGCCACCAGAGGCATTTTCCATGGTCAGCTTCAGGCAGGCAGCTGAGGTTAGTTCACTACATAATTACCTGGATAACTCTTGAGGGTTCATGGGCCCTGGGAGGGTGATAGCTGGCCTCAGTGTGATCCGAGCCTTTTGAGTGACCTTAGGATCAGCAATGACACAAAGTATAAATCTGCACAAACCTGGTGAACATGTCTCACCCCACTCTGGTGACTCCTGGAGACCCGACTTCAACAAACTCATGGACTATCCAAGACTCTTTCGGTGGCTAAGCCATACAAGCAGCTAGCTAGTAGCAGCAAGCCTTAGAGTGCCCTAGGGCCTTTTGCTGAACTGTCCCGGGCCTGGTACTGGTGGCAGCCAGCCTCGGTCCACAGCATAGCCTCTCCCACATGCCTTCAGGTTTAGCGTAGGTGGTGACCAGCTATGGATCACTATGTAGCCCCTACCAGGTATCCCTGGGCTTGTCACAGGCAGCAGCCAACTTTGGCCTGCATGGGAGTCCCTCTCAAAAAGTCTCAAAGCCAACAAAGCCAGTCGCCGAATCCAGACCACAATAAAGCACCACATGATTAGTCCCACAAGTGGCACATTCAAAGGGTAGTCTTGATAGGTGCCAGAGCACACTGGGAAAAATCTCACTCTGTGGGGTCAGCCCACACACAGCAGGCTGTGGTCATGGCCAATCCTCACAGTCAGTCAGCCAGAGGGTCGATCCCATCTACCATCATGTCAAGAGCAATCGAGGATCAGCTACAGCAGGAGGGCACACAAAACTCACACAAGGGAAACTTTGAGAGCATCCAGCTCAGACAACCAGGGAGACTAGGCCACTGGTCCCCACAAGACACCTACTACATAAGGTTACCCAGCCAAGACTGGGAGACATAGCAGATCTACCTAATACATAGAAACAAACAAGAGGCATCCAAAATGAGGAAACAAGTAACACGTCCTAAAGTAAAGAACAGGTGAACAATCTAGAATATAACCAAACAAAATGAAAATAAGCAGTCTACCAGATATAGGGTTTAAAACATTGGTTATAAGAATGCTTTAGAAACAGGTCAGAAACATGGTGATGTGAGTGGTCCCCTTGATCACTCTCTTTTAAACTATGAGAAACTGAACAACTACAATCTAAGAGAAGATTCCCAGCCTAACACACAAACACTTCTGAGAGTTCTGAGCATCAAAGCATCTGAAGGTGAGGGGATACGGTGAGCAAAGGAGGAGATAAGGGAGAGAAGTAGAGGTGGGTGCAACAGATGCAACTCAGATATCCCTGTGAGACTCAAAGAGAGCAGAGGAATCAGGTTGCAGCGTGCACTCTCTGTAGCCCTGATCATTTCTGCCTGAGAGATAAGCATATACTAAGGTGGAACCCAGTGATCAGGGCAGAAACAAAGGCAGAGACAGAATACAGATGTTCGACAGTTGTGTTCCAGAAAGCAGAGTGACAATGCCTGGCTGCATTCCCCAACTGTCCTAGAGCTTGCCTCTTTGCACCCTCCCAGAGCTAGCATTGGACTCTAGGGGAAACTGCATCAGTGAGTATTGCACTACAAAGCTGGGAGTCTGTAGCCCCGGAAACTGAGAGAAACACACTATGGCTGGTCCTACTAACAAGGGTGGAGATACACAGGCAAGGCAGCTGAAACTTGGCAACCAGAATTATAGGAAGGAAAAGAGCTGCAGACACACCACCAGCCTCTCCCAACCCACCCCAACCCCATCCATCCAAGATGAGCTTGGAAAAGGCACTGAGGCACCCCAGGCAGCATAAAACTGCATCTGGATTCTGGGGCAGCACTGGGACATCAGGAGCTCTTTAGGGGCTCAGAACCCCATTGCCCACCATATTCTCCCATGGTAGTAGAGCCCTGGGACAGAGGGGACCTGGTCACATAGGAGACACATACCTACCAAGAAATAAAAAGCTTTTTTTCTTCTTCTTCTTTTGCCATACAGCAGTAATTGGAATGCATAGGTGGCACAGGAGGCTTTTTCATAATCTACTGGAAAACAAAACAAAAACCTCTTCTTATCAACCTGCTAAAGAGGGATCATTCTTAATAATAATATATTAAAAAGAAAAAGTAGAGCTCATTCCCATAAATGCCTAGGCAGATAAATATTCATCTAATATCCTGAACAACCGAGGTAACAAAGCAGATCAAAAATAAAATATTAAAAAATCTCTAGGAAATAAGCGTAATGATACAGAAATATGTGATTTAAATGACAGAGAATTCAAGGTTGCAGTTTTGAAAAAA
The DNA here is from genome assembly GCF_000325575.1 of Pteropus alecto. Lineage (NCBI taxonomy): Eukaryota > Metazoa > Chordata > Mammalia > Chiroptera > Pteropodidae > Pteropus > Pteropus alecto. The sequence continues at coordinate 6,477,455 of NW_006433946.1, forward strand.
TCAATGAGATGAGAGAAAATTTTGATTGACAATTCAATGAACTCAGAAACAAAATCACTGAAAAAACAAGAATACTACCAAGGAGATTGAAACCCTAAAAAAGAACTAAGTAGAAATTCTGGAGCTGAAGAACTCCATAAAAGAAGTGAAAAATAAAATAGTGAAATTAGGAAATAAAGCTTCCCAGATGGGGGAAAGAATTAGTGATATCGAAGACAGAAATTGGAAATGACACAGATGGAAAAAGTCTTAAGAGTAGAAAATAAAAATTAAAGAACTCTACAAGAATTATTTGAAACCATCAGAAAGAGCAATATAAAAATAACAGGTATATCAGAAAAAGAAGAGAAGGAGAAGAGAGTAGAATCCTATTAAAAAAAAAATAGATGATAAGAACCTCCCAAACCTATAGAAAAAACTGGATCCTCAAATCCAAAAAGCAAAGAAAACATCTAATTACCTGAAGCCTTTCCCAACTCACATTATGTTAAAACTGTCAAGAATTAATGACAAAGAAAGAATTCTCAAGGCAGCCAGGGTAAAGAAGATGGTATCCTATAAAGGAAAACCCATTAGATTATCATCAAAATTTTCAGCAGAAATTCTCCAAGCTAGGAAAGTGTCAAATCAAACATTCAAACCATTTCAAGAAAAAAATTATCAGCCAAAAAGCTCTTCTTTACATGTGAAGTAGAAATAAAGAACTTTTTAGACATACAGAAGCTGAAGAAATTTTCCACCATAAGGGCTATATTTCAGGAAATACTGAAGGGAGTTATTCTACCTGAGACATAAAGAAAAAAAAAAGATTAAAACATATGAATAAGATAACTAACAAAGAGAAAGAAACAGGAAATTGCAACCCTTATTCAGAATAGGGTATTATAAACTTAAATATTATATAATGGTTGAAGGTGGTAAAAACATTTTAAAAAGAGAAGACAATAGCTAATGCAACTCAGAAATGAACTGACAGCATAAAAAAGGATAATTTGAGACAACAAAAACAGAAAAAGGGAGAGGATTAAGGTTTGAATTTGCAAAAAGGAATGGAGATAAGATGCATGCAGAAGAGAAAGAATTACTGTATATGTGAACCTTTCTATAACAGAAACATAATGATAACCACAAACACACACATAGAAAAATCCAGAATAGAGACATATAACATAAAAAAAAGAGGAAAAAGAAGGACAAATCAAAAAACACAAGCAAATTAAAATAACAGAAACAAAAGTGCTAACAACAAATGGGAACACCAAACTACCAAAATACAAAAGATAAAATGAATATTTAAGAAGCTTCACATATTGATAACTACTTTGTAAATGAAAATAGACTAAATTTACCAATAAAAAGTCACAGAGAAGCAGATTAGTTCAAAAAACAAAACCCAACCACATGCTGCCTTTAAGAGACACATCTCATTTTCAAGGACAAATGTAGACTCAAAGTGAAAGGGTAGAAAATGATACTCTAAGCAAATGACATCCTGATAAAAGCTGGTGTAACCAAACTTATACCTGACAAAAATAGACTTAAAAATCAAAAGGGTTATGAGAGACAAAGATAGACCCTTCATTATGATAAAAGGGATAAACATCAAAAAAAGATAACACATCGATATGTATGTTCCCAATCAGGAAGCACCAAAATAGATAAAGCAACTACTAACAAAACAAAATGGAGAAACCAACAAAAACACAATTATGGTAGAGGACATAAATACCCCACTGTCAGCTATGGATAGACCATCCAAACAAAAAAATCAATGAGAAAATATCAACCTTAAATGACATATTAGATTAATTGTACATAATCAACGTTTACAGAGCCTTTCACACACACACACACACACACACACACACACACACACAAAACAAGAGCTTATACATTCTTCTCTAGTGCACATGCAATATTCTCAAGGATAGACCATATGTTGGAACAGAAAACTAGCCTCAAAATTTTATGAGGATTGAAATAATAACAAACATGTTCCCTGACCATAATGTTTTGAAACTGCAGATCAATTGCAAAAAGAAATGGAAAAAAAAACACAAATATGTGGAGATTAAAGAACATGCTACTAAAGAATGACTAGGTCATAGAAGAAACAAAAGAAGAGAATAAGAGATATAAAAAAATGAGAATGAAAATACAACATATCAAAGTTTTGCTATATAACAAAAGCAGTAATAAGAAAAAAGTCCATATCATTACAGGCTCTCAAGAAACAAGAATGAGCCCGAATAAATAATCATACATCTTAAAAAACTAGAAAAAGAAGAATGAATGAACACCAAAGTAGGCAGAAGGAAGAGAATAAACAAAAATAGAGCAGAATTAAATGAAATTGAGAACAAAAAGACAATAAAAATAATAATACAACAAAGAGGTTGTCCTTTGAAAAGATCAATAAAATGGACAAACTTCGGGCTACACTCACTAAGGAAAAAAAAACAGAAATACACAAATAAACAAAATCATAAGTAAAAGAAGAGAAGTTATGGAAAATACCACCAAAATACAAAGGATCATACAGAAATACTATGAAAGATTATATGCCACCAAACAAAAAGTTCAGAAGAAATGAACAAGTTCTTAGAAATATACAACCTTATTAGACTGAATAAAGAATAACTGGAAAATTTAAATAGACTGATCAACAGTAAGGAAATTGAAACAATCATCAACAACCTCTCAAAAAGCAAAAGTTCAGGACCAGATGGCTTTACTACTGAATTCTACTAAACATTTGAAGGTGATTTAATATCTATTCTTCTTAAACTTGTCCAAAAAATTGAGGAAGAGCTAATACTTCCTAACTCATTTTATGAGGCTAACATTATCCTGACACAAGACCTGGTAAGGATAACACACACACACACACACACACACACACACACGCACGCACGCACGCACGCACGCACACACAAATTATAAAGCAATATCTTTGATGAATACAGATGCAAACATTTTAAACAAAATACTAGCAAATCAAATACAAAAATACATTAAAAAGATGTAACTCACAATCAAGTGGGGATTTTTCCAGGGGCACAAGGATGGTTCAACATCTGCAAATAGATCAGTGTGATACATCACATAAACAAAATAAAAATAAAAATTATATGATCACATGGATAGATGCTTAAAAGCATTTGACAAGATACAGCATTGATTTATGATTTAAACACTTAATAAAATAGGTATAGAAGGAAAGTACCTAAACATAATAAACATTATATATGACAACCCTCAGCTAATATTATATTTAATGGTGAAAAACTAAAAACTTTATCTCAAAGGTCAGGAACAAGACAAGATTGTCTGCTATCACCACTTTTATTTGTTATAGTATTGGATGTCCTAGCTAGAGCAATCAGGCAAGAGAAAAAAAATAAAAGGCATCCAAACAGGGAATGAAGAAATAAAATTGTCACTTTTTGCAGATGACATGATTCTCTATATAGAAAACCCTAAAGACTTCGCTAAAAAACTATTAGAAACAATAAAAAAAAATATAGAAAAATTTCAGGATACAACATTAATGGACAAAAATCCATAGCATTTCTATACACTAAAAATAAAATTTCAAAGGAAGAAATGAAACAAAAAATTTATTTTGCAATTGCAGCAAAAGGATAAAATACCTAAGAATAAACAAAGCATGTGAAGGACCTATACACTGTGAACTACAAGACATTACTAAAAGAACTTAAAGAAGATGCAAAGAAATGGAAAAATATTCTATGTTCATGTAATGGAGAAGTCAACATAATTAAAATGGCCATATTATCCAAAGCAATATACAGATTGAATGCAATATCAATCAAAATCCCAACGGCATTTCTCTAAAGAAATAGAACAAAAAATCATCAGATTTGTATGGAAGCACAAAAGATCTCGAATAGCCAATGCAATCCTGGGGCGGGGAGTAGGAAACAAGGCTGGAGATATCATTCTACTTGACTTCAAATTATACTACAATAACCAAAATGGCATAGTATTGGTAGAAAAACAAACACACAGATCAGTGGAACAGAACTGCGAGTTCAAAAGTAAACCCCCGTATAGATGGGCAAACAATTTTTGACATGATAGCCAAAAACATACAATGGAGAAAAGAAAGCCTCTTCAAAAGATGGTGCTAAGAGAATTGGAAAGCAACATACAATAGTCTGAAACTAAACCATTGTGCCTCACCAAACACCAAAATTAACTCGAAATGGATCGAGAACCTGAATATAAGACCTGAAACAATAAATTGCATAGAAGAAAATAGGTACGAAACTCATGGAACTTGAACTTAGGGTTTTATGAATTTGACCTCAAAGGCAAGGGAAATAAAAACAAAAATAAATGAATGTGACTATATCAAACTAAAAACTTCTGCATAACAAAAGAAACTATCAATAAGGTAATGAGGTAACCACCTGAATGGGAAAATTTATTTGCAAGCAATGCTGTTGATAAGGGCCTAATATCCAAAATATATAAAGAACTCATACAACTCAATAACAACAACAACAACAATCCCAAAAATAAATGGGTACAAGTCCTGAATAGACTCTTCTTCCAAGAAGACATACAAATGACCAACAGACATATGAAAAGATTCTCAACTTCACAAGCCATTAGAGAAATGCAAATCAAAACCACAATGAATACCATTTCACACCTGTTAAAATGGCTATCAACAAACAAGACAAGTAACAACAAATGTTGGGGAGGTTGTTTTCTCACAGAACGAGAATAATCCTAAAATTTATATAGAGACACAAAAGATTCTGAATAGACATAGCAATCTTGAGAGAACAAAGTTAAAGGTCTCACAGTACCTAATATCAATATATACTATAAGACTATAGTAACCAAAAGAGCATAATATTTGCATAAAAAACAGAATCATAGATCAATGGGACAGAATAGAGAGCTCAGAAATAAACCCACACCTACATGGTCACTTAATCTATGTCAAAGGAGGCAAGAATATACAAGGGGGTAAAGACCGTCTATTCAATAAATGCTGTTGGCAAAGCTGGACAGATACAGGCAAAAAAAAAAAATGAAACTAGACCACATTCTTATACCATATACAAGAATCACCAGCATGGGTCTAATGGTGTTAGCTAGGTAAAGGGAGACTCAGATATGGTACCCACCTGGGTTCACAGGCCGGGTGGGAGGGTTCAACAAAGGAACAATTACATTTGCCAGCACTTCTGTCTTGGATAAAGCTACCCCTCCAATCCTTGACTGAAGCTAGACAATACAGTTTACTCCATGTGTCCCTGGCACCTTTTGATCTGCTGCCCCAGCACTGGAGCTCAGAGTGAGTGAGTGCTTCAATGACTAAGTTTGTGCAGGAGCATTGATTAGACATCTAAATGATCCCCCGCAATTGCTCAAACCTCCTCTGGCCCTCCACTTAGCCATCATATTAATGCTAACTGCATCGCCTCTGCCTTGCTCCCTGTCCCTGTGCCCAACTATCAACTATTAATTTGTACTTCTTTAACCTTTCATACCTTCTCCCAGCCTCCCAACCCACCTTCCCTCTGTCTGTCACCTAACTGTCCACTATATTTGTGAGTCTGTTTTTGATTAGTTTGTTCTTTTTGTTCCTTAGATACCGCATATAAGTGAAATCGTATGGTATTTATCTTTCTCTGTCTAACTTATTTCACTCAACATAATAACCTCTAGGTCCATCCATGTCATTGCAAATGGTATAATTTTATTTTTTAATGGCTGAGTAATATTCCATTACATATATAAACCATAATTTCTTTTTCTTTAATTAAGTTTATTGGAGTAACATTGGTTAATACAATTATATAATTTTCAGGTGTACATTATCATTTGACATCTGTATATTCTATTGTGTGTTTAATACTCAAAGTCCAGTTTTCTTCACATACCATATATTTGATCCCTTTTACCCACTTTACCCTCCCCCTAAACCCTATATTTGACCCCCTTTACCTCGTCTACCTCCACACTCCTCCCCTACCCCTCTGTTAACGACTAGCCTATAGTCCATGTCCATGAGTCTCTTTGTCCTGCTCATTTGTTGCTTTTAGGTTTATATCTCACCTATAAGTGATATCATGTGATTTTCAACTTTTCTGTCTGGCTTATTTCACTTAGCATGATTATCAAAAGGTCCATCCATGTTGTTGCAAATGTCAGTATTTCATCACATCTTATAGATAGCTGAATAATATTCCATTGTATACATGTACCACTGCTTCTTTAGCCAATCATCTATAGTAGGACACTCCGGTTGCTTCCATGTCCTGACCACTATGAATAGTGCTCCTATGAACATTGGTGTGCAAATATCTTTTTGAATATGGGTTTTCAAGATTTTGGGGTAAATACCCAGTAGAGGGATTGCTGGATCATATGGTAGATCAATTCTTAGTTTTTTGAAGAACCTCCAAACTGTTTTCCATAGTGGCTATACCAGTTTGCAGTCCTACCAGCAGTGTATGAGTGTTTGTTTTTCTCTGCATCCTCTCCAGCATTTGTCATTATTTGTCCTGTTGATTATTGCTATTCTAACAGGTGTGAGATGGTATCTCATTGCGGTTTTGATTTGCATTTCTCTAATAGCTAGCAATGTTGAGCATCTTTTCATATATTTGTTGGCCATTTGCATATCCTCTAGGGAGAAGTGTCTGTTTAGGTCCTCTGCCTATTTTTTGATTGAATCGTTTGTTTGTTTTTTGTTATTGTCGTTGTTATTGAGTTGTGTAAGTTCTTTGTATATTTTGGATATTAGGCCCTTATCAGAGGTGTTGCTTGAAAATATATGACTATTGAAAATTAGGCTATTATCAGAGGCATTGCTTGCAAATATATTTTCTCATTCGGATGGTTGTCTCTTTACCTTGTTGATGATTTCTTTTGCTGAGCAGAAGCTTTTTAGTTTGATGTAGTCCCATTCATTTATTTTAGCTTTTATTTCCCTTCCCTTTGAGGTCAAATTCATAAAATCCTCTCTAAGACCAAGCTCCATGAGTTTAGTATCTACGTTTTTTTAATGCAGTTTATTGTTTCAGGTCATATATTTAGGTCTTTGACTGAGTTAATTTTGATGTATAGTGACAGATAGCAAGTTTCATTCTCTTAACTA
>NW_006433946.1:6490695-6491545 GCF_000325575.1 Pteropus alecto
TAGGTATCTTTTGATTTCTTCCTTGATCTCATTGTTAACCCATTCATTGTTTAGTAGCATGTTATTTAGCCTCTATGTGTTTGTGTATTTTCCACTTTTTTTCTGATAGTTGATTTCTAGTTTCATATCACTGTGATCAGAGAAGACAGTTGATATGAATTCAATTTTCTTAAATTTATAGAAACTCGATTTGTGTCCTAACCTGTGCTATCCTGAAAAATGTTCCATGTGCACTTGAGAAGAATGTATATTTTGCTGCTTTGAGGTAAAATTCTCTGAAATATCATTAAATCCATCTGGTGTAGTGTGTTTTTTAGGCTCATTATTTCTTTGTTGATTCTTTACCTGGATGATCTGTCCATTGATGTCAATGAGGTGTTAAAGTCTCCTACTATGAGTGTATTACTATTGACCACTCCTTTTATGTCAGTCAATAATTGCTTTATGTATGCTCCTATGTTGGGTGTGTATATGTTTACTAGGGTTATTATGTAATGCCCTTTTTTATCTCTTATTATAGCCTTTGTTTTAAAGTCTATTTTACCTGATATAAGTATCGCTACCTCGGCTTTTTTTTTTTTTTCCGTTTGCGTGAAGTATCTTTTTCCACTCTTTTACTTTCAGTCTGTGAGTGTCGTTTCATCTGAACTGGGTCTCTCATAGACAGCATATGCATGGGTTTTGTTTTCTTATCTATTCGGTTATTCTCTTTTCATTGGAGCATTTAATCCATTTACATTTAAAGTGATTACTGATAGGTATATTGTTACTGTCATTTTATTATTCATATTTGTTATTTCTATGTTTTTTTTTTTTTTTTACCCCTTCTCTTTTTACAGAAGAACATTTC
>NW_006433946.1:6491579-6495611 GCF_000325575.1 Pteropus alecto
TGTCTTGTAATGCTGGCTTGTTGGTGATAAATTCCTTAAACGTGTTTCTGTCTGGGAAGCTCTTTATTTCTTTTTCCTGCTGGGTAGAGAATCTGTGGTTGTAGATTCTTGTTTTTCATAACTTTGAATATTTCTTGCCAGTCCCTTCTGGCTTGCAAAGTTTCTATTGAAAAGTCAGCAGACATTCTTATGGGGGTACCCTTGTAAGTAACCAGCTTCCTTTCTCTTGCTCCTTTTAAGATTCTCTCTTTGTCTTTGACCGTTGTAATTTTAAATATGATGTGTCTTGGTGTAGATCTGTTTGAATTCCTCTTACTTGGAATTCTTTGTGCTTCCTGAACCTGTATGTCTAATTCCTTTGCCAGGTTAGGAAAAATTTCTGTCATTATTTCTTCAAATAGAGTCTCAATTTCTTGCGCTCTCTCTTCCTCTTCAGTTACTCCTATAATTTGGATATTTTTATGCTTTATACTGTGCCAGAGGTCTCTTGAACTATCCTCATTTTTTTTTAAATTCTTTTTTCTTTTTGTTGTTCTGATTGGGTGTAATCAGCTACCTTGTCTTCCAATTTGCTAATTCAATCTTCTTCATCCTGTCTACTGTTGCATCCTTGTAGCGTATTCTTCATTTCTGTTAGTGTATTTAGTGTATTCCTCATTTCTGTCTGGTTCTTTTTTATGGTTTCTATGTTTGTTGTTGTTGTTGTTGTTGTTTTGTTTTGTTTTATGCTGTTGAAGTTATTGTGTTCATCCATTCTCCCCATAAGTTCATTGAGCATACTTATAACCATTATTTTGAACTCTGACTCTGGTAGGTTGCTTGCCTCCATTTCATTTAGCTTATTTTCTGAAGTTTTCTCTTGTTGTTTCATTTGTGGCATGTTTCTTTTTTTCTCATTTGATTAGCCTCTCTGTGTTCTTTTCAATGTTTCAGGAATATTTGTTTCATCTCTCAGCCTTGGACAGATGAACTAATGTGCAAGCTGTTCTGTATGGTCCAGTGGCACACTCTCCCTGATCCCTTGTGCCAGGAGCTCTGGAGGTGACCTTTATGGGGATTGTGTATGATCTTCTGTTGTCACCAAGCCTTTATTTTTGTTAGTAGATAAGTGGGTAGAATTAATATTCAGGCTGACTAATTGTTGGAATTGGCTGCACTCTCACTATAAGAGTTGTTGTGTAGGGGCTGACCCCACTGAATGGGATTTGCCCTAGCAGGCTTGTGTACTTATTGCAACCACCCTTTGTGTGTATCACTACTGGAACTAGTCAGGAGTTACTCCGTCATGATCTGGTGCCTCCCTCCAGATGCATTATTAATTTTGTGGCCCCTTGGGAAGGGATCCCCCGTAGGCCAAGGTCAGACACTGCTTTTGATTGCTCAGGGCTACCCAGTGAGAACTACAAAGCAATCAGCTGATGGTTGTTGCCTATGTTGGAGCTACAGGTAAGTGGAAGAGGCAGCGCTGTATGCAGTTCTCGGTTATGCCCTGTCCCTGATCTATGGCAGCTTAGCAAAGGGACTAGAGCTCTTCAAGTCTTGGTACTACCTATCAGCTGCCTGTAAGTCTCTGAAACTGGATGAGCCTCCGGCTGATATGTGTGTTGAGTGGCGCAGGGACCCTGGGAGTCTCCTGGGTCTAGTGAGTAAATTTCCCCCTGCCACTGCAGTGTCAGTTTACATGCCCACACTGTATCTGTGGCTTACTCTACAAGTTTCCACTCATAACAAGGTCTAATGCTGCTCACCCTGGGCCTAAATGTGCTACCCCAGAGTAGGGGCAGCTGCCTATCAATGTGCAGCCGGCACTTTGTGTACTGGATGAGGCAGGGACTCAGGGAGTTAAGGGCCATCAGACCAGTACAGACCACTACAATCCCCTTAAGAGATATTGTAGCTCATACAGACAGCAGTGGTCTGTCCATAACTGTTTTCTTCCAAATGCACTCACCGTGCTAGCCAAGGTCTGTTGCCTGTGCTAACTGCTAAACTCCAGAGCCAAGCAGGACATAAGAGGCTGCTTGTCAATGGGCTGCAGGCACTTTGTGGCTTGGAAGAAGTGGGATCTCAAGACAACAAGGTCCGTTAGGCCAATACAACCTCAGTTTTGCTGCAACTTCTGTGTTTGGGCGTTCCCACTGTAGACCTAGATCAGTGAGGCCAGCTGCCATCAGGAGTGTTCCCACAGACCCCTGTGCTCTCCGGACACAATATTGCAACTCTTGCAGGCAGCAAATGTCTGCCTGACATTGATTTCTGTGCAGCAACCACCCTGTGCCAGCCGAAGTTTGTTGCCTGTGTGGATTAGAAGGTCAGGGGAAGGGAAGGGCAGGGCTGTGGCAGTTCACTGTCAATGGGCCACCTGGGGCAATTTGTGGCTAGGGTGGGGCAGGGTCTCAGAGAGACATTGGCAGTGAGATCAATACCACCTCAGTCTTGCTGCAAATTTGGTAACTGGTGTGAGTTCCCACAGAAGACCCAAATCACCGCAAGACACACAGGTCCCCAATATGCCTCCAAGTTTGTATTGGCAGCAGCGATCTACCTAACCCTACCTTTGAAATGTGGCTCACAGCACTGGTCACCCATTGGGAATGGAAATGTAGCTTACAGGGCTGGCCGCTTTTGATGGGATTGGAAAACCCATTCACAACAATGGCCACCCCACTGTGAACACTTGGTCCTGAATCACTCAGAGCTGAGCTTGGCAGCAAGCCAATAACACCTGCCCCGGCAGTCTGCAGGTTGGGTGGGGTGGGGTCTCAGAGAGACAATGGCAGCCAGATCAATACAGTCTCAGTCTTGCTGCAAATTTAGTAACTGTTGTGAGTTCCTGCAGATGACCCAGATTACAGCAAGACCAGCTGCTTTCTGGGACTGTCCCACAGATCCCCGATATCTGCCCAAGTTCATGTTGGCAGCAGAATCTGCCTGACCTTATCTCTGAAATGGGGTTCACAGCACTGGCCACTGTTTCTGGGATTAGAAATGCTGCTCACAACAATGGCCGCCCCACTGTGAATAGTTCACTCTGAATCACTCAGATCAGGGCTTGGTAGCCAACCAAGAACAACTTCTCCTGGCATTCTGCAGGCTAGATGGAGTGGGTTGCTCCCCTCAGACCAGCGCTTCCTAATGGCTCTGTAGGTGGGGTCTGCACAATTAAGCTGGTGTGGTCTGTAGGTTACCCTGTAGGGAGACCGGACTAAAGCACAATGGTGGCTGCCTTTCCAGCCCTCGTTCTGATTCTAGGTAATGGAGACTTTTTCAGAATGAATCCTGCTGGAGCCTCAGACCCACTGCCAGTGTCGCAGGTAAGTGTCCACAGGTCAGAAAGCCTTCGTGCAGGTCCTTCAAAGGGACATCTAGGGGCTCAGTCACCTTCTGTCTCACCCAAATGGCTAAAATCTTCTCTAGTTTCTACAATCAGAGTTATTGGAATCTCCTCTTCCCTGGGCTGGGACCCTGGACTGGGGAGACCCCAGATGTGACCAAGAGCCCCCTCTCTTTCAGAAGTGCCTCTGCAGCCTTGCTCTCTCTCCCGGTGATCCTCCACCACCTGTGGATGCGGGTCCAGCCTGATTCGGGACTTTGCCCCTCCTACCAGCTTTGATGTGGCTCCTCTACATTATAAGATGTAGGTGTTATGATCAGCTGGACTTCAGGTGATTCTTCACGTTGATTATTTTATAATTTGGTTATAATTTCAATGCGGTCCTGTTTTCCTCTGATAGTATGGTATGCAGTGTAAAAGGCGCGCTAGCAATCCCAGCCTTCCTTCTGTAGGTGCCCCATGGTCTAATTTAGTTGCAGTTTTAATGTGATCAGGGAAGAAGCAGGCACAGCATTTACCTACTGGGCTATCTTGACCCAAACTCCTCTTTTTCTTATTCTTAATTGTTTTAACAGATAACAGTTTGTTCAAAATAATAATAGCAACTATATATTTGGGTGCTTACATAATAGTAAAATGAATAACATCAATGATACCAGAAATGAGACAGAGTAGAATTGAGATTTTTGTATTATTAT
>NW_006433946.1:6495678-6502559 GCF_000325575.1 Pteropus alecto
TGTATTTCAAACTTGAGGGTATCCATGAAAAGAAACTGAAGAATTATAACTGAGATGCTAATGGAGGAAATGGAACATATAAAATGGACAATTATCATAACAAATTGTAAAAAGAGGAAGATAAAAATATAAAGAAAGGAGAACAACAAATACAAAATAGTAGTGAGTATGGTAGATATTAATCCAACTATATCATTACTCACTTTGGATGTGAATGTTTTAAATGGACCATTTAAAAGAGATTGTTAGAGTGGAACTAAAAACAAGAACAATTTATTATTTTTATTGATTATTTATCATCTACGATAATCCACTTTACTATAAAAATTCAGATACATTAAATGTAAATGGATATATAAACTTATATCATGTTAGCAGCAATCAAAAGAAATAAGTAAACATAGTAATTTCATATAGAGCAGACTTCTAAGGAAAGTTGTCAGAAATAAGAAAGGACCTTACATAAGGATAAAGGGGTCAGTTCTCCAATCAAATAGAATAATCCTTAATGTGTATGTACCTAAAACAGAGCATCAAACTGAGGCAAAAACTTAGAACCTCAAGGAGAAACAGATGAATTCACTGTCATAGCTGGAGAGTTCAACATCCAATTATCAGAAATAAACAGATGTAGCACAAAAATTAACTCAACATGGATCACAGACCTAAATGTAAAATGCAAAACTATAAAATTTCTAGACAATAATATATAGGAGAAAACCTTAGATGACCTTTAGTATGGTAATGATATTTTAGATACAATACCAAAGGCACAATCCATGAAATAAATAATAGATAAGTTGGACTTCCCTAAAATTAAAAACTGCTACTCTGTGAAAAACAAGGTCAATATTATAAGAAGACAACCAGAAACTGGGGGAAAATATTTACAAAAGACGTATCTGATAAAGAACTGTTATCTAAAATGTACAAAGAGTTTACAGCCATGGATTAGAAAACATGAGCCAACTATTTGGTGTCTGTAAGAAACTTACTTCAATTAGATAATACAGGCAAACTAAAAATAAAAGAATTAAAAAAGTTGTAACATGTAAACATTAATTGAAGTAAAGCAAAAGTGGCTATTTAGTAGACAATTAAAGAAGATACACTTCTTAGTTCACTTACAAAGCTAATACTACTGTAATACAAAGAATTCTCATGCAGAGAGACATTATAAAATGATAAAAAGGTCAATCCACTGAAAATTCATAGCAATCTTGAATGTGTATTAACCATTCAACAGACCTGAAAAATATATGAAGGAAAAACTGATAAAACTGAAATGAGTAATAGACAAATTCAAAATTATAGTTGGAGACTTCAGACCATCTCTAGATAGAACAACTAGGTAATTAGCAAAGACATAGAACTCAACGACAACATTAACTAATTTAAATTAACTAATTAAAATTTTCAGTTTTCTTTGTACTTTTTTATTTTTTGTTTATTTATTTATTTATTTATTTTTTATGCCTACAGCACCTGGTCTTCCTAAGATCTAAATTAGTTAATGTTGTCGCCAGATCTAATTGACATTTATAGAGCAATAAACAAACAATTGCAGAATATCCACTTTTTAAGTGCCCATGAAACATATACATGATTGACTACATTCTGGACCACAAAATAACTTTTAACACTTTTAAAAGAATTGAAAGTTTACAGAATGTATTCTCAGACCACTAAAAAATCAAATTAGAAATCAATAACAGAAACATAGCAAATACTTGGAAATACTTCAAATACTTGGAAACAAATCGTTTTTATTCAAGTACAATTCACATTCACTATTGTTTTATATTAGTTTCAGGTGTACAGCATAGTGGTTCGACATTTATTTTATATAATTTGAAAAGTGATTCCCCCAATTAGTCTAGTAGCCACCTGACACTACACATAGTTATTACAATATTATTGACTATATTACCTATGTTGTACTTTACATTCCCTTGACTATTTTGTAACTATCAATTTGTACTTCTTAATCCCTTCACCTTTTTCACCCATCCCTCAAACACCCTTTCGGCTGGCAAACATCAGTTTCTTCTCTGTATCTATAAGTCTGTTTCTGTTTTGTTTGTTTATTTATAATTCATGTGTCAAAGAAGGAATCTCAAAGAAAATAAAAAATACATTGAAATGAATGAAAATAAATTATAACATATCTGACTTTTGTGGACACAGTGAAAGCAGCACTCAGATAAATATCATTAGCAGTAAATACTTACTTTAGAAAAGAGGAAAAATCCAAAAGCAGTAGTCTAAGTTTCCACTTCAAAAGCACAAAAAGAGGGGAGACCGGGAAAAATGTCATAGATGATAGAAGCTTCATTCATCCCTTCTTGCGCATACATCAACGTTGTGATGGAAACATAGAGCAAACAGCAAGCAGAGTTACCTGGGTTCTAGATAAACAGAAGCCCTACAATTAGGGAGAGAAGTAACAAATCATCCTGTAACAGTTGGAGATAGTAGGGGGTGAAGATGCAAGGCTGCCCCACCCCGAAAGCTTAGTGGGACAGAAGCTACAGCACCTGCAGCTGGCAAGTGTAGACATTCCAATTAAAGGGGCCGTGTCTGTGACTGGACTTTCAAAGTGACGGACTTGTTCGTTCTGAGCAGCAGCATCAGATCGACTGCTCAGGGAGCACCAGGGACTTACAGGGGGACATTGAGTTGTCAGAGCAAGGGCCAGAGGCAAGGCTTTCTTCTGGGTAGAAGTGCTGGTGTTATCAATTGGTGAGACCTGTGCCACTTGCTGAGCAATGCCAAGACTCACACTAGTGGCGGCTGAATTCGGTCAGCCTGACATGGAAATTATAACAGGAACTAGTCAGAAGTAAAGAACACATTATCTGAGATGAAGAGTATATTAGAGGGAATTAACAGAGTAGATAGAAGATTGAACCGCTGATATAGAGGATGAAGAAGCCAAGGACACTCAATCAGAATGGCAAGAAGCAAGAAGCCAAGACTATAATAATAATTTAAGGAGCTCATGGGACAAAACTAAGAGTAAAAACATCCATGTCATAGGGGAACCTGAATAGGAAAAACAAGAAGTTGAAAATACATTTGAAAAAAATTAATGATGGAAAACTTCCCTAACCTGGTTAAGGAATAGACATAAAATCCCAGGAAGCTCAGAGAGACCCCCCAAAAATGAACCCAAAGAGTCCCACAATAAGACATCATAATTAAAATGCCAAAGGTCAAATACAAAGAGATAATCTTAAAAGCAACAAGAGAAAAGCAGTTAGTTGCCTACAGGGGAGCACCCATAAGACTGACAGCTGATTTTTCAAAAGAAATGTTGCAAGACAGAAGAGCCTGGCACAAATCATTCAAAGTGATGAAAAACCCAGGATGTACAACGAAGAATACTTTATATATCATAGCTATCATTTCGAGTTGAAAGACAAAGAGCTTCCTAAGCAAAAATAAGCTAAAGGAATTTGTCAACACCAAGCCTATATTATAGGAATTGTTGGAGAGACTTTTTAAAGAAATAACATGTATTAAAAACAGAAATAAAGAATGGTATACATATCTATCAACAAGTACCTTAAATGGAAAATAATTAAGTGCTCCAATCAAAAGATATGGTGGCTGAATGGATAAGAAAACAAGACTCCCTCATATACTAATTACAAGAGTCTCTTTTAATTACAGATTAAAAGATACACATAGACTAAAAATTAGAGTATGGAAAGAGACATTGCCTTGATGAACCTAGAGAGTATTGCACTGAATAAATTAAGTCAGATAGAGAAAGACAAATACCATATGATTTCACATACATGTGGAAACTAAAGAACAAAATAAACATCAACAAAAATAGAAACATACTCATAGATACAGAGAATATTTTGAGGGCTACTAGACAGGAGGGGTTTTGGAGGGGATGATGAAAAAGGGTCAAGGAATTAAGAAATACAAATGGGTAGATACAAAATAGTCATGGTGATAAAAAGTATAGTATAAGGAAAATAGTTAATACTGTTGTAAAAAATATGTAAGGGGATAGAGAGGTACTAGATTAAGTGGGGTGACCAATTCATAAGTTATATAGATCTCTAATTATTATGCTGTCCAATTGAAATTGACATATTATTGTATACCAACTACAATTGAGAAAAAGTCACTGAATTTGAATTATAAAATGCAAATATAACAACTAATTATCTATTATACTTAAATAATCCTGGGTGTCGGTGGGGGGGGGAGCAAAGATAAACAATCAGAAGGAGGGCTATAATAATGATAACTTACTTATAACAAAATGGATAATTTGAATACCCCTATAAATATCAAGATTTTTTTTTGTAATTTAAATTTCCCCTAAAAAGAAATCTTTATGCCCAGATAGCTTTATTGGTTATTTCTGTCAAATATTTTTTTTTTAAATTCACATCAATTCTTTCAGACAATACAAGAGTAGGATACACTTCTCAATTCATTTTACAAAGCTAATACTACCTTAATATAAAAATAAAAAACAATAAGAGAGAGAATCTATGGACCAATATTTCTCATGAATATAGATGCAAAAATCTTAAACAAAATACTAGCTAACAGAATTCAGTAACATATAAAAACAGTTATACGCTACACTCAAGTGTGTTTTATTTCTTGATTGCAAAGGTGATTCAATAATTTTAAAAAAAATTATCAATGTAGTTTGTCATATTAACAAGCTAAGGAAGAAAAATTACACGATCATGTCAATTGATACAAAAAAACATTTAACAAAATGCAACATCCATTCATAGTAACCATTCTCTGAATATTATAAGTAGAGGAGATTTCCTCACCTTGTTAAGGAATCTATAAAAATTCTACAGCTAATGTTATATGGAATGTTTTCTCCTAAAAATCAGGGAAAAAAAAAAAGTATATCCACTCACCTCACTCTTATTCAAGATAGTACTTGGTGTTCTCACCAGTGTAATAAGGCAATAAATAGTGCTGGAACAACTGGATTAGGCAAAAATATAAATCACAACCTAAAACTCACACTTTATAAAAATGACTCAGAATGGATTATGGACATAAATGTAAGACATAAAACTATTAAATTGTTAGAAAAATGGAAAAAGTGACAGTTATATATGATGAATAAGTTCAGAGATTTGCTGTATATTATCTATTGTTAAAAAGACAATGCTATACACTAAAAAACTTGACAGAGTAGATCTCATGTTAGGTGTCCTTATCACACACACACAAAGCAAAGGCACAAAAAAAAACGTTTTGGAGGTGATAGATATGTTTACTACCTTGATTGTGGTGATGTTATCACAAGTGTATGTATATGTCCAGCTCACCAAAATGTATAAAATAAGTATGTGCAATTTTTATATTAAGTATACCTAATAAAATTGACAAAAAACAATAAAGGAAAATCTTTGAGACCTAAGATTAAGCGAAGAGTTTTTAGACTTGACATCAAAAACACAATCCATGAAAATAAAAATAGATAAATTTGGCTTCATCAAAATTAAAAACATTTGTGCTGTGAAAGCCTGTTAAGAGGATAAAATGGCTAAGTACAGAGTTGGAGAAAATACTTGTGAATTGCATATCTGACACAAGACAACCATCAAGTATATATAAATAACTCCTGAAACTCAATAGTTAAGCAATAAACAAACCAATTAGAATATGAGCGAAAGATACAGACATTTCACCAAAGATAAACAGATGGCAAATAAGCACATAAAAAGTTGTTTGTTATCATTAACTATTAAGAAAATACAAATTAAAGTCAAATGAGATACCACTGCACACTTATCAGAATGGCTACATTAAAAATTAGTGACAATGTCAAATACTGGTGAGGATGTGAAGGAACCAGATCACTATGCATAACTGGCAGGAATATAGAATGGTACAGACATTCTGGAAAGCAGTTTGACAGTTTCTTTTAAAAGAAAGTACCATGCAACTCAGGCACACACCCCTGAGCATTTATCTCAGAGGAACAAAGAAAAATATTCACACAAATCATGTACATGAATAATATTTACAGTGATATTATTCATGAGAGCTAAAAACTAGAAATAACCTAGATGTTTTTCAATGGGTAAATGTTTTAAAAAATACATAATGATGTATTGGCTGAATTTTGTCCCTACAAAAACTCATATGCTGAGACCTTAACCACTCCTCACCAGTTCATCAGAATGAGATTACGTTTGGAGATAGTTTTTGAGTGGACCTTAGTTAAAAATGACTGGTGTTCTAAAAAGACACAGAGGGAAGACGACGTGAAGATATAGGGAAATTATGGTCCCTAATAAACCAGGGAGATAGGCCTGGAACAGCTCATTCTCTAAGGACTCTCAGAAGAAACCAACCTTGCTCTCAGACGTACAGTCTTCAGAACTATAAGAAAATAAATTTCTGCTGTTTAAGTCACCAAGTCTGTGGTACTCTATTATGGCATTCTTAGCAAACTAATACAGGTTTGGGATAGTTTATGTATCAACTTTACTAGGCCAGTACCCAAATATTTGGGTACTTCTCTTGCTGTGAAGATATTTTTACTTGAAATAAACATTTAAATCAATAGACTTTGATTTAAAGTATAATGTGGGTGGGCTTCATCTAATCAGTTGAAGATCTTAAAAGGAAAAAAGACTGAGATTCCTCAAATAAGAAGAAATACTACTTCAAGACTGCTTTCTCTGATTTGGAAGCTAAGCAGGGTTGGGCCTGGTTAGTACTTGGATGGGAGACCACCTAGGAAGACCACCTAGGAAAAGAAGGTGCTGTAGGCGTAAAAAATTAAAAAGAAATAAGGAATTGTAAGTTGACAAGGTCCTTGCAATCTGTGAGGTCAACCAAGGGTTGCCTTGCCATAAATAAATAAAAAT
>NW_006433946.1:6502636-6526567 GCF_000325575.1 Pteropus alecto
TAGGATTAGCTTTAGATTTGCCAGCCTCCACAAATGTATGGGGCTTAATCTCTCTCTTTCTCTCTCTCTCTCTCTCTCTCTCTCTCTCTCTCTCTCTCTCTTTCTCTCTCACCCTCTCTCTCTCTTCCTCCCTCTACACACATGCGCACGCACACACACACACACACACAGACACACACACACACACAAACAACAATGTATCTTTTTTTTTGTCTGGAGAGCACTGACTAGTACACATATAATATTACCAAGTTATAAAAATGAATGATCTATTGAAATAATCTAGATGAATCACCAGAGAATTATACTGAGTGAAAAAAAAAAGCCAATTACAAGAGTTACCTATTCTGTATTTCTATTTATACAACATTCTTGAAGTGACAATAGTATAACAATGGAGAACAGATTAATGGTTGCCAGAGTTTAAACAGGTGGTAGAGCCAGGGGTAAAATACATATGGCTATAAAAGTGTAACACGGGAATCCTTGTGTTCTGTACCTTGGCTATATTGATATTAATATTTTGGTATGGTATTGTGCTATAGATTTGTGAAGTTATATCATAATAAATGAGATTGAGTACATGGAATCTCTATGTATTTTTTCTTAAAACTAAATTGAATAATAATTATCTCAAATTGAAAACTAATTTGAGATAATTATCTCAAAGTATTAATTTTAATTTAAAATTCTGTAGTATTTTTATACAACAGCAATGAACAATTTAAAAACTGCATTAACAAATTTTTTCATTTACAAAATAAAATATTAAGGGATAAATTGACCAAGTCAAGTGTAAGTCTTGTACTCTGAAAATTACAAATGTTATTGAAACAATTTAAACATTATCTAAATAAATGGAACAAAGTCCCATAGTCACCAAAATACTTAATGTAGTTAAGATAGCATTCCCAAATTGATCTACAGACTCAGTGCAATCTGTGATAAAATCCCAGCTGCTAGCTTATGTGTAGAAATTGACAAGGTGATTCTAAAATTTCTATGGAAATGCAAGCAATTTAGAATAGCTAGAAATCTTAAAAAATAAGAGCAGAATGAAGAACTAACACTTCCTAATTTAAAATCTTATTAAAAATCTACAGTAATTATGCTGGGTGGTACCAGCATAAAGATATACATATAGATTAATGGAATAGAATTGAGAATCTAGAAGTAAAGCCATACATATGTGGTCAGTCGATTTTTACCAAGGTTCCTGAATTCATTCATGGGGAAAAAAATGATCTTCTCAAGAAATGGTGCCACAACAGCTGGATGGCCACATGCAAAAGAATGATGTTGGATCTTACCTTACACTTCATACAAGTTTACTCAAAATGTATCATAGATATAAATAAAATAATTAAAAATGTGAAAATCTGAGAAAAAAAATATGTGTCTTGATGACTTTAGATTAGGCAAATATTTTTTATATACAGCAAAAGCACAAGCGACCACCACCACAACAAAAGATAAATTAAACCTTATGAAAATTAAAAACATTGCTGCACACGATACCATCAAAAAAGTGAAAAGACAGCACACAGATGGGAGAAAATATGCACAAACATGTGTTGGATAAGGAAACTATATCCAGAATGTATGAAGAAATCTTACAATTTAATAATATAAAGACGAATAAACCTAATTTAAACATGAGCAAAGGATCTGAATAGACATTTCTCCAAATATGATATAAAAATGCTAACAAGAACATTCAAAAAATGCTCAACATCATTACCCATCAGGGAAAACAAGTCAAAACCACAATGAAATAAATTTCAAACCAAATAAAATGTTTCAAGTCAAAAAGACAGACAGTAACAAGTGTTGGAGAAGTAAAAAAAAATTAAAAAATGGAACTATTACTCATTGTTGATGGGAATGTAAAATATAACTGTTTTGGAAAATATCTGGCAGTTTATGAAAACATTAAACATAGAGTTACCATACCATTCAACAATTTTACTCTTAAGTGGATGCTGCAGAGAACTAAAAGCACACATGCAATAAAAAATTCACACACAAATGTTGAAAACAGCATTATTCATTAGTCAAAAAGAAAACAATCCACATTTCCATTATCTAATAAATGATTAAACAATGTGTATGTGCACAGAAACAATCATTATAAAAATAAATAAAAGCTATAAAAATAATGAAATACTGATTCTTGCTATAGTATTGATGAACATTAAAAATATGCTAAGTGATAGAAGACACATATTACATAATTCAGTTTATATGAAATGTACAGACTAAGTAAATCAGTAAGAATTAAAAGTAAATTGGTTGTTGCCTAGAGCTGGATAGGAGGATAAAGATGACTGTTAATTGATATAGTGTTTCTTTTGAGGGTGATGAAAATGTTTAAAAGTTAGACTGTTTATTGAATTGTACTCTTTTAATGGATAAATTTTATGGTACTTCAAGATGTTAAAATAAAATAAAAAATAAAAATGCAGACTTAAAAACTAGAGAATAATATTTATGTGAAGTTCTTTTTGTCATCGTCTTTATTTTCTATATCATGATACTGTTTTCCAATGTTATTTAGATTAATTCTTTACTTCTTTACTTCCTCTATTGTGGTTATAATTATCACTGATAGAACAGTTAATTTCTTCTTTTACTGTTTGTATTCTATCTTGAGTTCTCCAACATTCTTATTGATTTAATTGTTTATCAAGTTTTGATGTTTATGAAATGGTAACATTTTTCTGAAAATAAACATATGAAAATATTATACTCAGTGACACATCATTAACCTCTAACTTATCTCTTTGAACTTTTTCACATTTTCTAATATTTCCACTCCATTTTTACTTAGCTCATGTTAGATAACTCATGCCTTTAGTTTCTGTTTTGTCCTTCCTAGATTTTCTTTCTGCACAAATTAACAGATATATGTGTGTTTCCTTATGTATCCTCCTTATGAAATTTAGCATATTATAGATATCTCTGGACATTGCCTTTTTCACTTAACAGCATATTCTGGAAACTCCTCAGTCAGTATTTGTTCACAAAGCTATTTCTCATTCTTATTTTACAGGTGCATAGTAATCCATTTTGAAGATATACCCAAGTATATTCGACCACTCTCTCTTCCATGTACTTTTTTTTCTATTTTAGAATTACAAACAATGTTGCAAAGAATAACATTGTGCATATGTATTTCCATAGCATTTGATGTATATTTTCAGAGGAAATTCCTATAAATGGAATTGCTGCCTGAAGGGGTAAGCACATAGAAAATGTTCTTAGGTATTGCCAAATTCCTCTTTTGAAATGCTGTACTCATTTTTCTTCCCATCAACAGCATATTAGAATGCTGGTTTTCCAGAGCATCACCAATAGATGTTTTTTAATGGTTTTAAATTTTCACTAATCTGACATGTAATAAATGGGATTTCAGTGTTTTAATTTGCAATTCTCTGAATGTGAGTGTACTTGAATGTATTTTCATATATTTAAGAACAGTTTTGCATCTTTTTGTGTGAATTGTATATTTACTTTTTCCTATCTTCTATCTGCTTTTTGCTTATTTTCTCCTCAAAATTTAAGATTTATTCATATATTATTACCCATATGATTTATTTTAAATGTGCTTTAGAATAATTTGATTAAAACAAAAATGAATATATTAAATTAAATTATACAATAAAATTATTAAGAATAAATACTATTTATAAGGATTAATGAGGGCATATGATTGTGTATATTTAGCTGAATTAGATATGATAAAAATGAGAATGTAAAATTGTTTCTAAATCTTCTAGAGCAAAAAATAAGATCAGTTTGATAATAAATAGTTTTAGGGTGATAGGGGACTTAAACATAATTTGTTATATCTCGATATATTTTAGTATCAAAGTATAATCTTCTAGTAACAAATGTCTTTACCTGTAGTTTTATGTACTTAAAGATTCAGTTTTATATGCTAGAATTATTGAATCATGAAGCTAAGTTCCCACTAGAAAAAAACAACAATCTGTCTTAAAATATATATATATATATTTTGAAAATCCTAGATGTAGAATTATTTTCACCAACTTTAATCATTTACAAATGAGACTATCATTATTGCTCTTCCTCAGTAGTAGCTTTTTGTAAAGTTCATCACAGCCTTCATATTCAAGATTTTGTTCAGGGCAACTCTTCAGAAAAATTTGGTCAAAATACTTAATGCTTTAGAAAATTTTACTCTTGCTCCATCATTTTATATTATAATAAAAAATATTTAGAACCTTTAAGTCTTTTTTTAATAAAGATTATCACCTATTGTTATTCATTATGGTAAGTATTTCCTGGATAATACCTACCATAGATTTTCAAATCTATAACATTTCCTTTTAAAGGTTCTATTTGCGAAGAATTTCACCAAAGGACTAAACCCAGTCTTTCTGGAATTATCTGCTTAACATTTAGTTGTAAACTCTTCCAGAAATCTTGAACAGTATTTGTGGGGGAATAGAAGAGATAATAGCCTTTTATGTGGATAATAGTTTGTGGAGAAGGAGAACTTACAAATTAGAAACTTTAAAGGATCTAACACAATGCTAATCCAATCTAACAGAATATAAATTGCATTAAGTATCAATGTTTTCTCCCCTTTATTGTGAAACAGGTACAGACATTTCAAAGTTAAATGAAGAATGTTTATATTTTCAAACTGTATTATATATTATGTCACATGCCATGTATTTTTTCAGCCCATATATAACACCATTTTCTTTCACTTGTCCTGAAAATTATTTTTTAGTAAAATATCAAGAGAATGATTCTATGTCTTGAACCATTGATATTTGATGAATATGTGTTCAGTCTATTCAACTTGCCTTTTTGCTATTTTTCAGTGAGACAAAATTACAGAGTAAAATGCACAAATTTTATGTTATGTTATGTCTCAGTTTCTTTGTCAGGTTTACTTGTTTCTTTTAGATTTATAACCCATGTATAAATGATATCATGAGGCTTTCAGCTTTTTCATTCTGGCTTATTTCGCTTAGTATGATTATCTCGAGGTCCATCCATGTCACAAATGGCAGTATCTCATCTCTTCTTCTGGCTGAGTAATATTCCATTGTATATATGCACCACAGCTTCTTTATTCAATTATCTATGGTAGGACACTTTGGATGCTTCCATATCCTGGCCTCTGAATAATGCTACTGTGAACATTGGTGTGCAAATATGTTTTCAAGTCTTTGGAGTAAATACCGAGTAAAGAGATTACAGGATCTTATGGTAGATCAATTCTTAGTTTTTTGAAGAACCTCCATACTGTTTTCCATAGTGGCTATACCAATTGCAGTCCCACCAGCAGTGTATGAGGGTTTCTTTTTCTCCGCATCCTCTCCAACATTTCTTATTACTTGTCCTGTTGATTATAGCTATTCTAACAGATATGAGATGGCATTTCATTGTGGTTTTGATTTGCATTTTTCTAATAGCTACCGATGTCGAGCATCTTTTCAAATATTTGTTGGTCATTTGTACATTCTCTAGCAAGATGTGTCTATTCAGGTCGTCTGCCCATTTTTGGATTGAATCGTTTGGTGCCTTTTTGTTGTTTGAGTCATATGAGTTCTTTGTATATTTTGGATATTAGGCCCTTATCAGAGGTGTTTCTTGAAAATATATTTTCCCATTCTAATGGTTCTCTCTTTATCTTGTTGATTTCTTTTGCTGAGCAGAAGCTTTTTAGTTTGATGTCATCCCATTCATTTATTTTAGCTTTTACTTTCCTGGCCTTTGAGGTCAAATTCATAAAATCCTCATTAAGTCCAAGATCCTTGAGTTTCATTCCTATGTTTTCTTCTATGCATTTTGTTTTTTGAAGAGTTTTTCCTTTCTTCATGATATGTTTTTGGCTTTTGGTCAAACATTATTTGCATATATAAATATGGATTTACTTCTGGACTCTCAGTTCTCTTCCACTGGTTTGTATGTCTGTTTTTCTGCAAATATCGTGCCATTTTGATTATTGTCACTTTATAGTATAATTTGAAGTGGGACAGAGTGATGCCTACAGCCTCGTTTCTTTTCTCAGGATGGCTTTGGTGATTTGGTTTTTTTTGTGCTTCCATACAAATCTGATGATTTTTTGTTCTATTTCTTTAAAAAATGCTGATAGCATTTTGATGGGGATTGCATTAAATCTGTATAATGCTTTAGGTAATATGGTCATTTTAATTATGTTGATTCTTCCAATCCAAGGACACGAAATATCTTTCCATTTCTTTGCACTTTCTTCAATTTCTTTTAATTTGGTCTTATAGATTTCATTATATAGTTCCTTCAGTTGTTTCATTAAATTCATTTTATTCTTTTTATTTCAATTGCAAAAAGAATTATTTTTTCCACTTCTTTTTTTGACAATTCGTTATTAGAATATAGAAACGCTATGGATTTTTGAACATTGATTTTGTATCCAGAAACTTTACTGTATTTGCTTATTGTTTCTAGTAGTGTTCTTGTTGAGTCTTTAGGGTTTTCTATATAGAGAATCATGTCATTCACAAATAGTGACTGATTGACTTCTTTGTTTCCTATTTGGATGCTTTTTATATCTTTTTCTTGCCTGATTGCACTCGCTAGGTCCTCCAATGTTATATTAAATAACAATGGGGATAGTAGACAGCCTTGCCTTGTTCCTGATCTTAT
Source organism: Pteropus alecto (assembly GCF_000325575.1). Classification (NCBI taxonomy): domain Eukaryota; kingdom Metazoa; phylum Chordata; class Mammalia; order Chiroptera; family Pteropodidae; genus Pteropus; species Pteropus alecto. The sequence goes on from NW_006433946.1 coordinate 6,509,303, forward strand.
AGGAGAGGTTTTTAGTTTTTTACCATTAAGTGTAATGTTGGCTGAGGATTTGTCATATATGGCCTTTATTATGTTGAGGCACATAACTTCTGTACCAATTTTGTTAAGTGTTTTCATCATAAATAGATGCTGTATCTTGTCAAAGACTTTTCCTACATCTATTAATATGATCATATAATTATTATTTTTTTAAATTTCTTTATCTAGTGTATCACATTAATCGATTTGGATATATTTATCCATCCCTGTGATCCTGGGATGAAGTCCACTTGATTATGCTGTGTAGTCTTTTTAATATGTTGCTGTATTGAGCTCACAGGTATCTTACTTACAATTTTTGCGTCATCTTTGTTCATGAGAGATATTGGTCTCTAGTTTCTTTTATTTGTGTTATTTTTACCAGGTTTTGCTATTGGGATAATATTGGCCTCACAAAATGAGTTTGGAAGTACTTCCTCCTCTTCAATATTTTTGGAAGAATTTGAGGTGAATAGATATTAATTTTTTTAAATGTTTGGTAGAATTCACTAGTAAAGGTATCTTGTCCTAGACTTTTAATTTTGGGCAAGTTTTTAATGATTGTTTCAATTTCCATACTGCTGATTGGTCTATTTTAATTTTCCAGTTTTTCTAGTTTCAGTCTAGGAATATTGTATTTTTCTAGGTACTGGTCCATGTCTTCTAGGTCATTAAATTTGGTGTTACATACTTTTTTCATAATATTCGTGTATGATCCTTTGTATTTCTGCAGTGTCAGTTATAATTTTCCCTCTCTCATCTCTAATTTTGTTTATTTATGTCTTTTCTCTTTTTTCTTTAGTGTGTCTAGGTAGGGGTTTGTCAATTTTATTAACTTTCTCAAAGAACCAGCTCTTTGTTGCATTTATTTTTTCTATTGTTTTTCTTTTCAATTTCATTTATTTTTGCTCTAATTTTGATTATTTCTTTCCTTCTGCTGACTTTAGGCTTTATTTGTTCTTCCTTTTCTAGTATTTTAAGATGAAGCATTAGGTTGTTTATTTGGGCTCATTCTTGTTTTTTGACATCGGCCTATAATGATATGAACTTTCCTCTTATTACCGCTTTTGCCATGTCCCAAAAGTTTTGATATATTGTACTATCATTATTATTCATTTCTATGTGTTTCTCGATCTTTCTTTTTATTTGTTCTCTGACCCAGTTGTTCTTCAGTAGCATCTTGTTTATTCTCAAAGTATTTGTGGTTCTTCTCTCTTTCTTTTTACAGTTTATCTCCAGCTTCAAAGCATTATAATCAGAGAATATGGTTGGTATGATTTCAACCCTCTTACATTTGTTGAGGCTATATCTGTGTCCCAGTGTGTGGTCAAACTTTGATAATGTTTCATGTACACTAGAGAAAAATGTATAAGCAGATGTTTTGGGATAAAAGGCTCTTTAAATGTCAATCATGTCCAGCTGGTCTAATGGGTCATTTAAGTATGTTACTTCCTTATTGATTTTCTGTTTGGATGGTCTGACCATATTGGACAGTGAGGTATTTTCCGTCCCCTACTGTGATAGTATTTGTTCTGTTTCTCCCTTTAGTTCTGTTAGTAATTGCTTTATATGTTTTGGGGCTTCCTGATTGGGAGCAAATATATTAATAAGTATTATTTTTTTTTGGTGTGTAATTCCCTTTATAATTATGAAGTATCCCTCAGCATCTTTTTTTTTTACCTTTTTTATTTTGAAATCTATTTCATCCCATATTAGTACCGCTACTCTTACTTTTTCCTAAATGCTGTTTTCTTTGATTATCAATTTCTACTTTTTCTCTCTGAGTTTATATTTGTTTTTAGAATTTTCCTGAATGTGGTAGTAAGGTGGGCTGAGTGGGATCAAGCCTTAACCCATCATATGTCCAATCTACAACTTTGTACCTTTTTATTGTTGAGTTCATTCCATATGCATTTAGGGTGGCTATTGACATATGATGTTTCCCTATAGCCATTTTATGTTTTGCTTTCTGGTAGCTTGGCATTTCCATTGCTTCCATGTCCTTGTGTGTGTGTTTTATTTTATTTTATTTTATTTTTTAATTTTGGTTGGATTTTGTAGATTTTCCCTCTGCTCCTTCTTGTTTTATGTTATATACTTCAGTTCTGAATCATTGGCATGTTGTTACCATTGCAAAAATGTAGAGGATATATATATATATATAAAATTCCATTTTTTCTGCATGTGCCTTATCTCCTTCCACCTTTGCAAATTTGGATCTTTGATTCCTGCACTTTTCTGTTACTATTTTCTCATTTTATCCCTATGTATTCTGAAAGTTCATCACTATCTTTCAACAGCAAATCTCTTCTTATTGTTTAATCTTATAATGTTCTGACCTTAATAAGGGTTACACTATTTTGCTTCTATCTGTCTTCTAGTTGCCTTACTCATAGTTATGAATTTCTTCATCATTTTTTCTCTTTTCAGTGAGCTGACCCCTTTCAATATTTCCTGTAATGCAGGCCTCTTAGTGGAGAATTTCCTCGATTTTTGTATGTCTGGAAACATCTTTATTACTCCTTCATATGTAAAGGAGAGCTTTGCTCGATACATTATTATTAGCTGGTAGTTCTTTTCATGCAACAGTTTGAACATTTGATTCCGCTCCTTTCTTACTTGCAAGTATTTTGCTGAGAAGTCCGACAATAATCTAATGGGTTTTCCTTTATAGGATATGATCTTCTCTCCCTGGCTGCCCTGAGAATTTTTTCTTTGCTAATAATTTTTGATAATTCTAATATGATATGTCTTGGAGAAGGCCTTTTTGGGTTGAGGAAATTGGGTGTTTTGTTGACTTCTTTAGTTTCAAGCTCCAGTTCATTCCTTAGATTTGGGAAATTCTCATCAACTATTTGTCTTCTGCAAATGCTTTCTAATATCTGCTTCTTTTCCTCCCTTCAATAATGCCCATTATTCTTATGTTTCCTCTCCTGATGGTATTGGCTAGTTCTTGTATTTCTCTTTCATTATTTTTCATTCTTCCATTTTTCTCTTCTTCCTTCTGATTTATTTCAAGATTTCTGTATTTGATTACACTGATTCTTTCCTCCATTTGGTCGACTCTATTTCCCAACCTTGCTATTTCATTTTTCATCTCTTTCAGTGTGTTCTTTATCTCCAAAAGTTCTATTTGGTTCTTTTTAATGAGTTCAATCTGCTTCCTAAAAAACTCATTCTGCTGATCTAGTTGTTCTTTCAATTCTTGAAATTGTCGATATAAATTGTTTTGGATATCATTGAGTTTTTTGAAGGGTACCATCCTGAATTTTCTGTCATTTAAGTCGCAAACTTCTATGTCTGTAAACTTATTTTCTGGACATTTTTCCCTTTTTTTCTGAGTTGCCTTGTCACCTTGGTTGTTCATGGTATGTAATGGACTATTTCTCCCCCTGGGCATTAATGGAAATGTATTCTCCCTTTTTTCCAGGAAGAAGATTTATTATATGAAGGTGTCTCTTTAGCCTGTTGCTAAGTAGATGTTTTTCTTTTAGTTTCCAGTAGGTTACGTCTAGACTCTTGGAACCATGCTTTATATAAAGTCTTCATAATGTTTTTTTTTTCCTTATAAATATTTATTCATGCTTGCTACCCTCAGTTGCAGTCTCTGTTAGTGTTAGCAATAGTTTTAGTAGTGTTTGCTCAGATTCCCATGTAGCTTGCAATGTTCAGTCTTGGACAATATCGGGGAGGTGTCCTCTGTGTTGGGGATGTGGGCTGTGGCTGATCCTCACATTTTGCAAATGTGTCTCGTAATCAACTGTTGCTTCTCTGCCATCCTCACTTCTCTGCTTTCTGCCTTAATCCCTGGGCACTGCCACTGCATGCACCTCACAGCTCACTCACTCAGAGTTGTTCAGGGAACCCACTGCACCTTCCCCGCTCCCCCTCCTCCTACAAGGACCTCTGGCTGTGAGAGGCAGCTTTATTGTTTCTCCAAGTCTACTGCCCGACTCCTAGGATTCTGTACTGTGTTAGCTCTTATTTGGAGATCTCATGCTCAGATGTACTTATGTGCAGGTTGGGTGTTTTTTGTTGAGTTTTAGATGTTCAACTTATTGTTATTTCAAGGGGAGACATCTGGGGACATCTCTCACTCTGACATGTTTCTCCTCTTATTCTGTCCTTCGATTTTAAATGATCGATTTGCTGGGTAAAGTAATCTTGGTTGTAGGTCCTTTTTTTCCATCACTTTAAATATTTCATGCCTATCCCTTTTGGCCTGTAAAGTTTTTATTGAGAAATCAAATGACAGTCTTATGGGAGCTCCCTTGTAGTTAAGTAGATGCTTTTCTCTTTCTGCTTTTAAGATTCTCTCTCTGTATTTAACTATTGGCATTTTAATTATGATGTATCTTGGTATGGGTTTCTTTGAGTTCATCTTATTTGGGACTCGCTGTACTTCTTGGGCTTGTATGTTTATTTTCTTCACTAGATTAGGAACCTTTTCAGTTATTTTTTTCTTGAAATAGATTTTCAATTTCTTGCTCTCTCTCTTCTCCTTTCTGGTACTCTTATAATGCGAACATTGGTACACTCAAGTGTTGTCTGAGAGGCCCCTTAAATTATCCTTATTTTTTTGATTCTTTTTCTTGTTGCTGTTCTGATTGTGTGTTTTCTGCTACTCTGTCTTCTAAATCCTCTGATGCATGTGTTCTACTGTTGATTGCTTCTAACATATTCTTCATTTCAGTAATTGTATTCTTTATTTTTGATTGGTTCTTTTTTATGTTTTTTTAAATCTGTGGTTTAATGTTTTCCACTTCCTTGTTAAAGTTCTCACTGAGTTTATCTACTCTTCCTCTCTGTTTATTGAACATCCTTATAACCCATGTTTTGAACTCTGCATCTGGTAGATTGCTTGTCTTCCTTTTGTTTAGTTCTTTTTCTGGATCTTTGTTATGTTTTTCATATGGGACACAGTTCTTTGTCTCTTTATTTTAATTGCCTTGATGTGTTTGTTTCTATGTATTAAGCAGAGCTGATACATCTCCCGGTCCTAGTAGAGTGGCTTTATGTAGTAGATTTCTTGTTGGGCCCACTGGCACAGTCTTCCCTGGTCACCTGAGCCAGGTGCTCCAGATTTGTCCCTTGATGAGTTTAGTGTGCCCTTCTGTTGTAGTTGAGTCTTTGCTATTTGCTCATCAGTGGGAGAGATTTACCCTCAGACTGATTGCTTGTAAGGACTGGCCTGTGAAAAGTTGATTCTATTGAGTCAGATTCACTTTAGCAGGGCACTGGTACCTGACTATTTTTCCTTTGGGTTTGTCTTCCTCAGATGCAGCCCTGGGTCATACTCCAGCTTTGTCCAAACCTGGACACTGGGTGTGCCAGCTCCAGGGACTTCTGGGATGGGCTCTGCCACAGGCCAAATTCAGTGGCAGCATGTGTTCTGCCCAATGCCACCTGGCAAGAGTCACTAAGCAATTTGCAGATTGCCATACCTATGCTGGGCTTGAAGGTGCCTCAGAAGTCCAAGCCATTAACTGACAAGGTTGCCCCTAGTGCTAGGCTTTGTGCTGTTCAAAAAGTATGGGGCATGCCAAGGCCAGATGCTTCTTGTTTGAATTTTGAAAACCTTTAAGAAAGGTTTTGAAAACCTTTAGGAAAGCTTTTATGAAAGTTTGCTGCATGAGCCAAACATGACTTTTATATGAAGAAGCCACTGGAAGAGGCTTGAGTGGGCCTGTAATTTGAATGGAGCTGGATCTCAGGGAATCAGCAGGGCAGGGTAACTAGGTTGGTGAAAGCTCAGAAGTGGTGGACACCTGTGTCTGCACATCAGGAGGCAGGAGGTTTCAACAAAGAAAAAATGGATTCTGCTAGCATTTCTGTCTTGAATAAAGCTGCCTCTCCAGCTCTCACCCTGAAGACAGACAAATCAACTCAGTTCTTTCTTGTGTGTTTCTGATACCTTTCCATTTGCTGTCCCAGTGCTGAAGCTCAGAGCAAGTGAGTCCATCATCAAGTAAGTCCATGTGTGGTCCCCTTAAGAGAAATGTCTGTGACTCCAGCCATACTTTTTTTTTTTTTCACTCAGTCATGATCTCTGCTGATTTTCACAGTCAGAAGTTATAGAGACTTCTCTTCTCAGCACTGGAACACTGGGCTTGGGAGCTCAGTGTGTAGCTGGGACCGCTTGCTCCTCCAAGGGGATCTGCACAGCTCAGATATCCCTCCCGATTGTCAACCACCACACGCGGGTATGGAACTAGCTCCATTCCATGTCTCTGCACCTCTTACCAGTCTCTTACTTGGCCTCTTCTGTATGTCCCCAGTTGTAGTACATCTGTTCACCCAGACTGCATGTGACTCCCAATAATGGCTGTTTTGTAGTTTATTTGTAATTTTGATGTGGTCGTGAGAGGAGAAAAGCACATCACTTACTTCTTCTATGATCTTTACTAGAACCCTTAATGTACTTTTAAAAGTATGTATTGCAATAGAAATATAAAATCTTGGTGTGGTCATTTTGTATCTTTGATTTCACTTAATTAGTAAAATTTCTTAAAGCAATGTCTCTCAGATCAGTTTCAAGTATATTAATAAATATTCTTGAAAAATGAACTTTATGTCAAATCAGTTGGAAATTACATTGTGACAATTATTTATTGTGGGATGCTTAGAAACATTACTATTCTAATATACAATGAACTTGGTCTAGAGTCATGAAATAGTGTAATTTTTCCCCTGTAGATATTTTTCTCTTGGACTTTTTTTTAAGGAATGCCTATGAAACATCTCTCCAAAAATATCTTATAAAATATAAATTTGGAGAAAATAGTTTATTGAAAAGAATATTGGACTTTTCGTATTCTAGTTCTGATACTTAGGTGAGACTTTGGGAAAGTAAAGGTACTTAGCCTCTTTCAAATTCACTTTCTTAACCTTTGAAAACAGGAATAAAATATTTTCATTGATGGTTTTTGTACAATAATGTATATAAGATAAATGACTTGCACATAGTAAGAACTCAGTAAATGGTTGTGATTTATTTATTTTTGTTATTATTGTTGATAAGATTATTAAGATTATCAGTGTACACACATTGATTTCTGATCAATAGTTTGTATTCATTGCATTTCAGCTTTCTCTTCCTATATCTAGGAGAATGAAGTAGAGGTTGGTAATGCTTCTTTGCACTAGAACATCTAGTTTTCCTGCTAATCCTAAAATTTCAGCTGTGATGGCTGCTATATTTCCTGCATCATTATTTCAGCCATCACTGAATGAAAATGAGAAGTTTGGAGCTCCTTTTCAAATATTTTTCTGTAGCTGTAATGTAGATGAGTCCATAAAGTGGAAAATTTCTTCATCCATGATCTTGTATTAAAGTGGAGACTTTATTATAATATGTGATAATGAGTAAGGCTTAGTTGCCCTTCTTTTCAGTTATATTAGAACTTATTTTCTGTTCAATGCCTTCTTGTTTATTTATTCATAATTTTCCATGTATGATTTAATTCAATTACTTCATTTAGATTCTGAATTCATACTTCACCCCCCAAAACATTTATTTCATGGAATTTTGTTCAATGAGAATTTTAGTAGCTATTTTTTCTGAGTATTATTCTAGAATTTTTCTAAATCCATGAAGCTACTTCCATCAGTACCCAAACTTGTAGTTACATAACATCAGTTCTTAAGAGTTAAATAATTTTTTGCTTGTCAAATTTCAAACCCAGTCAAGATCAATCCAGTGAAAAATACATCCTTTCATAGTATCTTTGTTGTGATAGTTCAAGCCTTATAGATTGAAAGGGAACCAAAATTCTTCTGAATCTGACCTTTATAGAATTCCAGGGGGAAAGTGAATCTTTATAGCCATGTCTTCTGTACTGCCACCTCTCAAATGCCCAGATTGCCAGTAGTCATTATGATTTATCTATGACAATGAGACAAGCCAGTAAGTCTCTGTCATTTCAATTTTAAATACATTTTATTTTATAAGTCAGTCGTTGCCTTTTCAATTTTGTGTGCGCTCTCTCTCTCTCTCTCTCTCTCATTTTGCTTTTTCTCTCTCTCCATCTTTCTTTCTTTGTGTGTGTGTTGTCTCTATGTGAGAGAAAACCACTCTCAGCAGCCAGCTGCCACAGGCCACTCAGCTGTAAGAAATCATAGCTTTGGAACTATCAAACAAAATGAAAATGAAGCAAATCACAAAAGAGCCAGCTGGCTACAATTAGGTCTGGAGAATCCACTCTAGCTATGCCAGATTATTAAGGTTCATCAGGAAAGCCTGAGGTAGAAAGACATTTTGCCTTTACTTTTGCAGCTACTCTCACAAGAGCACCATCTACCAAAAGGATGTTTCTTGTAGCTTGCTGTATAAGGGCTAATTACCAAAGAGCAGTCAAGGCCAACTCAGTTTTTCTGTCCCTTTGACATTCGTGCAAAGACACAGTTACTGTTAAGATAAGAAGATAGAATTTGCAGTGGATGCTATGAATGCACTTTCTCAGAGTGTTATTTATATACTTATGACCTTTCCGTGAAATGCAAAGTAGTATCCTTTAAAATTCTAGAGAGGCAGTGTGAAAAGTGACTTTTACAACTTTACCACAGAGTATTTTTTCAATGAGGGTCAAGAGGTGTAAGTGGAATAAACCAATTGACTGCTCTTTGCATGCTATGTCAGTGAAAGTACAATGAATAGTGCTGTGAAAACTACGTGTCTCTTAGGTGGAAAAGATTTCCAAAATAAAACCTATACTTTTCAGGGAGTAGTATTTTCTATAAGAGTAACTAGTCTATTGAACTTGCTTTGTTCTATTTTAAATTTTGGCAGAGTCAAGTAATGGAAAAACAACTCCTGAGCCCAGCTTTAAACATGCTGAGCTAGCTTCTCCAAAGGTCTAAGCTACTCCTAGATAGGTGGTGCATTAAACATTTACTTTTTTAGGCCTCCAACTTCTGCTAACGTGGTTGCATAATAAGACCTACCCTGGGAACTTGAAAATGGGAATACCTGATGTACTGCCCAACAGTATCTTTTAGGCCCCAGGAGAATCTAACTTTTTATTTCTTTCCATACAATTGATAAATTAAAACAGTTTCTTTAAATATATTTTAGTCCCAAATATCAACTCCTGAGATGTGCAGAGATTATATTCATATCCAGACAAACTACTGCACAACCAACAGTTCCTCTCTTATTACTTGTGACCCCTAACTGGCTTTTTCTGTTGTGGGCTCAGTGTCTTAGTCCATATAGTGTGACCCTATGCCTTTATAGTTCCTATTGTTCAGTAAGGGAATTACCATGAGTAGCATGTGACTGTTACCCAATAGACATATAATATGAGTGAATAATAAACATTTATGATGTGAAACAACAGATTTGAGGACTTGTTTGGTATTGGCACATAATCTAGCCTATCTTTACTGATATGCTTGTTTTCCTATGTTAGACTGCAAATGTCTTCAGAGGAAGATGGTGTTGTCTACAACCTTTGCACATTTTCAAACTGTACCTGAAATTGTTAAATAAATATTGTCTTTTTTGTTGACTTTTTAGGAGAATTTTTTTGACAGAATAACTAAGATGTAATAGAGAAAGAAGGTGGTAAGAATTATTTTTAAAATCTTTGGTCTAATAAGATTAGTGGTCTATAAGACATGCCTCTATTAAGCAAAAATCAAACATTAATACATTTGAAAATTATATGGTGCATTATTTGATTTCTAGTTATACTAACCACAAAGCATATGCAATTAATAGTTAACACTCTTTAGTAATGTACACATTTTAGTCAAAATAAGTCAATTTTACAAGGTAATAGGCAGCATACATATTTAATAATGTGAAATTAACCTACTATGTGCTAGCATGTGCTAAGATCCTTAGTAAGTAAGGAATACACAATGCTGCTTTTACAGAGTTTATTATCAAGCAGAATAAAAAAGTAGGTAGAAACTATGTGAAAAGTAGTTACATAGCTTGAGTTTATTCAGTGAGAAGTAATGCCAAAGTTTAATTATACAAATTGTATCAACCAACCAGTGACTAAACCTATACAAGTCTAAGCAACTAGATTAATCCACTCACCACCACCACCATGGGAGGTTCATTTACTTCATTGCTTCATAAACTATTTTTTTTTAAATATGAGATTTATTGTGATGTTTAAAATAGCAAAAAGCAAAACTAAATATCCAACAACAGAGAACAAATTGAATTAAAACCACTGAACATATGTAGAAGTATGTTTATTGACATAGAAAAATACTTAAATATTGTTAATTGAAAAAAGAAGTTTACAAAATAATGCCCAATATTATACTAATTTTGAAAAAAAAAAAAAAAGAAAGAAAAAGAAAAAAAAAGATATTTATCCATAGGAAAAATCTAAAACAATCTCAAATATCTGTAGTTATTTCTATGTAGAGAGTTTATGGTTAAGTCATATATTCCCTTTTATGTATACTTACACAATTAGATACTTAATCATTTAAATAGTCCACTTGTATATTTTTTATATAATAGTAATAATAACAATCCATCTATCTATCATATCATATCTGATGTCTGATAATCTCTTCCTTTTAGCCCAGGTTTCCCTAGGCAGTTTTTATTTTCTGGGAAGGCACTATCAGGGAACCAAATTTGGTTCTTCACCCTGACTCTAACCATTGCTATAAAAGCTCTTGTAGATAATATCTTTTCTGTTTAGTTTTTTAGTTTGACAGATATTTAGTGTGTGCCTACTATTCACTACCCATGCCCTGATTTAGGCATTAGGAATAAAAACTATTTCAGTTTAGTTAAGACCACCAACTTTATTACTTGAGTGTCTGTTCTGCCACTTAATAGCTGTTTGATTTGGGTAGGCTATAACCAATTATTTTCCAATGTTATTTAGACATAGTTTTATTTTTTCTTCTTTGATTCAATTACTGATTATTTTTCTTAAAAGTCTCACAGCACCATTGTGCTTTCATCAAGAATCTGTGTTCAACAAATGCCACATTTGAGGGAAAGACTATAATCCAGATAAGGCATGCCATGTGGAAGAAGTTACTTAAACTATGTTGATTTCAGTTTTCTAAAACATTTTTCCAGCTTTATTGAAATATAATATATAATTGACTGTTTGTATTTACATTGTACAATTCAATGAGTTTTTTTTTCAATTACACTTGGCATACAATTATATTTTAGTTTGAGGTATACAATATAGTGATTAGACATAGTATAGTGATTAGAGATCTATATAATTTACAAAGTGATCATCCCACTAAATCTAGTACCCCTCTTCCTCCTTACATATTTATTATATTATTAACTACTTTCCTTATGCTACACTTTATATCTCCACGTCTATTTTGTAACTATCCATTTGTACTTCTTAATCACTTTGCCCTTTTTCGCCATCCCCCCAACACCCCTCCCATCTAGTAGCCCTCAAAAAGTTCTCTATATCTATGAGTTTATTTCCTTTTTTGTTGTTTATTTTTTTCTTTAGATTCCACATGTACATGAAATCATGAAATGTTTGCCTTTCTCTATCTGACCCATTTCATTCAGTGCAATACCCTCTATGTCCATGACGGCCATATCTTTTTCTATCCTCTTCCTTTTAGTCTTCCTGTGTCTTTTAATCTGAAGTGAGTCTCTTATAGGCAGCATATATAGGGGTCTTTGTTTTCTTATTCATTCAGCCACTCTATCTTTTGGCTGGAGCACTTAATTCTTTTCCATTTGAGGTACTTGTTGATAGGAATGTAGTTATTACCATTCTTTATTCCTGTTTTTGATACATGTTTTTCCTTCTTAAAGAAGTCTCTTCAACATTTCCTGTAATACTGGCTTGGTGGTGATAAATTCCTTTAGCTTATTTTTGTCCGGGAAGCTCTTTATCAGTCCTTCAACTCTAATTGATAGCTTTCCTGGATAAAGTATTCTTAGTTGTAGATCCTGGGTTTTCATCACTTTGAGTATTTTCTGTCAAACCCTTCTTTCCTGCATAGTTTCTTTTGAGAAATCAGCTTTCAGTCTTATAGAAGTTCCCTTGTAGTTAGCTCACTGCTTTTCTCTTGCTGCTTTTTAAGATTCTCTTTGTATTTAACCTTTGGCATTTTAATTATAATGTGTCTTGGTGTGGACCTCTTTGGGTTCCTGTATTTTGGGACTCACTGAGATTGTATGTCTATTTCCTTCACCAGGTTAGGAAATTTTTCCATCATTATTTCTTCAAATACCTCTTCAACGTCTTCTTTTCCTTCAGGTACCCCTATGACATGAATATTTTTACATTTAATAGTATCCCATAGGCTTATTAAATTATTATTACAGTCTTGGCTTCTTTTTACTTGCCATTCTGATCAAGTTTTCTTGGCTTCCCCATCATCTAAATAGGTTGTTCAATCCTCTTCTTTATTCATCGTGTATTCCATTTAATATACTTGTCATCTCAGATAATGTGTTCTTCATTTCTGATTGGTTCCCTTTTATAATTTCCATTTCCATGTTTTTTTTTTATCTCTTTGTTAAAGATTTCACTGAATTCATCTACACTTCCTCTATGATCTTTGAGCATTTTTATAAGTATTGTTTTCAACTCTGCATCTGTTAGATTGCTTGACTTCATTTTTCCTGGATCTCTGCTCTGTTCTTTCATATCGTTTCTGCTTCTTTGTCTTCCCAGTTTGACTGCCTTTCTGTGTCTGTTTCTATGTCCTAAGTAAAGCTCCTAAGTCTCCCAGTATTATTAGCATATCTTTGTGTAGTAGGTGTCTAATGGCATAGTTCTGACAGAGGTTCAGCTGCAGGCCAAGTTTAGCCCCAGCCTGTTACCCTTCAGGGTCACCTGTTAAGATTCAGCAAGTAACCACAAATGCTGTGCTTATAGTTACTTCAAGAAACCATGCCAGAAACTGTGGCCAGTGTCACCAGTGTGAGTCTTGGCACTGTTCAGCAAGGAACACCTCACTCATGTGCTTGGGTGGGGCCACAAGGTAGGGGAGGCGGAGTCTCGGGGTATCCTCTGGGTGAAGAGACATCTGTTATCCCACTTGCTGATGTCTCAGCTATGGCAGAGCTGTGTCACACACTGGAAGAAGGTGGGGCTTAACAGAAGAACCATGGATACCTTGAGTACTTCTCTCCGGGAGAGAGCTTTGCCTCCTTAACCTCCCTTTGACAACTCAGTGTTGCCATATAAGTCCCTGGTTCCCCTGTGCAGCTGACCAGGTGCTGGTGCTCAGAGTGAGCAGGTCCATCATCATGAAAGTCTGCTCGTGGACACTGCCCCTTTAATAGGAGTTTGCAGCTGCCGGCTGCCACTGCCGTAGCTTCTGTCCCACTCAGCACCTCAGGACCAGGCAGCGTTGTGTCTTTATCCCCTCTTACTTTCTACCATTGAAAGTTGATTAATTATTTCTCTCCCTAGTTGTAGTGCTTCTGTTCATCTAGATCTCAGGTGATTTTGCTTGCTGTTTGCTCCGTGTTTCTGTCATAACTTTGATTTGGTCACAGAAGGGATGAACAGAGTCTCTATCATCTACGCCATTTTTTCCCACCTCCTCAGTTCTCTAAATTTTAAGTGTGTTTGTTGGATTATATAGTCTTTAAGATACTTTCAATTCTAAAGTCTATGATTATGAGGTTCTCCTTGTCTTTTCAGAGAAGGGAGAGATATTAAGCCCCTGGACTAATAGAGAATGATGAAATAAAGTCTTATTTTTCAACAAAAACTTGAGAGAGTTCTTGATAATCGTAACCTACAAATTTAAGATTTGTGGATTATCCACTGCTTATTTGCAAAACCCAGGCTGGTGAACACCTTGCCACATCATAGTATTCTGAGTTAGTTACCACTAATACCTATTCATGAAATGCCCATAAAATAATACATTATTAAATATAATCAGAAAAGGGATCTTCTAAACATTAAATTATGTATGTAATCTAAATTACTTGAGATAATCAGCCCTACTATTCCTTTTGTTTTTATGATGTTTTAACAATTCAGTTTCATTCTCTAGTAGTTCTTGTAATTAATCACTTGTAAGAAAATTTGTGCTCAAAGAAACACGTATAAGTTTGTTTATATCTATCTGACTCTTCCTTTCAAATCTGATCAAAATCTCAACATAATCACTTATGTCTTATTGGATGAAATTGGTTGATTCTAAAGGCCTGCAATGCCACCTTGTGGATAAATAATGGACACAATGGACTATGTGAGAGTTCTTTCATGTATTATCTGGAAAATAAGATGAAATTTTAATCATTCTAATGTGTCATATTTAAATTCAAGGTTTTGTTTCTTAGACCAAAAATAAGATCAGAATAAATGTCATAGTCAGTGTCCTGCTTTGTCTTCTTAAAATAATAGTTGAATAATAGACCTTTTTTTTAATTTTATTTTTTATTTTTGCTGATGATAGCTTACATTGGGTACTAATTTAAAATGCACAGCCCATTAAAATTACAACATCACAATTTCTGCTTTAAGAGTATACAAGTGGTGTCACTTAGAACAACTGAGCTTCAGTGACAGATTTGTGATTGCTGGTTTCTATTATTCCTATAGGAGCTATCAGCAATTTCTACACATAACTAAAAATACCTTGTTTGGGGAATAGTTAAATACTGTATACATAATTATTTAGAAGCAGTTTTAGAATCAAACTCCAAGTGTTTACAGAGGCATGGCTCATTTCATATCCTGAATAATCCTGGCACTGAAAACATCTAAAAATTCTGAATGAAAAAGGCTAAACAATCGAATAAGTGAAATATAAAGACATACTCAGAGATTAAACAGTAGAGTAAAAATAGGAAGCCAGAGAGGTTTTCTGAGTATTAAAGATATCTTTCACCTTAAAGACATTTGCTAAATTAAGAACTTTGATTTTCACATTTTCTTAAGGTGACAGGTAAGGGTCAGAAGCTAGAAAGAAACAAAAGGTCTATTAAAGTTATGAATTTTAATCAGATACCTCAGGCAGAGAGAACCATATGAAAATTATTATAGTTCAAAAAGAATAAATATAAAAACACTAGCAAAAATGTCTATGGAGTTTGTAAAACTGTCCATACTGTTTGCCATTCTTTTTTGTAAATCTTGAACTATTATTAAAAAATATTATTCGGAAAAAATACAGTGGATGAATTAAAGCACAATAGAGACAGATAATATGGAGTAACTTAGAAGACTGATCTAAAGAAAACACATTGAACAGAATATGGAGAATTAAAAAAGGTGAAAAATTATGAGCAATATTTTAAGAGACTTGAGGGATAGTGTTAAAAGCTATAAAATTAATGTATTTCAACATTTGACAGGGAAGGATAATAATGAAGAAGAACTTTTATTGCATAAAAATTACTGAACTTATAAAAGATAGCAGTACACCTATTTAGGAAGAATAATAAATCTCAAGGAGGTTAAGTAAAAAATTATCTGTATTTACATTTAAGATAACAAAACTGCAAGTAACTGAATACAAGTTTTAAAAACAACCAAAGATAAGAAATAGATTACTTTCAAAAGAAAGAAAAAGTAATCTGTAAGATGACCACTTTTCTAGGGGAGAGCCATATGAGAGTGAAATAATATCTTCAATGTATTAAGGAAAAATAAAATACATTGCCTAGAACTGATTATATAGCAATAATACACTTTAAGAATCAGGCGGAAATACATCTTAAGGAAAATTAATACAGATTCTTATTAAAGGTGACCTGAAAGTTTGTTTGTTAGGTAAAAAGAAAGTGTTATCAAGTATAAATTCTATGATGCAAGGGTGATAAAAAAAAAGTGGTTAATATATTGGTAAATTTAAACAATGGTTTTATAAAGCAATAACAGTAATTTCTCATTAAGTAAAAAAGTAAAAGTAAAATCTAAATAGATATAAAATGTAAAACAAAAGTATATATTTAAAAAATGAGTCACAAAAAAGAGTTCAGTGATCTTTGTATTTTTCAAGAGAAAGATAAATATTAATGAGTTTTAAGATTCAATAATTTATGGAATGACATCAGCTAGATGGGGAAACAAAAGCCCTGGACTCTCCTTCTACCTGTGGACTCACTGACTTCAGAACAACATCTACATCAATTCCCTTTGTGAGAAATCCCAAAAGTAGATGTGGGGCACCTGTTCCTCAATTGAGTACAAAACCAGCCACATCAAAACCAGTAAGAAAATTGAAAACATCTTCTGATCATGACCCTCACACCTGGGAAAGCATCACATGATCAAGAGGAAACACTCAACTTTGAGCTTCTTACAGAGTAGGAAAAGAGTTGGACCACATATCCAATGTCCTAACTTTTTAGATAGCACCTGATGGAATGACTTCTATCTCACATGTCTTGGAATGTGGATATTCCCTGGCACATGCAAGACCCCTGTTGGCTACAGAAAAAAAAAAAAAAGTGGTCGTTTTAACTAGTATGCAGGCATTCACAATAGCTTCTCCAATATCTCAGCATATAATAAAAGACTCTCAGCTTCTCCCTGTGGTAAAAAAGATTTGTACTGCATATCCAAAATCTTAACTTTTCCAGGTGCTACCTGAGGGTCTAGCATTTGTCTCACCAGTCTGAGAACACTGATAGGACCTGACATGCTCTATACACCTGGGAACTGCTAAGAACAAAGATGATGGTTTGGACTAGCATAAAGGTTTGAGAGGCCCTAGAAGCTCTAGATAGATTGATTGATGAGAGTCTTCTCTTATACAGGCCTAGCCATAAAAACTGAGAGAAGTGACTATTTTTTTAATGTATAGATAACAACACAGAATCAAGAAAAATAATGAAAAGAAAAAGACAATCCAGAAAAAATGAATAAAATACAATTCTAGAAAGCAATTGTAATAAAATAAAGATGTATAAATTACATGACAGAGAATTTGAGATGTCCATTATAAAAACACTCAATGAGGTTAGGAGAAAAGTACATGAACAAAGCAAGAATTTTAAAAACAGAGAAAAAATGTTAAAATAAACAAACAGAAATCTTGAAGATGAATGATATAATAATTGAACTGAAAAGTTCAATGGAGAAATTCAAAAACAGACTAGAGCAAGCAGAAGAAAGAATCAGCAATTTGGAAGATGTATCATTGAAAATTATTCAATCAGAGAAGCAAAAAGTAAAAAAAGAAATAAAGAAGAGTTTAGAAAGCTTAAGGTACTTATGAGATACCATAAATGGACTAATACATACATTATAGGAATCCAAAAAAAGAAAAGAGACAGAAAATACCAAAAATTTTATTCAAAGAACT
>NW_006433946.1:6526610-6529132 GCF_000325575.1 Pteropus alecto
AAATTAGAAGATTCAAATAAAATTCATGCTGAGACACATTTTATACAAATTGTTAAAGGTCAAAGACAAGGAAAAATGTGAAAGTAGCAAGAGAAAAGTGACTTATCACATAAAAGGGAACCCCCATAAAGCTATCAGCAGATTTTCCAGCAGAAACCTTAAGAAGAAAGAAGTGGGATGATATATTCAAAATGTTGAAAGAAAAAAAAAAAAAACTGCCAACCAAGAATACTATACCCAGGAAAACTGTCCTTCGAACATGAAGGAGAGATAAAGACTTTCCAGATAAACAAAAGCAGAGGTAGTTCTTTACCACTAGACGTGCCTAAAAATAAATGCTAAAAAATTCTTCAATTTAGTATAAAAGGACACTAAACAGTAATACTGTAGAATAAAAAAGTATAAAAGTCTTTGGGAAATGTAAATATTTAGACAAACAGAGATCTCTATATTGTAATGATGGTGAGTAAATAGCTTTTAGTTCTAGTATGAAAGTCAAAAGACAAAAATATTAAACATAACTATAACAAAAATTATTAATGGATATACGATATAAATAGATGTAAAACATCAATAACTTAAGGTGTATTGGCAAAGTAAGAGTAGAATTTATGTATGTAATTCAACTTGCTATCAGCTTAATTTACACTGTGCTAACTAAAAGATATTGTATGTAGGCCCAATGGTAACAACAAAGAAAATACCAATAGAAGTTACAAAAAGAAAATGAAAAGTAAATCAAAATATATCAATACAAAAAAATGAAATACAAATGAAACAATAAGAGAGAAACAAAAGGATAAAAATGTATGAGACAACCAGAAAAAAATTTAAATGCCAACAGTTAATCCTTTGCTATGAATAATTACTTCAACATATATGGATTAAAATCCCCAATTATATGACATAAAATGGCTGAATTAATACCCTCTCCCGCCAAAAAAAAAAAAGGTCCAACTATGTTCTATCTACAAGACACTTTAGATTTAAGAACAGACATAGGCTGAAATGAAGAGAAAAAAAAAATAATTCTGTGAAAATGGTAACCAAATGAGAGCAGGGGTAGCTATACCCATATCAGATAAAATAGACTTTGTGGGAAAAAAAACAGTCAGAAGCGACAAAGAAAGATATGCAATGATAAAACTAGCAATTCATCAAGAAAAAATAACAATGAAAAATATATATTTGTATATGTCCAGAGCACCTAAATATGTAAAGCAAAGATGGGCAGAGCTGTAAGAAGTAATAGACAATAAGACAATAATAGTAGGAGACTTTAGTATTCTATTTTCAATAGTGGATAAAATTACCAAACAAAGTGTCAACAAAGAAACAGAGGACATGAACAACAGTACAGGCCCATAAACCTAACATTTGCCCCAACAACAACAGAATGATGAAGCACATACAGACCATTCTTGAGGGCAGATCACATGTTAGAGCATAAAACAAGTCTTAACCAATTCAGATTCAAATCATAACAAAGATCTTTTCTGACCACAGTATAGGAATAAATAGCAGAAAAAACTGAAATATTTACAAATATTTGAAATTAAAGAACACAATTTTAAACAGCCAATGGATCAAAGTGAAAATCCTAAGACAAATTACAAAATATTCAAAATAAACAAAAACACAACATATGAAAAAATAGGATGCAGTAAAAGAGTACTAAGAGGGAAATTTAGAACAATAACTACCTAGATTAAAAAAGAGAAATTATTTTAAAAAAGAGAAAATATTTCAAATAAAAATTCAACTATATATTTAACATTTTAAGAAAATATCGAACTGTTTTCCAAAGTGATTGTACCATTTTACATTTCCACCAGCAGCATTTAAGAGTCCCAGTTCCTCCACAATCTCTCCAACACTTGGCATGGTCAATCTTTTTTTAATTTTAATCATTCTGATAGGTATGTAGTGGTATCTCATTGCAGTTTTAAATTTACATTTTCCTAATAAGTAGTAATATTAGACAGCTTTTCATGTAATTATTTGCCATATATAGATCTTCTCTGGTGAAGTGTCTATTCAAATCTTTTGCTATTTTTATTGAGTTATTTGTTTTCTTATTGTTGAGTTTTGAGTGTTCTTTATATTTCAGGAATCAAGTCCTTTATCAAATATATGCTTTCCAAAGATTTTCTTTCAATCTGTGGCTTCTCTTTTTATTTCCTCTTAAGAGTGTATTCTGAATAACAGAAGTTTTATATTGTGATGAAATCTAATTTATCAATTTTTTTTTTCAACTGTGGTTTTGGTGTCTTTTCTAGGAAATATTCCCTAACTCAAGGTCACATATTTTCCTCCATGTTTTCTTCTAGAAGTTATAGTTTTAGGTTTAACATTAAGGTATATGATCCATTTGGAGTTAGTCTTTCTATGTGGTACATGGTATTTACTCAATTTTATATATACATATATACACACACACACACACACACACACACACACACACACACACACACATACATATACATATAGTTTAAAAAAAATAACAGACATTCAATAACATG
>NW_006433946.1:6529300-6535544 GCF_000325575.1 Pteropus alecto
TATATATGTATATGTATATGTGTGTGTATATCATTCTATATATACACACACACACACATACATATACATATATACATATAGAATGATTGGAGATATAGATAGATAGATAACACCATTTGTTGAAAAGGCTATCTTTTCTCCATTGCATTGCCTTTTTACTGATATAAAAAAATAATAATAATTGTCCATATATGTGTGGGTCTATTTCAGAATACTGTATTCTGTTCCTCTGATGTAATTGTGTATCCTCATGCCAATACTACATTGTTTTGATTACTATAGCTTAATAATTAGGTTTAAAATCAAATAGTGTAGCCTTCCAACTTTCTTCATATTATTTTAATGTTGTTTTAGTTATTCTACGTCCTTGGCATTCCCATATGAATGTTAGAATCAGCTTGGCAATTTCTACCTAAAATAGCTTGCTGATATTTTGATTGGGATTGTGTTGAATCTATAGATCAATTTGGGAAGAACTGACATCTTAACAGTATTGAGACTTCCAGCCCATGTACAAAGCATATCTCTCCATTTATTGACATTTTCTTTATTTCTGTCAGCAATATTTAGTAGTTTATAATGTACAGGTCTTTCACATCTTTGGTCAGATTTATCCCTAAGTATGTCACAGTTTTTGACATTATTGTAAATGATATTTTTAAATTTCAATTTCCAATTATTTGTTACTTGGAATATGGATATAATTTTCTGTGTGAATTGTATATATCTTAAATATTTGACATATATTAAAATTATAAAACTCTGGCACTCTGAAAAACTCAACTATAGAAATTATAGAACTAGAAAAGTAAAATAAACTAAATCTAAAGTTAGTATAAGAAACGATATGAGACTAAAGCAGAGATACTTTAAATAGAGAATAGAAAGACAAAATTTTGACAAAACTGAGTTGATTTTTTAAATATATGGATAAAATCAACAACCTTTATCTAGATTAATTAAGGAAAAAAGATGAAAAATTCAAAATTAGAAATGAAAAAGGAAACATTACAACTGATGCTACAGAAATAAAAAGGATCATAAAAGACTACTATGAACAATGATACACAAACAATCTGTATCACCCAGGAGAGTAGGATACAATTTCGGAAACATTTTACCTGCTAAGACTGGACATGAAGAAATAGAAAGTCAGAACTAATCTTTAACTAGTAAGGAGATTGAATCACTAATCAAAAACCCGCAAACAAAGAAAAGCTCAGAAATTGATGGTTTTATTGACAAATTCTACCAAATATTTAAAGAAAGAATAATGATGATCTTTCTTGAACTCTTTTAAAACTTTAAGAGAGAACACTTCCAAACCTCTTTTATGAGGTCAACATTATCCTGATACTAAAGCCAAACAAAGACACCACACACACACAAAAGAAATCTATAGACCAATATCTGTGATGAAAATAGATACAATAATAATGATAATGATAATAATAGCAAATTAAAAGGCTCATAAATCATAATCGTGTAGGATATACTCCTGGCATGAAAGGATGGTTTAATATAGGAAAATCAATCAATTTGAAACATATACCACATTAACAGAAAGAAGGATAAAAGTCACACGATTATCTCAACAGATGCAGAAAAGTGTTCAACATAATTCAATACTGTTTGATGATTAAAACTCAACAAGATAAAATATAAGGAAATTATTTCAACATAATAAAGATCATATATGAAAATGTCCATACCTAAAATCATACTCAATTGTAAAAAATTGAAATTTTTTCTTCTAAAATCAGGAACAAGGAAGGAAGTCCACCTTCACCACTTCTATTCAACATAATACTGGAAGTCCTAGTCAGAGCAATTAGGCATTAAAAAGAAATAAAAGGTATCCAAATTGGAAAGAAAGAAGTAATCTCTTTTTGCATATGACATTATCATACATAGAAAACTAAAAATCCACACACACACACACACACACACACACACACACACACAAAAGAACTAATAAACACAAACACATTCAATAAAGTTGCAGGATAAAAAAATCAACATACAAAAATATGTTGCATTTCTATATAGTAACAATGAACTATCTGAAAAAATTAGTAAAGCAATCCCATTTACATTAGAAAGAAAATGAAGAAAATACTTGAGAATAAACATAAACAAGCAGGTGAAAGATGTGTATACTGAAAACTACAAAACAACGATGAAAGAAATTAAAGGGACATAAACATATGGAAAGACATCCAGTGTTCATGGATTGGAAACTTTAATATATTAAAATGTCTATACTATCTAAAACAATCTATGGATTCAATACAATCTCTATCAAAATCTCTATGTCACTTTTACAGAAATAGGAAAAAATCCTAAAATTTGTATGGGACCACAAAAGACCCAAAACAGCCAATGTGATCTTGAGAAACGAAAAACACTTCAACTCAAAAAGGATTAAAGACTTAAATGGGAGACTTGAAACTACAAAACTCCTAGAAAAAAAAAAAAAACATAGAAAAAAAATCATCACATTGATCTTGACAATGATTTCATTGATAAGATGTTAAAAGCACAGATAATAAAAGTAAAAATACACAAATGGGACTACATAAAACTAAAAATTTTCTGCATGGCAAAGCAGTCAACACAGTGAAAAGGTAACCTATGAAATGGGGAAAAATGTTTGTAAACCGTATATCAAATAAAGAGTTAATTTTCAAAAAATATAAGGAGCTCTTACAATTCAAAAACAAATAATAATAATAGCCCCAAAGTATATAAAGTATATATTTGTAGTATATATTTATCCAAAGAAGACATATTAATAGACAACAAGAATATCAAAAGGTGCTAAACATTACTAATTATCAAGAAAATACAAATAAAAACCACAATGAGATATTGCTACACACCTATTAGGACAGGTATTTTATACATATAAAACAGATATTGATCAGAATGTTGAAAAATTGGAACCCTTGTACACTATTGGTGGGAATATAAAATGGTACAGTCACTGTGTAAAATTGTATGGCAGTCCCACAAAACAAAACCAAATGAAATGAAATGAAACAAAATGAAACAAAACAAAACAAAACAAAATGACTACTATATGATTCAGAAATCCCATTTATAGATATTTATCAAAAGAATTAAAGTGAGGAGAGAGTAACAATCCCATGTTCATTGCAGCACTATTTACAATAGCTAAGATATGGAAACTACCTAAATGTCTGTCGAAGGAGTAATGGATAAACAAAACATAGTATATCCATAAATAGACTATTATTGAGCCTTAAAAAAAGAAGGAAATTCTACAACATGTGACAATATGAATGAATCTTGAGGACATTATACTTAGTGAAATAAGCCAGTCATGGAAAGATAACTCCTGCATGGTTAACTTAAATGAGGTATCTAAAATAGTCATACTCTAAGAAGCAGAATATAGAGTGGTGGTTGCTAGAGGCTGAAGGTGCAGAAAATGGAGAGTTGCTAATCAATGGATATAATGTTTTAGTTATGCAAGATAAATGAAATCTAAAGATTTGCTGCACAACAATATGCCTATAGATAACTATTCTCTATTTTACACTTAAAAATCTGTTAAGATAATAGATCTCACATTAAGTGTTCTTACAGCAAAAAAGTAAAAATAAAAGTACAAAAAGTAAAGAAAACTAATTTAGGAAGCCATATTAGAATTTTTAGAGTAATGTGTTAAAGAATAATAAGCAGAGTGAATAAATTTTTAAAAATATTAGAAAAAAATGGAAATAAAAAATAATCCAAATGAAGACAAGAAAAGAGAGAAATAGAAACAAAAACAGTTCAGGACACAGTAGAAAACATAAAATCAGATGATGAAAATAAAAGATATATATATCAACATTTTAATTAAGTGTAAATAAACTTAATATTCCAATGCAAAGACAATTTGTTAGTTTGGATAACAATAAAGTAGAAAACAAGATTCAGCTGTATGATATTTCCAAGAGACACGTATTAAAAGAAAGGGATGTATCTATCTATCTATCTATCTATCTATCTATCATCTATCATCTAACATCTATCATCGTCATCTATCATCTATCTCAGGCAAATACAAACAAAATGGAAGTTTATGCATTTATTTTAACATCAGACAATGCAGACTTTAGGGCCAAAATGAATTGTTAGAGATACTACATAAAAGGTATAATTCGCACACAAAACACACACCAAAATTAAACTTGCATTTATCTAATTGTATAGATTAAAATATGTGATGCAAAAAATGATATAACCACAAGAAAAAATATTCTACTCCATCATTATGTTGGGAAATTTTAAAATTCACATAGTTTGACTTGCCTCATCATATTTTCCAATGGATGATTGATTCTGGACTAGTATATCCTTTTTTCAGCTTCATTTTTGGGTTATTTTAATACGTTCGTTTAGGTGAGGTGAATGATTAGACATTTTAAGGATAAACATTAAAAATGGAATTTTAACTAGAAATGGTATATTTAGGTACATTCAGGCACTTTTCCTAAGGTTCTAAGTTCAGAAGAGAGGTCTGGACTAGATATATGATATTCCGAGTCATAAATTGCTTTGATGCCAATAGCATGGATGAGATTTCCTTGGGACAAAGTATAGAGTGAGAAGAAATACATGTAAATTTACTTAATGAATGCCAACCTTTAGTGACTAAATAGCAATGCTTGAGCCTACAATGAAGTCTAAATGAATGACCATAAATAAATAAAAAGAGAAATATCAGGAGAGTATGTTAACATGAAAGCCAAGAAGGAGATAGTTATTTTATAATGTGATATTTGTAAATATTGTTTATTACACATGTGATAGTCAATGTATAGCTGATCAGATTATTAATTTTTAGCAGTGTCTAGGATGAGTCATTCTGAGATTCTCTTTCTGGTCTTAATGATTGACTAAAACTCAAAGTTGCAACCTATGTATTATCGTTGTAATAAAATGTATCACATAGTTTTAATCAGGGAAGTTACTTGCAGTATCTCTATCACTTACCACAAGCAGTTTAGGTGTGACTGTAAAGAAAAAAACTAGTTTCTTTATAGCATCTAAGTTACCATTGTCTTAGAGTCATATTCTGTATGACTCATAGAGAAATGGAACATCTGAAACTATTGATTAATTCACTCTGAATGCTAAACTTAGATCAATGAAATGAGTGTTATCATTCTTACATCTCTAGGAATTTGGGCTTGTGCCAAAATATAATTTATTAATTATAATATATTAGAAAAGGACCATGCTATACTCAATTTCTGCTCACATTATCATTCTGATCAGTTCACTACATTTATCCCCCCTCTCTTTGGGTTTGAGACATTTTCTCCTCCCTATGGCCTGTTTTATTTTCTCTTTTCAAGCAGGCTCAGTATCAGATCACAGCTTCCTCAGTTTGTATAATACCTAATGTTTTAGTACTTAAAGTTTTGAACTTATTGTTCAGAAACAGCGCAGAAATTTCTTTTAATTTTTAAATGATTCTTGTTGTCACCAGCGCACATTAAATTTATGATTTCTGCTTTTTTTAAACTTTTTGAAAATTAAGTTTATTGGAGTAACATTGGTTAATACAATTATCTAATTTTCAAGTGTACATTATAATTTGACATCTGTATATTCTATTGTGTGTTTACCACTCAAAGTCCAGTTTCCTTCAGCTACCATATAATTGATCCCTTTAACCACTTCATACTCCCTTTCCGCCCCTATATTTGACTCCTTTTACCTCGTCTACCTCTCCCTTCCTCCACCACCGCCTACCCTCTGGTAACCATTCTGCATGTACATGAGTCTCTGTTTGTCCTGTTCATTTGTTGCTTTTAGGTTTATATCTCATATATAAGTGATAGCCTGTGATTTTCAACTTTTTCAGTCTAGCTTATTTCGCTTAGAATGATTATCTCGAGGTCCATCCATGTTGTCGCAAATGGAAGGTTTTCATGTCTTCTTATGGCTGAGTAATATTCCATTGTATATATGTACCGCTGCTTCTTTACCCAATCATCTATCGTAGGACATTTCAGTTGCTGCCATGTCCTGGCAACTGTGAATAATTCTGCTATGAATAATAGTGTGCAAATGTCTTTTTGGATATGAGTTTTCGAAACTTAGGGATAAATATTGAGTAGAGGGAATCCTAGATCATATGGTAGATCAATTCTTAGTTATTTGAGGAACCTCAATACTGTTTTCCATAATGGCTGTAACAATGTGCAGTCCCACCAGCAGTGTA
>NW_006433946.1:6537357-6539032 GCF_000325575.1 Pteropus alecto
CACCTCCTCTTTGATTTTTTGGAAGAGTTTGAGGAGAATAGGTATTAAATCTTCTTTGAATGTTTGATAGAATTCACCGGTGAAGCCATCTGGTCCTGGACTTTTACTTTTGGTAGATTTTTGATGATTGTTTCAATTTCCATACTGCGGATCGGTCTATTTAGATTTCCCAGTTTTTCTACATTCAGTCAAGGAATGTTACATTTTTCTAAGTACTGGTCCATTTTTTCTAGGTTATTAAATTTGGTGGTACATACTTTTTCATAATATTCTTGTATGATCCTTGGTATTTCTGTGATGTCAGTCATAATTTCACTTCTTTCATCCCTGATTTTGTTCATTTATGTCCTTTCTCTTTTTTCTTTAGTGAGTCTAGCCAGAGATTTGTCAATTTTATTAACTTTCTCAAAGAAACAACTCTTTATTGTATTTAATTTTCTCTATCTTTTTTTGTTTGTTTGTTTATTTTCAATTTCATTTATGTCTGCTCTAATTTTGATTATTTCTTTCCTTCAGCTGACTTAAGACTTCATGTTTTCTTCCTTTTCTAGTTTTTTAAGATGAAACGTTAGGTTGTTTATTTGGGTTCGTTCTTGTTTTTGGAGGTAGGCCTGTAATGATATGAACTTATCTCATATGACTGCTTTTGCCAAGTTTCAAAAGTTTTAATAGGTTTTACTATCATTATCATTCATTTCTATGTATTTCTTGATCTCTCTTTTTATTTCTTCTTTGACCCAGTTATTCTTCAGTAGCATGTTGTTTAATTTCCATGCATTTGTGTTTCTTCCTGCTTTCTTTTTTTTCAGTTGATCTCTAGTTTCGAAGTATTATGATCAGAGGATAGGGTTAGTATATTTCAACCCTCTTATATTTGTTGAGGCTATCTCTGTGTCCCAGTACGTGGTCGATTCTTGAGAATGTTCCATGTACACTAGGGAAGAGTGTATAAGTAGCTCTTTTGGGATGGAAGGCTCTGCAAATGTCAATTATGTCCATTTGGTCTAATGTGTCATTTAAGGATGTTATTTCCTATTGATTTTCTGTTTGAATGATGTGTCCATATCCGATAGTGGGGTACTTAGATTCCCTACTATGATAGTGTTTTGGTCTGTTTCTCTTTTTGTTCTTTTAGTAATTGCTTTACATATTTCAGGGCTCTCTGATAGGGAGCATAGATATTAATATGTGTTATGTTTTCTTGGTGCATGATTCCCTTTATTGTTATGAAGAGTCCCTCAGTATATTTCTTTCTTTTTTTTTTTATTTTGAAGTCCATTTTGTCTGATATTAGTACTGCTTCTCCTGCATTTCTCTAAATGCCATTTGCTCAAAATATCATTTTCCACCCTTTCACTATGAGTCTATATTTGCATTTGGAGCTGAGATATGACTCCTGGAGGCAGCATATGGTTGGGTTTTATTTTTTGATCTAATCTGCATCTCTATGCCTTTTTATTGATCATTTCAGTCCATTTACATTTATTGCAATATAAGATCTTCTTATAGCCATTTTATCTTTTGCTTTCTGGTAACTTGGTGTTTCCACTGCTTCCTTGTCCTTGTGTTTCTGTTTTCTTTACATTGGTTGGCTTCTGTGGGTGTTAACTCTGGTTCTTCTTGTTTTATGTTATATGCTTCGGTTATGAACCTTTGGCGTGTGGTTACCATTCAA
>NW_006433946.1:6540348-6543804 GCF_000325575.1 Pteropus alecto
TTCCAATAGATTCTGTCTAAGCCTTTTGGATCTCTGCTTTATATAAAGCTTTAATAATGTCTTTTAATTTTCTTGTAGATTTTTAAAGACGCTCGCTACCCTCAATTTCAAAAGTTTTAGCAAAAGTTTAGCAAAAGTTTTGGTGGCATTTGCTCAGATTCCCCTGAGGCTCCGCAGTGTTCACTCTCAGAGGGTATGGAGTTGAGGTCATCTAGGTTGGGGGTTAGGGGCTGTGGTAAAAATCTACTGTCGTATTTCTGCCCTCTGCTTCTCTGCTTTCTGCCCTGATAACTGGGCCCTGCCGCTGGCTGCGTGGATCTCACAGCTCTCCCAGGCAGGGCTGTTCAGGGAACTCTCTGCACCTTTTCCCCTCCTCTTTTTCCTGCAGAGGCTCTGGAGGCTGCAAGAGGCAGCTTCTCTATTTCTCCCAGTCCACCACCTAAACCTAGGGCTCTGATGTATTGTAGTTCTTATGCGCAGATC
Organism: Pteropus alecto; assembly: GCF_000325575.1. Taxonomy (NCBI): domain Eukaryota; kingdom Metazoa; phylum Chordata; class Mammalia; order Chiroptera; family Pteropodidae; genus Pteropus; species Pteropus alecto. The sequence continues at coordinate 6,540,832 of NW_006433946.1, forward strand.
TCATGCTCTGACATGCTGGTGTGCAGCTTGGATTTTTTTTGTTGAATTTTAGATGTTCAGTTTATTTTTCTTTCAAGGGGAGAGATCTGGGGATGTCTCTCACTCTGCTATGTTTCTAAACTCATCTGATTTCTGCTTTTTTTGTTTTTAATTGCTAGCAGTTTTTCATCTTACACAGAAATTTCTAATTTAAAAATTTTAACTTAAAATATTTTATAGAAAAAGCTGTACATTAAAACAAAAACATGTCGACCATGTTCGATAGCTAGTACAAGGGTTTCCTTGTATAGTATCATTTTGAATTTAAGACAAACATATAGTTCCTTTAAACTTAACTTGTTCAAAAGTAGTGTAATGCATGTTACTAATTTTCTTTTTTAATTGCAATATAAATGAAATGAGACTATTTTTTTTTCATGTCTTTTTTAGACGTCATTTTTTTATTCGCTCCCTGAGTTCTGAATATGCCTGTAATGGGTATTTATTTCTTTGAGATAGAAATGATGGTTGAGTATTGGAGATTAACTCCGTTAGCTTCCATTATGAGTCAGTATGCTAATACTTTTATTTGTTATATTTATGTATTAGGAAGTTTACCAACATATCCTGGAAAATTATTTCTCTTTCTGTTCCAAAGTCTCTAAAAAAATTGAGGTCAGAGCTTGTATCCATTCATTTCATCAGTGACTAGAACATAGTAGTTACTTCATACATATTAGCTAAATTTAACTGAATGCTGGAACTCTCTTGTTGGACTTCACAGTAAATCCCTCTTACTTATTTGAAAGATATCTCTAGTTCAGAGCTCTTTTATAGAACTGAAGTGATTGCCATATCCTAGATCCAGAAAATTACTAAGGAAAGTGTGACTCAGGATTACCAGAAATTTCATAATAAATTCTTCCCATATCCATAAAAGCACAAGCATTATCATAATGAAAATATCCTTGAGATATACAGCAGGAGATATGAGAGAGACAAATCTGGGTTTGAAACTTAGCTCCAAAATTGGACAAATTATACTTTCCAATTATGAATTTCTGATTGACAAACTGAAAGTAATAATATATTATTGTGATCATTGATTAGGAGAATTATGCAAAATGCCAAGCACAGTAACTAGTATAGAGTAAGGTATATGATATTAGTATAGAGTAAGGTATATGATATGGTTCCCTTCTTCATGATCAGATTGTCAGTTTTACTCCCTACAACATATTTACTTTCATTTATCTCTTGCCTTTACACTCCTCCTCCTCCAGATCACTATCTAATCTTCTACAATCCTATTGTTACTGTTTAAAATTACTTTAAGACAGCAAAACAAAAAATCTGTATTCTCTATCCAGAATTTCAGTATTATATGTTGACAACAGTTGACAATTGGTCTCAATAGCCTATTGAATTCATTCGAAATCTTCTAAAATTCAGAAAGTTATGATCACATCTATTGACATTCCTTTGTGTTGAAAATAAAAAGTTAGTAAGTACCTTTAAGAAGATGCAAGTAATTATAAAGTGAATGTTGACTCACTATTCTCTTCTTTTGTATTAAAAATTTCCAGTTTTCATAAGCATTCTTAAGTTGTGGTAGACTATTATTTTGAACTATTTACTGTCTCTTCCTGTAAGAAGATCTATAGGATATATATCTATTGTCATGGGTATTGCAAAGCCTCCTGAGGAATGAGTATATTTCCTCACCTCATTGATGTTTGACCAATAAAATGTTAGAGGACATAATTAATATATAACTAGTTGTTTTAAAGGTTTCTGCATGTTTTTGCCATCTCTGTTTATCTTTTTTTCTTATCTACATAATAACATGTTATCAAAGCATTTTCCAGATAAGGGCTGCTCCAGTAGATTGAGAGTTGGAAAAAAAGACATAGAAAGCAGAGCTACAGAGATATCTAGGGTGCTGACATAACAAAACACCTAGTATCTATGCCATTGGCTTTGGGACCAGGTCAAGGTGGAAAGGAAACTATCATCAGAGGATGAAAAATAAAATAGCTCATATGTGTAAAGACAAATATTTATTATAAAAGTTTCACCTGTGATAATTTGAAAAAAAGATAATTGTCTAATGAACTTGTTTTAGATGAAGAAGTAAAAAACTGAATATTACAAGCATAATTTGATTGTCTGGCACTATAATTTGACAAGGTACTATAAGAAAGAGATAATCAAAAACAAAACAAAACAAAACTGTACTTTATAAGTAGGGGTGAAAGAAAAATGAGAGAAAGTACAACTATTCCTAATATCAAAATAAAAAATGAAAAAATTTAAAAATGCTTTGAACAAGAAAAAGCCAAGTAAGACAATTAAAATTTAGCCTCTATCAAGGATCAAATAGAGAACAGATATGGTCATATGTTTTGTTAAAAATCTCTAAATGGATTTAGTTGATTCTCTGCAAATATTTTAAATTAGATGAGACAGCTCAGGGAAAACAGACTAAAATAGTGGCTTCACAAAACCTAACAAAGTCAAATTACCTGTAAGTCTAAAAAGGGGTATATTTTGAAAGCAATTGTGGGTCTCCCTATTGGCACATGAAACTGAGAGTAAAATACGAAAACATATTTTCCATGTTCTCTTCACATTTGGCTGAAGATCAAAGAAAAGGAAGCAACTTTCCATAAGGCAGAGCTAAGAGCAACAGTGAACAATTGACTGCAAATCTTCTCCAAGAAAGTGTAATTGTTGTATAATCAAGGAACAATTCTTAGCTATATTTTTTCCAGCAGGATTTCAGAATTCTTATTGATCAGTGAGTATAGTTTATGCCTTCCCACTTCCAGATGTGTCACTGTTACATCATTGTATATTAGATAGGGGACTAGAAAAATTGTCTTTAATTTAGTTTCTTGGATTTGGGGAAAAGCTTGATGTAGAGTTCATTACAAAGTCTTATATCTCCATTTGGATACCATAATTCAGTGTTTTGTTTTTTTTTAATGCCTT
>NW_006433946.1:6543850-6564684 GCF_000325575.1 Pteropus alecto
ATTTGTAATATCAAGGGTGGAATGTGATAGTGTATATTTTCTCATCTATTCAATCTATTCATTCTTCTTTCCAGTTAAAGGTTTTACACATTCCTACATATTGACTTTTGACTTAAAGTGCTTTTTAATAGCCCTATTTCTCACTGCATTGATGTTGAGTTTGGCCATATGATTTGCTTTGCCTAATGGAATGAGTCGATTTGACTTCTGTGCAGAAACTTTAAGTGCCATTTGCCAGATTCTTACTCTTTCTGCTTTGCTACAAGGATGGCATGTTTCAGAGCATGTCTGGAATAGATAGGGTTTTTGCTTTTTTATGGGTCCTGAATGAAGGCATAAGTAACAGAGCTACAGCTGACCCATAGCTAAATAAATGTGAAATAAACATTTGCTGTAAGACACAGGTTTAAGGGTTGTTTATTGATATAAAAATTTACTTCTTTTAAAACTCCAATGAATACAACAATACCTGCAGATATTTACCAAAATGTGTTGGGAGAATGTATGAATAAATTAATGAATGAACAAATAAATAACATTGGGAGAAATTTATTTTCATTCAATGAGGCGTAACTGTTATTAATGAGATACACCAATTGAATTACACTGTCTTAGAGTGAGAGTGGCTTGTGGATATGAGAAAACCTTTTCCTAATTTCTAAACTACTGCTAATAATATTATGTTAAATTGTCTCAGTGTTTAAAAATCCACAAAGCCACAGATTTTAGACAGGGATGATTATCTGGCCTAGGAAAAACAAAACATATATTGCCTGGTATACAGAATATGATTTGATCTCCTAAAATCTTTGCCCTGTTATGGCATAGTAATTAAATACGTCAAATAATCTTTATAGAGGAGTTTAAATATGATGCAGAATTGGTTATCTAGTAGAAGGAGAAAATGAGGAAAGACAGAAGAGCAGTAAGTGGAAATTATGAAGTCATATACATCATGAGGAAGTAAAAACTATGAATAAGTAGAACTCAAGAAGATTTGCAGACATGAAGGACAGAGGTTGATTGGTAGAAGCAAGAGTAGAAAATACAATAAAACATGGCTTCTGAAGATAGGAGGGAAAATCAACAAGATAACCTAGCAACTAGATATGCTTTAAACAATGATCAATCTCAAAATTCCTGAATCTTTAAGGCCTATATTCTTTTCTGTCCATGAGGTCTAACTATATGCATTTATCTAAGTTTCTGTGAGGTATGGAACTAGGTTTAAGATACTTGCTTTATTTTCATATATGTCTTCAAATAAAAAAATATATAATTATTTAAAACAAACTTCTTGCAAACAAAAGAGTTCAATATAATTTATGGATTTGCATACGATCTGTACTCATTGAATCTAAAATGTTGACAAATAACCCATCATTTTGTTTACTACAAAATCTTTTGTAATAAACTTACTCAATAAAAAAATAAAATAAAATAAAAAATAAAATAAAATGTTGACAAATCTGCAGAGGTCAGATCATTTCACCTCTCTGCTTAAAACTCTTCCATTGTTTCACATAATATTTAGAATAAAATCCAAACTCCATATCATGACTTGTAAGTCACATAGACATTTGGTTCTCCCAGTACAGTTCTGGTCTATGCCTGCCCTCTGTAATTCTGATAACTTTCTCTTTTATTCTCAAAAATGATTGCATTTACATAGTGGGGAAACTCCTTGATAGCAGTCTTGGCATTATTTATTTATTTATTTTTTGGATTTGACATCAAATTTAAAGCCAACAAAAGCAAAAATAAACAAGTAGGACGACATCAAATTAAAAGACTTCTGCAAAGAAAACCACCAACAAAATGAAAAGGCAACCAACATAATGGAAGGAAATATTTGCAAATCATATATATGACAAGGGGTTAATGCCCAAATAAATATAAATAACTCATATAACTCAACAATAAAAGCAATCTAATTCAAAAATGGGCAGAGGAACTAAATAGACATTTTTTTTTCCAAAGAAAACATAAAAGTAGCCAGCAGGCACATGATATCCTCATCACTAATTGTTGGGGAAATTCAAATTAAAACATAAGGAATAGTATCAATAATATGGTAACAACTTTGTATAGAGTCAGATGGTTACTAGACTTATTGTGGTGATCATTTCACGAGATATATATGTCGAATAACTATGTTGTATATCTGAAATTAATATAATACTGTATATTAACTACATTTTAATTAAAAACACAAATGAGATATCGCTCACTCCTATTAGAATGGCTATGATAAAAAAAATATATGAGATAACAATTGTTGGCGAGAATGTGAAAAAAGAGAAATATTGTGCATTGCTGAAGGAGATATAAATTGGTGTAACCACTACGGAAAACAGTATGGAAGTTTCTCAAAACTTAGAAATAAAAGTACCACATAATTCACCAATCTCATCTCTGGGAAGACGTCAAAAGGAAATGAAAACAGCATCTTGCAGAGATATCTGCACTCCTATGTTCATTGAAGCATTATTTACAATAGCCAAGATATGACCACAAGCTAAGTGTCTGTTAAAGGATAAATGGATAAAGAAAATGTGATCTCTATCTCTATCTCTATCATCTCTCTCTCTATCTCTATCTCTATCTCTATCTCTATTATATATAAATATATATATATTTACCTCTATCTCTATGTCTATGTCTATCATCTCTATATCTATCTACATGGATATAATCTATATCTACATATCTATCTATCAACTATCATCTACTCATTTATATGATAAAAGGAAATCCTGCCATTTGCAACAACATAGATGGATCTTAATGTCATTATGTTAAGTGAAATAACTCAGACAAAGAAATATACCATATATTATCACTTATATTGAAACTTAAAAAAATCAGAGAAACAGAGTTGAGTGGGGATTATCAGGGGCTAAGGGGCGGAGAATGGAGAGATATTGGTCAAATTATATAACTTCTAGTTGTAAGATTAACAAGTTCTGGAAATCTAGTGTACTGCATGGTGATTATAGATGGTAATACTGTATTATATATTTAAATGTTGCTAAGAGAGTAGATCTTAAATGTTCTCACCATGAAAAAGAAATGATAATTATTCGATGGGATGGAAATGTTAGCTAATGCTATGGTGATAATCATTTTGCAATATCTAAATGTGTCAAATCAACACATTGTACATCTTTTTCTCTTAATTCCTAGTTTTAGATTAGAGTTGATATTCAATATTATTTTATATTAGATTCAGGTTATAGCATAGTGGTTCGATATTTGTATAATTTACAAAGTGATTCCCTTGACTAGTTTAGTATCTACCTGGCACTATAAATAGTTATTACAATATTATTGATTACATTCCTGTGACTATTTTATAATTACCAATTTTTACTCCTTAATTCCACCAGTTTCACCCAAACCCCAAACCCCTCTTTCCATCTGGCAATCACCAGTTTGTTCTCTGTATCAATGACTTTGTTTTTATTTTGTTTGTTTATTTTATTCCTTAGATTCCACATATATGTGAAATAATATGGTATTTGTCTTTTTCTGACTTATTTCACTTAGAGTAATACCCTCTAAGTGCATTCGTGTCATTGCAAATAGTAAGATTTTATTTTTTTATGGCTGAGTAATATTTCGTTGTATGTATGTACACCTCTTCTTTATTTAATCATTTATTTATGGGCACTTAGGTTACTTCCATATCTTGCTATTGTAAATAGCACTGCAGTGAACATAGGAGTGCAGATATTTTTTCAAATCAGGGTTTCAGTTTTCTTTGGATAAATACCCAGAAGTGAAATTGCTGGTTCATTTTAAATTAAAAAGTTAGTTCTATTTTTAATTTTTTTTAGAACCTCCAAACTGTTTTCCATAGTGGTTGTAGCAATTTGTAATCCCACCAAAAGTGTATGAAGGTTCTCTTTTCTCCACATCCTCACCAACACTTTCGTTTTTTGATTTATTGATGAAAACCATTCTGATAGGTGAGAAGTGATATCTCATTGTAGTTTTAATTTGTATTACTCTGATGATAGTGACCTTGAATATCTTTTTATGAATCTATTGATCATCTGTATGTTCTCGTTGGAGAAATGCCTATTCATATTCTTTGCACATTTTTTAACTGGATCATTTGTGTTTTTATTGTTGTTGTTGAGTTAAATGAGTTCTTTATAAATTTTGGATATTAACCCTTTATCGGATATATCATTGACAAATATCTTCTCCCATTCAGTAGGTTGTCTTTTGGTTTCGTTGATAGATTTTTTTTTTGTATGCAAAACCTTTTAGTTTTATGTTGTTCCATTTGTTTATTTTATCTTGTTTCTCTTGACTCTCTGACATTGCTCTTAGTAATATATCTATATATCTATATATTACTAAGAGCAATGTCAGAGAGTTTGCTACCTACATTTCTTCTAGCAGTTTTATGGTTTAGGGTCTTACATTTCAGTTTTTAATCCATTTTGAGTTTATTCTTGTATATGGTGTAAGAAAGTGGTCCAGTTTAATTTTTTTTGCATGTAGCTGTCCAGTTGTCCCAATGCCATTTATTGAAGAGACTGTCTTTTTCCCATAGTATGGTCTTTCTTCTTTGTTAGGTCCAGTTTCTTTCTTTCTTTTTTTTTTTTCATGTATCTGTTCAGATTTTCCAACATCATGCATTAAATAAACTGTCCTTATCCATTGTATCTTTTTATCACCTTTGTCATATATTAAATGACCATGCAGGCTTAGATTTATATCTGGACTCTATTGTGTGACATTGATCTATGCATCTGTTTTTGTGCCACTACCATTCTGTTTTGATTACTATAGCTTTGTAGTAAAGTGTAATAACAAGTATTGTGATACTTCTTTTTCTTTTTTCTCAAGGTTGCCATGACTATTCGTGGTCTTTTATGGCTCCATATAAATTTTAGGATTGTTTGTCTAGCTCTCTAAAAAATGTCATTGGCATTTTTATGTGGATTGCATTGAATCTGTAGATTGCTTTGAGTAGTATGGACATTTTAAAGATGTTAATTTTTCCTATCCATGAGTGTGGTATATGTTTCCATTTATTTGTATCTGCTTCAATTTCTTTCATTAATATCTTATAATTTTTCAAGTTTATATCTTTTACCTCCTTGGTTAAATTTATTTCTAAGTATCTTTTAAGCCACTATAAATGAGATTTTTTTTTAAATTTCTCTTCCTGATAATTTGTTATTGATGTATAGAAATACAACCTATTTCTGAATATTAATTTTGTGTCTTGCTATTTTACTGGATTCATTTAAGAGTTCTACCAGTTTTTTGGTGGAATCTTTAGGGTTCTTTTTATATGGTATCATGTCTGCAAAATATGACAAATTTACTTCTTTTCCTATTTGAATGCCTTTTATTTTTTTTATTTTTTTCCTTGTCTGATTGCTGTGGCCAGGACTTCCAGTACTATGATGAATAAAAGTGATGAAAACAGACATCCTTGTCTTGTTCCTAACCTTAAAGAAACCATTTTAGCTTTTGCATGTTGAGTATGATGTTAGCTGTGGGTTTGTCATATATGGTCTTTATTATGTTGTGGTATGTTCCCTCTATTCCCATTGTGCTGAGAGTTTTTTTTTTTTTTAACCATAAATGATTGCTGAATTTCATCAAATGTTTTTTCTGCATTTATTGATATAATTGTATGATTTTTATCTTTCGATTTATTGATGTGGTATATCATATTAATTGATTTGTGAATATTGAATCAAACTTTCATTACAGGAATGAATCTAACTTGAACATGGCGTATGATCTTTTCAATGTATTTCTGAGTTTAGAGTTTAGTTTGCTATTATTTTGTTGAGGATTTATGTGTCCATGTCATTAACAAGATCAACCTTAAATGGGTTATTTTTGGTAATGTCTTTAGTAATTGTGGCCTTATTAAATTAGTGTGGGAGCCTTCCCTTTTCTTGAAATTTTCAGAATAGTTTGAGAACAGGTGTTATTTATTTTTTGACTGTTTTGCAAAATTCACCTGTAAAGCCACCTAGTCCAAGACTTTTGTTTTTTGGGAGTTTTTTGATTACTGGTTTGATTTCATTAGTAGAAATCTGTCAATTCAGATTTTCTGTTTATTCTTCACTCAGATTTGAGAGATTGTATATTTCTAGGAATTTTTCCATCTCTTCCAGATTGCCAAAATTCTTTGCATAGAATTGCTTATAGTTAGTTGTAACCACTGTTCTTTCTCTTCTGATTTTATTGTTTTGGCTCTTCTCATTTTTCTTGATGAGTGTGGTTAAAGATTTATCAATTCTGTTTATCTTTTGTACTGTTTTTAAAAACTCGATTTTGTTTATTCTGCTCTGATTTTTGTTATTTTCTTCTTTTTACTCACTTTGGGTTTTGTTTGCTGTTATTTTTCTTTTTCTTTTTTTTTTTAGGTATAAGGTTAGATTGTTCATTTGAGTTTTTTTGTTTGTTTCTTTCTTGAGGTAGGCCTGTATTGCTATAATTTTTTTCTCTTAGGACTAATTTTGATGTGTCCCATACTTTTTGAGTTGTTGTGTTTTCATTTTCATTTGCCTCAAGGTAACTTTGATTTATTTTATTATCTCATTTTACCCCATTCATTCTTTACTGGCATGTTATTTAGCCACCATGTGTTTGTATTTTTCAGATTTTTTTTTCTTATAATTGATTTCTAATTTCATACCACTGTGGTAGAGCAGTTGCTTGATAAAATTTTAATCGTCTTAATTTTACTGAGATTCATTTTATGGCCTAACATGTGGACTATCTTGGAAAACTTTCATTCTGCAATTGAGAAGAATGTATGTTATGCTGCTTTAGGTTGAAATGCTCTAAATATATTGATTAAATCCATCTGATCTAGTGTACATTTAAAGTCATTGTTTACTTGTTAATTTTCTGCTTTGAAGGTCTGTCCATTGGTGTCAATGGGGTGTTAAAGTCTCCTATTATGACCGTATTACTGTGGATGGCTCCCTTTATGTCTGTCAGTATTTGCTTTATATAATTCAGTGCTCCTAGTTGGGTGCATAAATGTTTATAAGGTTATGTCCTCTCGTTGAATTAATCTTCTTCTCTTTATGTAATGTCCTTCTGTCTCGTATTGTAGTATTTGTTTTAAAGTCTATTTTGTCTGATATAAGTATTGCTATTCCAGCTTTTTTTTTTTTCATTTCCATTTGCATGAAATATCTTTTTCCATCCTTTAACTTTCAGTTTGTGTGTGTCTTTTAATCTGAAGTGGGTCTCTTGTAGACAGCACATGTATGGGTCTTGTTTTCTTTTTTTATTTAGCTAACCTATGTCTCTGGATTGGAGTATTTAAACCATTTACATTTAAAGTGATTATCGAAAGATACATAGTAATTGTCATTTTATTATTCATATTTCTGATATATATATTTTCCTTCTTCTTTTTAAAGAAATCCCTTCAACATTTCTTGTAATTCTGGCTTGGTTGTGGTGAATTTCTTTAGCTTTTTCTTGTCAGGAAGTTCTTTATCTCATCTTCAATTTTAATTGATAGCCTTTCCTGTGTGGAATAGTCTTGGTTGTAGTTCCTTGCTTTTTATCACTTTGACTATTTAGTGCTAATCTCATCTGGCCTGCAAAGTTTCTATTGAGTAATCATCTTTTATTCTTATGGGAGTACACTTGTAAGTAACTAGCTGCCTTCCTCTTGTTTTGTTTTTTTGTTTGTTTGTTTGTTTTGTTTTGTTTTTGGTTTTTTTTAGAATTCTCTCTTTTTCTTTAACTTTTGCCATTTTAATTATAATGTGTCTTGGTGTAAATTTGGTTGGGTTCAACTTGTTTGGGACTCTTTGTACTTCTTGGCCTTGTATGTCTGCTTCCTTCACCAGGTTTGGGAAGTTTTCAATAATTTTTTCCTCAATTATGTTTTCAATCCCATGCTTTCATTCTTCTTCTTCTTGTGCTTCTATGATGTGAATGTCGTTATGCTTGATGTTGTACTAGAGGTCCCTTAAAGCGTATTCAGTGTAGTAGGTATTATCTACTACCCTGACCTCAAATCTATGATTTGATTCCCTGTTTCATCCAATCTACTGTTGATTTTTTTCTAGTATATTCTATATTTCAGTTATTGTATTTTTTTTTATTTATGACTAGTTCTTTCTTATGGTTTTATAATTCTTTATGCTTACTATCTCTTTGTTTAAGTTTTCACTAAGCTTATCTATTCTTTGCCTAAGTTATTCTTCATCTCAGATATTGTATTCTTCATTTCTGACTGGTTCCCTTTTATGTTTTCCACTTCTATTTTATGTTTTCTATCTTTTTAAAGTTTTCACTGAGTTCATTTACTCTTCCCCTAAGTTTACTGAGCGTCCTTATAACCAGTATTTTGAACTCTGTATCTGGAAGGTTGCTTGCTTCTATTTCATTTAGTTCTTTTTCTAAAGTTTTCTCCTGTTTTACATTTGGGACACATTTCTTTGTTTTCCCATTTAGGCTGCCTCTCTGTGTTTCCATGTATTGGGTAGATCTTCTAGGTCTCCCAGTCTTAGCCTGTTGGCCTTATGTAGTATATGCCTTTGAGGCACAGTGGTATAGTCTCCTTGATCACCTGTACTGGGTGCTCCAGGACTGTCTCTTTTGTGAGTTGTGTGTACCCTCTTGTTGTAGTTGAGCCTTAATTGTTGTTGGCATATCAGTAAATGGGATTGACTCTCAGGCTGACTGGTTGTGAGAATTAGCCACACCCAAAATGTATGAGCTGCTGTGTGGGAGCTGACATCATGGAGTAAGATTTACCCCAGCAGTTCATGTGTTTGTTAAACTAATCTTTGGTGTGCCACTTGTGGATCTAATTAGGTGGTGCTCTTTTGAGCTCTAAGGCCAGCCTCCAAATGTGATCATTCAAGAGCCCCTTACAAGGGGCTCTCAAGCATTCCAAGGTCTACTGCTGTCTGTGTCCTGCTTGGGGCCACCTGGTAGGAGGTACAAAACTATCCATGTTTGGTCACTGCCTGAAGTAGGAGAGGCAACTGACAAACCGAGGTCAACTACCACTAGTACTGGTCTTGAGGCTATACAGCAAAAAGCCCAAGGCACCCCCAGGCCTGAGGTTGTGTGCTGGCTACCTTGCAAGACTCAGCAGCTGAATAAGCCTCAGTGCTACCAGAGTTGTATGAGGCATGACCTCAGTCATTCACCAGGGTGAGGCAAGTGGTGTTCCCAGGTTGGCGTAAATTCACATTTGTTGTCAGTGCTGAGTCTGTGATCACTTGCAAAAATCTCAGCTCACACCAAGGCCAGCCACTGCTCCTGTCAGCCCCACAGACACCTGAGGTTTGTTTAAAAAAAAAATACTGCAGCTAGGGCCAGAGCTGGTTGCCTGCCACCGAAATTGTTTCCTGAAGTGTGAGCCAAGGCATGCTGACTGATGCAGAAGGAACCTCCTGCTGAGAACATGAGGTAGGACTGGTTGTCCAGTAACCCCCCAATGGTGACACATGAAAATTTGTGAGTTGAGTGGGGCAGGGCCTCAGGGAGTCACTGGGGAGGAGCAAGCAGATCTCAGGAGCCCATTGAAAATTCAGTTTTGGTCATGTTGGGGAGGGACTCATCACAAGCAAGATGGTGCCCACAGGAGAAAGACTCAACAAAGGATCAATGGCATCTGTCTTTCCAGCATTCATTCTGAAACCACACAACTCGGTCTTTGTCTCTGTTTGTTTCTGGTACCTCTCGAGCTGCTGTCTCTCTGCTGAAGCTCATAATGAGTGCCTGCAAGCTAGTGAATCTATGTGTGGGCCCTTTGGAAGATATCTAGATTTCTGGCTGCCTTCCATCTCACCAGGACAGCTGGAATTCCCATTACTTTTTATAGCCAGATTTTGTGGAGACATCTCTTCCTGGCACTGAGACCCTAAACTGCAGAGACTGTGGGACTGGGGCCATTTGCTCCTTTGGAGGTGGGGACTCCACAGCCTATATCGCTCTTCCAATACTCAACTACCACACATGAATGTGGGACCAGCCCGTTTCATCTTTGCCTATTTTATCAGACTCAATGTGGTCTCTTTCTTTCATTTCCCATCATAGAGGTTCTGTTCAGCTTGTTTTTAGATTGTTCCCCAGGTTGACTCTTTCATAATTTAATTGCAATTTCAATGTGGTTGTGAGAGGAGGCATGTACAGCATTGATCTACCCTGCCATATTAACAAATCTCCAAAAAAATCTCTTTTTAAAACTAATTTTTTATTGGTTTAAAACAATGATTGGGAACTCAATTTTTAAAAAATTATTTCTTGTTTTTCAATTATAGTTGTATAATATTATATTAGTTTCAGATATAAAACATAGAGATTAGATATTTATATATTTTACAAAGTGATCATCTCACTAAATCTAGTATCTATCTGACACCATACATAGTTACTGAGATACTATTGGCTAATTTCCTTATGCTATACTTTACATCCCCATGATTATTTTGTAACTGCTTATTTGTACTTCTTAATCTCTGACCCATGTTTACCCATTCAACCAAATCCCCTCCCATCTAGCAACCATCAAAATATTCTCTGTATCTACGAAATTGTTTCTATTTTGAATTGTTTGTTGATTTTATTCTTTAGATTCCACATATAAGTGAAATCATGTGGCATTTGTCTTTCTCTGTCTGACTTACTCCACTCAGCGCAACATCCTTTAGGTCTATCCAAGTTGTTGCAGATGGTAAGATTTCACTATTTTTTATGGCTGAGTAATATTCCATTGTATATATGTATCATTTTTTTCTTAATCCATTTATCCAATGATGGACACCTTGGTAGCCTCCATATCTTGGCTACTGTAAATAATGCTGCAATGAACATATGAAATCATATATCCCTTCAAAGTAGGGTTTTGAGTTTCTTCAGATAAATACCCCAAAGTGGGCTAACTGGGTTCTTCTTTGTCTCTCATTATAACCTTTGTTTTAAAATCTATTTTGTGTTGTATAAGTATTGCTACCCCAGCTTTATTTTTTAGTTTGTTTCTATTTTTACGAAAGTTCTTTTTTCATCCCTTTACTTTCAGCTGGTGTGTCTTTCAATCTAAAATGAGTCTCTTGTAGGCAGCATATGTAAAAATCTTGTTTTCTTATCCATTCAACCACTCTGCCTTTTGATTGGAGCATTTAATTCATTTACATTTAAAGTAATTATTGCTGTATGTGTAGTTATTGCCATTTAATTATTTATATTTTTCCTTCTTCTTCTTCTTCTTCTTCTTCTTCTTCTTTTTTTTCTTCTTCTTCTTCTTCTTCTTTCTCTTCTTCTTCTTCTTCTTCTTTTTTTGTAGTCCTCTCCTGAATCTTTATCATATTTGATCCTATTTCAAACTGGATAAATAAAAAATCATTAGATGACACCATAGGATGAATCCCATTATCTCACTACCTAATTCCTGTTGCCTTCCCACCCTTCAGATCAGATCTTTTGGATGCCAATGTTAGCCTACATCAAGTAATATTAGTCACATGTCCTTGCACATTATAATCTAGACTGCTGATCAAATTCCCATCTGGCCTGCAAATTTTCTGTTGAGAAATAGCTGACAGTCTTAGGAAAGCTCCCTTGTAGGCAACTAATTGCTTTTCTCTTACTGCTTTTAAGATTTTCTTTGTCTTTGATTCTCTCTGTCTTTAAACTTTGGCATTTTAATTATAATATGTCTTGGTGTGGACCTCTTTAAGTTCATTTTGTTTTGGACTCTGGCTTCCTGGACTTGTATGTCTATTTCCTTCACCATATTAGGGAAGGTTTCTGTCATCAATTTTACAAATAGGTTTTCAATTCCTTGCTCTCTTCTTTTTCTGGTATCCCTATGATATGAATGTTGTCTCAGAGGCTTCTTAAAGTATCCTTATATATTTTTATTTTTTTTCTCTTTTTACTGTTCTGATTGTTTTCTGCTACCCTCTCCTCCAAATCACTGATTTAATTCTCTGTTTCATCTAATCTACTGTTGATCCCCTCTAATATATTCTTCATTTCAGTTATTGTATTCTTTATTTCTAATAAGTTCTTTTTAATGTTGTCTATCTCCATTTTTATGATTTTTTTTTTTGTAAAGTTCTCACTGAGTTCATCTACTCTTCTCCTAAGCTCATTAGCACCTTTATAATCAATGTTTTGAACTCAGCATTTGGCTTGTCTCCCTTTTGTTTAGTTCTTTTTCTGAAGCTTTCTTCCATTCTTTCATTTGGGATATGTTTCTTTGTCTCTCCATTTTGGCTACCTTCCTGTGTTCATTTCTGTGTATTATATAGGGCTGCTATGTTTCTTGGCCTTATTTAGTAAGAGTTCTGTGGAGCCCAGTGGCCCAGTCTCCCTGGTCACCTGAGCTGAGTGCTCCATGTGTGTGTCCTTTACATGGGTTGTGTGTGCCCTTCTTTCATAGCTGAGTTTTGTTTGCTTTTTGCATGTCAAATTGACCTGCAGGTTTTTGGTTGTGGAGACTGCCCATCACTACAGTGGAGGAGATAGTGCAAGGGTTGACCCTATGAGTCAGAATTTACTTCAAGAAGGTTCTTGTGCCTTTCCAGCCTGCTGTTTGTGTGTATTTTTTGTACAGATGGGTTTGGGTGGTGCTCTGTTATGGCTTGAAGCTGGCCACCAGTTGTGTTGGTTCTGGAGCCTCTTCAGAGGAGCTCTGTTTAGATCTGTGGTCAGTTGCTGCATTAGCCCTTCCCGGGGCCTCTTGGTATGAGCTCCAAAGTGATCTGCAGATGGGTGCCACTTGTATTGAGCTTGGAGATGCCTTGGAGTGTTTAAGTTGTGAAAAAAGCCAGCTGATGCTAGCACTGGGTTTGGGGCTGCTTTGCAAGAAGTATGGGGCATGCTGACACCATTGTTTGGTGTTTGTGAACCTTTGAGGTATTTTAAGAGAGTCAGAAGCATAAGCCAAGATAGGCCATTTGTATTTAAAAGTCATTGAAAGTGGCTTGGGTGAGCCCATAATTTTAGTGATGTTAGGGTCTCAGGAAATCATCAGGACAGGGTGAATGATGTTAGCTAGGTTGATGGCTACTCAGATATAGAATCACCTACACATGCATACTGTGTAGGGGGATGGCTCAACAAAGGACCAGTGGCTTCTGCCAGCCTTTTGTCTGTGATAAAGCTGTTCTTCCAGCCCTTATACTGAAGCCAGACAATTCAGTTCCTTCCCATATGTCCCTGGAGTCTTTCAAGCCGCTGCCCCAGTGCACCGGATCTCAGAAAAAAGAGTCTCTGCCAGCAAGTAAGTTTACACATGGGTCCTTTGAAGGAATTCCTGGGACTTCAGCAGCCCCTCAACTCTCTCAGCCACAATTTATGTTGGTTTTCCCAGCCAGAAATTGTGGAGTCTTTTTTCCTAATACTGGAACTCTGGGCTGGGGAGCCTTTTGAGGGCCTGGAACACCTCGCTCCTCAGGTAGACCTCTGTAGTTGAGCTATCCCTGCTGATTTTTAACCATTTCATGTGGGTTTAAGACCAGCCCATTTTATGTCTCTACCTCTCCTACCAGTCTTGATCTGGCTCCTTCTGTATATCCTTTGTTATAGGACTTCTTTTCAGCTAGACTTCAGGCAGTTCTCAATGAGGGCTGTTCTATAGGTTAGTTGCAATTTTGATGTGGTTGGGAGAGGAGGCAAGTACAGCGTTTACCTACTCTTCTATCTTAACTGGAAACTCCTCCTCCCCCATAGGGTTTATAACTAGCTGATGTATATTTTACTTCATTGGTTAGAACATGTAGGTGCGCTAAAGAAAACTGAACCAGGCAGTCTGCAAGTAACTGTTGTTAGTCTAGAAGTCATTCTACAAAAATAGCTTTTAAAATGTTTCCCCATCCATCACTGTATTTATTTCTCTAAACTGATCTGGGTAATAATAATAGCTTATTCTACTTTTTTCATATGAAGAAATTAAGAAATAGAAGAAAGTAAGTTTCACAAGGTCTAAGAGCCAGTACGTGACATTCACTGCATTTCAAATAAGAACCACCTACCGTATGCTAGATATTATCCTACATGCATATCTACAATATGAAATGCAGACCTAAAGTTTCTGAATCCAAGACCAGTCTTCACCTCACTATATCACAAACATCTTAGGATAGGCATCTTCATCTTAGGGCAAGAACCTGAGAAAAACTCCATTGGTGAGACATTCAGCACTGAGGTAGATATATGAAACTAGGAATCAGATTTCTACACCTACAGTACATTTCATGCGCTCATTATATGTAATTTCTAATGTGTCTAAAATAAAAACACTTATAGTAGCTTTAAAAATGTATACAGATATAATCTACATTATGTTGAGATTTTCTACATTTTTATTTCTACACCTTTTCTTTAAAAAATATAAACATACTTTTACTTTTACTTCAAAATATCATTCTTTCTAAAAAAGTTTATAAAAGCATTTATGAACACTTTTCCCTAATCGATCAACCTTAAAATATCTTAAAGTAAAAATCATCCAAGGTGTAGAAACAGTTAAGCAAATAAACTTTTGAAAAAGTAATATTTACTTAATGATTAAAAAAAAAAATCTGTTTTACCAAGCTTCCAGAGGTATATTTCATTCATTGCTTTTAGGACACAAAAGAGTATTTAGATTCTAAATTGCCTTGGAGTAATCATGTGGCATTGCCATTCAGAGATGAGTAATGATTTTATTTGGGTAACGGAACACTGCTTTTTTCAATGCAGATAAATTTATGTTAAGAGATACTTTAATATTAAGTGTATCTCCCTTTCAGAGTTTGAATCTCAGCTCAACCAATTAAAATTGTGAACACTCAGGCAAGTTGCATCATCTCTTTAAGTCTTTATTTCTTCAAATATATTATTATATTCACCATCTATCTCATAGAATTATTTTGAGAATTAAATGCCATGGTGCATGTAAACATTTTTAGCACAGTGTGAGCATGGCACATGGAAAACACTAAAGTAATGTTTTATTATCATTATTAAAACATGCTCTTATAATGAAAGCTATTTCTATGGAATACTTTATTGACAGAAGAGATGTGGTTGTTAAGAACTCAAGAATTCAATTCATGTGGTTACTATTTTTATCCTGGATTCACCACTTATGAGCTGTGTGACCTTAAGCAAATTAATTAATCTCTTTGTGCCTTAGTTTTTTTTTTCCTATTATAAAATGAAAATAAAAGAGTACCTTCTTTATAGGAATACTGTGAGGATTAAATTAAATGACACAAAAAACAATAATCATATCTGTAAAACTTTATAGAGCCTTTAAAATGCTAATATATGCTGTGACTTTCCAGGAGAGGGGCTAGGTAATACAGCACTTTCCAAACATATTGAGCAAGGGACTCCTTTAACAAA
This sequence comes from Pteropus alecto, assembly GCF_000325575.1. Classification (NCBI taxonomy): domain Eukaryota; kingdom Metazoa; phylum Chordata; class Mammalia; order Chiroptera; family Pteropodidae; genus Pteropus; species Pteropus alecto. Next base: position 6,559,211 of record NW_006433946.1, read on the forward strand.
ATAATATATCTTTGAAAATCACTTTTAAAGAAGAGTTGTATTTCCTTATTTTCTGGTTAAGAAGCTAGAGAACCAAGAGATTGTCTCATACTACAAGAGAAACATTTAGGATAAAATAATTGAGAAAGGGACATTTGGGGACATAATTAGAATTCTGGCATAATCAGAAGATAAACTTAATTCTTACAGATTTTTAAAACTGAGGACCTATTATCTATTAGAGAGTCTGCGAGAACTGAAAGCTCAAGATAGTCCTGTACTCCTACACAAAAAGAAATCAGAAGATCAGAAATTATTATTAGTCAGTTTGTATATTGACTAGCTGCTAAGTGTTTAAACTTGGGTGTGGGAGTTGTCTAACATTATAAGACATGGTACTTAGCCTTAGAAATGTTGGGTACAAATAAGCAAGAGCTAACAATGAATGACTATATATAGTCTAACATGAATCTGTATAGTAAAGATTATTTCTGAGGAATAAGCATTATTAGATTAAAAAAATAAATAAATAAATAAAAACTAAAGTGATTTAGGCAGATGAAGGAAAAATTGAACTTAGCCATAATTGATGGTTAGGAGTGAACTGGAAGGGAAAGTTAATGAACGTCCAAATGTGAAGAATGACATGCCAAGGTACAATTTGTCATGGCAGTCATTCTTTCAGCAAAAAATTTTTAAGCGCTTGCTATGTGTCATGAACTGTGCTATGTTCTATGGTACAAAATACATAGGGCAATTTCCCAGATGTCAAAAAATAATACTTTATTTGGGAAACAAATATGTCTATATTGAGGTATATGTAGAGCTCAAATCCGAATGAATGAGAATAAGAATGGAGGTAGGAATATTGAAAAGGCTTCAATGAGGGAGTAACATTTAAGTGAGTCTTGGAAGGAGAAATGACATTCATGTGTTTTCTATGTGTCATAGGATGCAAGGAAAGATGAATGGCAGGGGCCGAGACCAAAAAGACATAATGAGGACAGATTATGGAGGGCTATCACAAATCTGGCCTTTATTTTGTAACAGTTTGAGACTCTGAAGAGAGATTGGACTGATTAAATTAAAGGATGCAAATTAAGGAAGAAGGTTATTATATAAGTAGTGTGTCGACAGATTTTAAGGGATTTAGAAAATGAAGAGGACTTTAGTTTTTATGATTATTCAGGAAGGAGTCACTAAAAGTCCTTGAGCAGGAGGAAGTTTATTATTTCTTTCAATTAATGTTCTTTGAATGCTTACTATATGCTAGTGCCTAGAGAAGGACCTGGCATATAATAAGCACTGAATAAACATACATTAGTAAGCAGAACAAGAATTAAAAAGCTCTTTCTTCATGAAACTTAAATTCTAGCAGAGGAAAATAAATAATAAGTTAGAAAAATGACAAATTACTAAATCATACAGTGTGTTAGCAGGTTATAAATGCTATGAATACTATATAAAGCTGTGGAATGGGGATTAAGAAATCTGGGATGAGGTAGAAGTGGTTGGCTGCAGTTTTTATTAGAGTAGATATTGTAGGCCTCACTGAAAAGGTGCCATTAGGGCAAAGTCTTGAAAAAGATGAGGGAGTTCAAAAAAGTGTAGCCTGAGAATCACTAGTTTGCTAAATAGGGAAATAGCCTGAAGTCAGGGGTCCCAAATTATTTAGAACTTGAAAGCCCAATCTAATAAAAATCTCAAGAAGACCCCCAAAATCACGTCTTTGGAAAGAACCATTGACTGAAAATCAATGAAAACTCATCAGAAAGACAGTACCCTCTGAAAGTTTATGCACACATCAGGTCATACTGACTCTAATAAGGAGAGATAAGTTTTAAGTTTATCATATATTAGAACATTTAATTGACACAAAAATCATGAATAGTCTTTCTTAACTATAAATTACTATATAAATGTAATTTTTTACTATTGTTATAAACACAAACTTTAAAAATATATAATTAATTTTTGTGGATTTTCAGGTACATTCCATTTTACTCTTATTATTTATTTTTCAATTACAGCTGACATTCATGATTATATTAGTTTCAGGTGTATAGCACAGTGGCTACACCTCTATACCTTTATAAAGTGACCTCCCTGATTATTCCAATACCCACTGGGCACTATATATAGTTATTACAATATGCATAACTATATTCCGTATGCTGTACTTTATAGCCGCATGACTATATTGTAACTACCAATCTGTACTTAATCCCTCCACCTTTTTCCCCCAGTCTCCCTACCCACTCCCATCTGGCAACCATAAGTTTGTTCTCTGTATCTGCGAATCTGTTGTTTTGTTTGTTTCAATCATCAAATTCTAAACATTATTTTATGTGTATTACTTATACAATGTGTTTATTAATTTTTTGTTCTCTAAATAAAACATCTTATCTAAATTTCCTGTTAACTTCACCTTTTCCCCATCAAAAAAGTAAAAGGATATATGAATAACTCATACAGCTTAGTTATATAAAATACATGTCTACAGAGTAAAACTTGACAAAACTTGACTGGTATCTGGTGATCTGAGCTCTAACCTCAACTTGGTAAATAATTAGGATGTGCAAATTTGGTTGATTCATATCTCGACATTGGGCTATGGTTTCTCAATAAGTAAATGAAGAGATGGGATGAGGTCAGTGCTTTTTAAGTTGATATTAAAGGAACTATTTTAGGAGGGTCCAGTCAACCTAGTTTAGAAGGTAGATGCTGTGCTGGCCTCCTCTCATGACCACTTCAAAATTACAACAATACTACAGAGCAACCATCGCTGGGAGTAGCCTGAGGTCTGGCTGAACAGAAGTTCTACAACTGGGGACATACATAAGAGGTCATATTGAGACTGACAGAAGGGGCAGAGATGTGAAATGGGCCGGTCCCACAACCATGTCTGGCAGTCAAGAATTAGGAGGGTTATCTTGCTTGGCTGCAGAGCTCCCCTCCCCGGAGGAATGAGAGGTTCCATCTCCACACTGGGCTCCCCAGTCCGGGGTTCCACTGCTGGGAAGAAAAGTACCCATGACCTCTGGCTGTGAAAAACAGCTGAGATTGTAGCTGAGTGAGATGGAGCACTGTGGGAGTCACAGTCCTCTTAAAGGTCTTGCACGTAGACTTACTCAGTGATGGACTTGCTCTGAGCTGCAGCACTGGAGCAGCTGCTTGAGGAGTGCCAGGGACACACAAGAAAAAACTGAGTTGTTCGGCTTCAGGGCAAGGTCTGGAGAGGTGACTTTCTCCTAGACAGAAGTACTGGCAGTTTTCATTATTCCTTTGTTGAGCCCTCCCCACTTCCAGCATGCAGATGCAGGCAGCCACTATATCTGAGTCTCCATCAACCTGGTTAAACAGGTTGCTCTACCCAGGTGAATCTCTGAGACCATATCTCTTCCAACTTGCTGGCCAACCCAAGCTGCCTCCAGTGGTTTAGTCCATATAAATGACCTGTCTTGGCTCATACCGCAGACTTTCCTAAAAGACCTCAAAGACTCACAAACCCAAAGAAGCAGGATCTGGCCTTGGGGTATACCACTTGATTGAGCACTTCCATGCCCAGCACTAGCAGCAGTCAGCCCCGGTTCCTGGCTTGGCCTCTTGAGGCACCTATAAGCTCAGCATGGGAGGCAGCCATCTGTGGATTGTTTGGTGACCCTTATCAGGTGGCTCCAGAAGTGCACAGGCTGAGGCTGAACTTGGCCTGCAGCTGTCCCATGAGGCCTTTGGGACAGTAAACCCAAAACCTGCTTGGATGTATGCCAGAGACACAGCCCCACCGAGGGCTACATTTGAGGAGGGCACACCCAAAGAACAGACTGAGCAGGCAACAGAGCCCTGCTAAAGTGAATGCTCTCTATAAGGTCAGACCCTAACCAGCCAGTTCTCAAAACCAATCAGCCCAACAGTTATTCCTTCTCACTAAAGTATAAATAGGAACCAAAACTCAACTAAAACAGGAGAGTACACACAACTTACACAAGGGACACATCTTGAGCATCTGGTTTAGGTGACCAGGGAAGATCGTGCCACTGAACTCCACAGAATACCTGCTATATAAAGCCACTCTATTAAAATCAGGAGACTTAGGAGCTCTACCTAATACATAGAAACAGACACAGAAAGGCAGCCAAAATATGGAGACAAAGAAACAAGTCCCAAATGAAAAAAAAAAAAAACCAGAACAAAGCTCCAGAAAAAGAATTAAACAAATAAAGACAAGCAATCTACCAGTTCAAACTTAGGGGAAACATAAATAAACTCAATAAGACTTTTAACAACAAAATAAAAAATAAAATAAAATAAAATAAAAAACATAAAAATGGAGATCGAAAACATTAAAAAAAGATCATAAATGGAGAATACAATATCTGAGATGAAGAGTATATTAGAGGGAATCAACGGAGTGGAGGAAGTGGAGGATCGAATCACCAATATAAAGGATGGGGTAGCAGAGGACACCCAATTAGAATAGCAACAACAATAACAAAATAATTTTTAAAATGAGGATAGTTTCAGGGACCTCTGGGACAACATCGAGCATAACAACATTTGTATCATAGTGGTAACAGAAGTAGAAGAGAGGGAGCAAGAAATTGAAAACCTATTTGAAGAAATAATGGTGGAAAACTTCCTTAACCCATGAAGGAAATAGATACACAATCTCAGGAAGCTCAGAGAGTCCCAAACAAAATTAATCTAAAGAGGTCCACATCAAGACATATCATAATTATATGCCAAAGTTTAAAGACAAAGAGAGAATCTTAAAAGCAGTAAAGGAAAAATAATTAGTTATCTACAAGGGACTACCCATAAGACTGTCAGCCAATTTCTCAACAGAAACTTTGCAGGCCAGAAGAAATAGGCACAAAATATTCAAAGTGATGAAAAGCAAGGACCTACAACCAAGATTATTCTACCCAGCAAAGCTATCATTTAGCACCAAAGGGCAAATAAAGAGCTTCCAAGAAAAAGCTAAAGGAGTTCATCACCACTAAGCCAGTATTATAGAAAATATCAGTGGGACTTTTTAAGAAGAAAAAAATATATATCAAAAATATTAATAATGAAATGGCAATAACTACATATCTATCAAGTACTTCAAATAAAAAAAAAATAAAGATTCCAGTCAAAAGATAGGGTGGCTGAATGGATAAGATTATAAGACTCTTACATATGCTACCTACAAGAGACTAAGTTCAAGTCAAAAGACACACCCAGACTGAAAGTAAAGGGATGGAAAAAATATTTAACGAAATAGAATAGAAAAAATAATCTGGAGTTGCAATACTTATACCAGACAAAATAGAGTTTAAAACAAAGGCTATAACAAGAGACAAAGAAGGACCCAGTAATTTCACTTTTGGGTATTTATCTGAAGAAATCCAAAATACTACTTTGAAGGGACATGTACATTTATATGTTCAATGCAGCATTATTTAAAATAGTCAAGATATGACAGCATCCTGGGTGTCCACCAATGGATAAAT
>NW_006433946.1:6564752-6565231 GCF_000325575.1 Pteropus alecto
CAAATAAATGAAATGTGCCTAATGCAGTCAGAAGAAAAAGACAAATGTCATATGATTTCACTTACATGTGGAATGTAAAGAACAAAATTAACTAATAAAATAGAAATAAACTCATAGATACAGAGAACATTTTGAGGGTTACCAGATGGGAGGGGTTTAGCGGGGTGGGTGAAAATGGGGGAAGATATTAAGAAGTATAAATTGGTAGTTACAAAATAGTCATGGGGATGTAATGTATAGCATAAGTGATAATCAATAATATTGTAATAATTTTTTATGTTGTCAGATGGGTGCTAAATTTATCAGGGCGATCACCTGGAGAGTTTTATAGATGTCTAATCATTATGTTGTACACCTGAAGCTTATATAATATTGTATGTCAACTATAATTGAAAAATTTTAAAAAACTCATTATAAAAAAAGAAAACCTCTTTTATTAAGTCGTTAATGGTTTTACAAAAAAAAGGAAGGAAGGAAGG
>NW_006433946.1:6565370-6569787 GCF_000325575.1 Pteropus alecto
GAAAGAAAGATCTTATGGCCAAATATATTTAAAAAGTGCTGCATTAACCCATGTTAAATATAGAGATGTATTGCTATCTAAACTCACATTTTTTTTTTTTTGGGGTTAGGGGTCATTTAATTTCATAGTTGTACTGTCAACTTAAAAATACAAAAAAAGATATTTGTAAAATTTACTACTGATGATGAACTTTGATACTTTTTTTAATGACTTTCAGTGGCACTCAAGTTTTTCTTATTGCATTATTCATGTAATACTTTTTATGCCATAAACTTAATGTACATGAATAAAGAAACAGGATGGCCTATAGAATAAAGAACATAAGGAGTAAATTCTCATTGTGGAAAACAGAAAATATCAATATTGCATTGTTGGACATTTAAATATTTTTTCCTAATATTTTCACTATTACAAATAATGCAGTATGAGTATCCTGGTAAATATGTGCTGTACTCATTTATTCTTTTTTTTATAGGATATTTTGAAAAAATAATATTTATTTTTCAATTACGGTTGATATACAATATTGTATGTTTTAGATGTACAACATAGCGATTAGACATTTAAATAATTTACAAAGTGATCATCCTGACAAATCTAGCACCCATCTAACATCATACATAGTTATTACAATATTATTGACTATATCATTAATGCTATGTTTTACATCCCCATGACTATTTTATAACTTCCAATTTTCACTTCTTACTCCCTTACCCTTTTTCACCCCCCAACCTGCCTCTCATCTGGCAACCATCAGCTTTTTCTCTGTATCTACAGTTTGTTTCTATTATGTTTGTTTATTTTGTTTTTATATTCCACATATAAGTGAATTTTATATGATATTTGTCTTTCTCTGTCTGACTTTCTCAAATAAGCGCAATATCTTTGAGGTCCATCCATGTTATTGCAGGTGGCAAGGTTCCATTTTTTTATGGCTGAGTAATATTCCATTGTATATATGTACCACCTCTTCTTTATTCATTCATCTATTGATGGCCACCCAGGATTCCTCCCTAACTTGGCTATGGTAAGTAATGCTGCAATAAACATATGGAATCACATATCCCTTCAAAGTAGTATTTTGGGTTTCGTCAGATAAATACCCATAAGTGAGATTGCTGGGTTCTTCTTTGTCTCTTGTCATAGCCTTTGTTTTAAAGTCTATTTTGGCGTAAGTATGGCTGCCCCAGCCTTTTTTCTTTGTTTGTTTCCATTTTCATAAATATATTTTTCCATCCCTTTACTTTCAACTGTGTGTGTCTTTTGATCTGAAATGAGTCTCTTGTCGGCCACATATGTATGGGTCCTGCTTTCTTCTCCATTCAGCCATGGTATGCCTTTTGATTAGAGCATTTAATCTATTTATATTTAAAGTAATTATTGGTAGGTAGGTATTACCATTTTATTATTCATTTTTTTTTCTTCTTCCTCTTAAGGAAGTCCTACTAACATTTCCTGTGATACTGGTTTGTTGGCAATGAACTCCTTTATCTTCTTCTTGGGAAGCTCTTTATCTTTCCTTCGATTCTCAATGATAGCTTTGCTGAGTAGAGTAATCTTGGTATAGGAGTTTGCTTTTTGTCACTTTGAATATTTAATGCCAATTCCTTCCGGCCTGCAAATTTTGTTTTGAGAAATCAGCAGACAGTCTTATGGGAGCTCCCTTGTAGGTAACTAGATGCTTTTCTCTTTCTGCTTTTAAGATTTTCTCTTGGTCTTTAATCTTTGGCATTTTAATGATGATGTGTCTTGGTGTGGACCTCTTTTGGTTCACCTTGTTTAGAACTTTCTGTACTTTCTGTGCTTGTATGTCTGTTTTCTTCATCAGATTAGGAAAGTTTTTGTTATTTTTTCTTCTAATAGTTTTTTTTTTTAATTTCTCGTTCTCTCTTGGAGTCATTTATTCTTTATGATAATTTCTTATAAATTATTGGATCTAGAAATACAAAATTTTAAATGATTTTGATACATATTGTTGCATGTGTTTCTAGAAAGTTTATATTTACTTAAAATCTGACTTAAAGCATATGGATCGATATTTAAAATTTGTTTGATCTGTTTTTCTAATGAGGCAAAGAACATTTTTTCTAATGAGGCAAAGAACATTCTTGTTAGCATCCTATAAAATTCTAAGAGAATTTGGAGAAACAAACTAATTTTGATGGATAGAGTGTTTAATGCTACAACCACAGTAAAAATATTTGTTGCATTCTTCTTGAATATTGTTAACACCTAGAAATGTTTTCATCTTATACATACCTAGCCTGACTGGATGTGATATCTCTTATTTTGAATTTGAGTTCTTTCTGGCTATGGGAAGAAACAATTTATGGAGGGACAACCATGAAAGAAAGAGATATCCATGTTTGTCTCTCCATAAATTGTTTTACTTAAAGGATAACCTTGGATTTTCTGTCTCTTTGCAGAACTTTTTCTGCAGATGAGAATGAGTACTAAAAACCAGCTCAAATTTCCAAACCTCAGCTAAATGAAAACAGTCTATTTCAGACAGAAAGGATTGAAAACTTGGCTTGATTCTGTATACCATCAGATATATATGATCTTGGTTGGGCTTATATTTCTGTTAACAGTCTGTGAGACTATATCATTACAAATTTTCTTTGTGAACAACAAATTCTATACCCCCAAGAAGCTTATTTTAGTGAATTATGTTATGTGGTAATAAGTAATATAGAAAAAAAAAAAGACAGAGAAGAAAAGTGGAGTGCTCACTGAAAAGACTTTATGTCAAACATTATGGTCAGGCAAGACCTTAGGGATTCAAATAATGTGAGGAGCTTAGCCATGTGTATAACTAAAAGAAGAACATTTTAGGGTGAGGGAACAACAAGTGGACAGATCCTAAAGAAGAAATATATTGGTTCATTTAAAGAATAGTAGAGGCCAGGATAGATGAGTTAGAGTTAATGGAGATGAAGAAAATAAAGGATGAGGTCAGAGAAACAATAAGGAACCAGATCATAAAAGCCCTTGCAAGCTATTATGAGGACTTTAACTAACATCCTGAATCATATGAGATGGCAATAACAAGTTTTTAACTGAGGAGTAACGTGATCTGACTTGCATTTTTAAAGAATTGTCCCATTTATTTTAATGTAAATATTCTGTAGCGTCAGTTGCATTTCCAGACTTTTATATTAGCAATAAGATTTTTTAAATATTAAATGCACGATTGTAAAATCGCAAAATCTAGATGAACTAGAGGATGTGGTACAGTCCAAGAACATACACTAGGGGTTTGAGACCTGAATCCTAGAATTAGATCTTCCACAGTATTCTGAACTGTAAAATTGGAAGAAGGGCCAGATGGATTTCAATTCCTTTCCCTATATGACAAAATATGATTTGTTAAAAATAAATTTAATTAGCACAGTCATATCTACAATTTCGGAGTTATACAAAGTACAGAAGAAAAAGAAATATGGTTGTATAAAGCAGCCCTAAGAAAATGACAGTAAGGGCAAAATGATAGAAAATAGACTGAAAAGCTGAACTCCCTTTGAAGACTCAAATTTAAAAAGCGAATATTTTTTCTGAGCTCAATCCTCCTTATGCATAGAATGTTAAAAAATGCATGGCAGTGAAAATATGACCTTAGAAAACTTTCTCCAAAATCTCTTGAATTGTCAAGTTGGATTTATTCCTGGGATGCAAGTTTGGTACAATATCTGCAAATCAATTAATGTGATGCAACACCTAAAGTAATCAAAATATAAAAATCATATGATCATATCAATAAATGCAGAAAAAGCATTCGACAAAATCCAGCATCTATTTATGATAAAACTCTCAGCAAAATGGGAATAGAGGCAAAATACCTCAATATAATAAAAGCCATATATGACAAACCTACAGCTAACATCATACTCAATGGGGAAAGGCTAAAAGCATTTTCCTTAAGATCAGGAACAAGACAAGCATGCCCACTTTCACCACTCCTCTTTAACATGGTATTGGAAGACTTAGCCACAGCAATAAGAAAAGAAAGAGAAATACAAGGTATCCAAATTGGAAGGCAAGAAGTAAAACTCTTGTTATTTGCCAATGACATGATACTATATAGAAGGAACACTAAAGATCCCACCAAAAAACTGTTAGAACTGATGAATGAATTCAGTAAAGTAGCAGGATACAAAATAAATATTCAGAAGTCAGTGGCATTTTTATACACAAAAGATGAATTTTCAGAAAGAGATATTAAGAAAACAGTCCCATTTACGATTGCATCAAAAACTGTAAAATACCTGGGAATCAAATTAACCAAGAAGGTAGATTTGTTTTCAGAAAATTATGTCATTGAAAAAAGAAACTGAAGAAGATGCAAATAAATGGAAGCATATACCGTGTTCATATATAGGAAGAATCAACATCATTAAAATGGCCATACTACTCA
>NW_006433946.1:6570854-6571638 GCF_000325575.1 Pteropus alecto
ATTATTACTAGGCCATTAAAAAATGAAATCTTACCATTTACAATGACATGGATGGACCTAGAGGTTACTATGATGAGTGAAATAAGTCAGACAGAGAAAGATAAATGCCATCTTATTTCACTTATATCTAAGGAACAAAAAGAACAAACTAATCAAATCAGACTCACAAATATAGAGGACAATCGTGATGGCCAGAGGGGAAAGGGGACTTGAGGTGCTGGGAGAATGGGGTGAAAGGTTAAAGAAATATAAGTTAGCAGTTGATAGATGGCCACAGTGATGGGGAGCATGGTATGGGAAACACAATTAGCATTAATATAATGGCTAGGTGGAGAGCCAGAAGAGAGAAAGAACAATTAGGGAGATTGTTTTATAAACTATGTAAATGTCACCAATGTACTGTGTACTTGAAACTAATAATAAAATAAAATTAAAGAAAAAACACAACAAGCTATCATCTCACACTTGTCAGAATGGCTATTTATCAAATCTACAAGAAATAAGTATTGGCGAGAACATGGAGAAAATGGAACATTTATGCATTGTTTGTGAGTCTGTAAATTGGTACAGTCACTATGGAAAACAGTATGGAGGTTCCTCAAAATATTAAGAATAAATCTACCATAAGATCCAGCAATTCTACTTCTGAGAATTTATATGAAGGAAACAAAAACAGTAAATTGAAAAGATATATGTACTCCTGTGTTCATCGAAGCATTATTGCAATAGCTAAGATATGAAAACAACCTAAGAAAGTGCTAATAGATGAATGGATAAAAATGTG
>NW_006433946.1:6574632-6581416 GCF_000325575.1 Pteropus alecto
CCGCAGAAAAGTGGGAAGAGAGGAAACATACCTCAGCATAATAAAGACCATTTGTGACAAGCCTATAGCTAACATCACACTCAATGTGAAAAGGCTAAAAGCATTTCCTTAAGATCAGGAAGAAGACAAGGATGCCCACTTTCACCACTCCTCTCCAACATCGTATTTGAAGTTTTAGCCACAGCTATAAAACAAGAAAGAGAAATAAAAGGCATCCAAATTAGAAAGGAAGAAATAAAGCTCTCATTATTTGTCAATGACATGATACTATATAGAGAGAACTCTAAAGATTTCACAGAAAAACTGTTAAAATTGATGAATGAATTCAGTAAAGTAGCAGGATACAAAATTAATATTCAGAAGTCAGTGACATTTTTATACACCAAAGATGAACTTTCAGAAAGAGAAATTAGGGAAACAATCCCATTTACGATTGCATCAATAACTATAAAATATCCGGGAATCAAATTAACCAGGGAAGTAAAAGACCTATTCTCAGAAAATTGTAAGTCATTGAAAAAAGAAATTGAAGAAGATACACATAAATGGAAGCATATATTGTGTTCATGTGTAGGAAGAATCAACATCATTAAAATGGCCATACTATCCAAAGCAATCTATAGATTCATTGCAATCCCTATCAAAATACCAATGGCATTTTTCAGAGAGGTAGAACAAGTAATCCTGATATTTATAAGGAACTATAAAAATTCTCGAATAGCCTGGGCATTCTTGAGAAAGAAGAACAAAATTGGAGGTATCACACTACCTGATATCAAACTATACTACAAGGCTATACTAATCAAGACAGCATGGTACTGGCATAAAAAACAGGCACATTGATCAATGGAACAGAATAGAGAGCCCAGAAATAAATCCATGACTCCATCCTCACTTAATATATGACAAAAGAGAGAAGAATATACAATGGGTAAATACAGTCTCTTTGATAAATGGTGATGGGAATATTGGACAGATACATCCAAAAAAGAAACTGGACCATGTTTTTTACACTGTATACAAGAATAGGTTTAAAATGGATTAAAGACTTAAATGTAAGACTCAAAACCATAAAATTTCTAGAAGAAAACATAGGCAGTAAACTCTCTAGTATTACTAACAGTAATTTCTTTTCAGGTATATCCTTGAGCAAGGGAAATAAAAAAAAAAAATAAAACAAACAAATGAGACTACATCAAACAGCAAGGAAACCATCAATAAAAAAAAAAGACAACTGACTAATTGGGAGAAGTTATTCACTAATGATACATTTGATAAGAGGTTAATATCTAAAATATATAAAGAAATCATACAGCTCAACAACATAAAAACAAACAATCCAATTAAAAAATGGGCCGAAGACATGCACAGATACTTCTCCAAAGAAGAAATACAGATTGTTAATAGACATATGAAAAGATGTCCAAGGTTACTAATCATCAGAGAAATGCAAATTAAAACCACAATGAGATATCAACTGACACTCCAATATTCATGGCAGCACAATTTACAATAGCCAAGATATGGAAGCAACCTAAATGCCCATAAACAGATGATTAGATAAAGAAGTTATGCTTCATATATACAATGGAATATTACTTAGCCATTAAAAAATGAAATTCTACCATTTACAATGACGTGGATGGACCTAGAGGTTATTATGCTGAGTGAAATAAGTCAGACAGAGAAAGATAAATACCATATGATTTCACTTACATATGGAATCTAAGGAAGAAGAACAAACTAATCAAAAACAGACTCACAATTATAATGGACAATTTGATGACAGACAGAAGGAAGCGGGGTTGGGGAGCTGGGAGAATGGGGTGAAAGTTTAAAGAAGTACAAATTAGTAGTTGATAAATAGTCATGAAGATGGAGAGCACGGCATAAGGAATGCAGTTAGCATTAACATACTGGCTAGGTGGAAAACCAGAGCAGAGAAGGAGCAATTAAGGGGATTTTTTTGTAAACTATATAAATGTCTAACCAATGTACTGTATCCTTGAAACTAATTAAAATAAATAAATTTAAAAAAAATGTAATGTACAGCATAAAGCATATAGTCGATAATATTGTAATAACTTTGTATGGTGACAGATAGTAAGTTTATCATGATGACTATTTCATAAGGTCTATAAATGACAAATCACTATACTATATACCTGAAACTAATATATTATTGTATGTGAACTATAAATTTAACAAATAAATAAAAGAAAACTACTTTGAATACTTTTAAAAATTTAATCACATAATTATCATTTTTATATGATGATGACAACTATACAGAGTTGTTATTTAAAAATCGTTTGCTTCTTCACTTTATATATATAACATGTAAACTACATTATTTATTAAATGTGCCCTTGTGGCGACCCTAGGAACTATTGTGTCATTTATAGGTGAGTTTTATGAATATGTTTTCTGTCCAGAATACCATAAAAGTGACTTGACATGAAATTTCAAAAAAACAAAGCATTCATAAGTTGCTAACTACATGTATTAAGTTCTGTTTACTCCCTCGGGAAAACAGTGCACTACCCAAACCTTGACTTCAAGCAACTGAAATAATTTAGTCTCTTTAAGTATCTGCCTCAATTGTCACATGATTATTTTCAATTAACATTTTGTAGTACAAATTTTAACATGTTTTGATAGTAAAAATATATTTAAAAAAACTCATAAAATTGTTTTATTTCACAGTTTAATATGTCATTTCCTTGACTATAATTCTAGGTTATATCCTTCTGATAATACATCTAACTTGAAGAAGACACAATTATTTTGTAGATGATTAGATTAAAAACTATTGAGCACGAGGCTTTCTACATTATGTTTTCAGAAATCAATTCCTTAAAAACTGCTTGGGAAAAGTCAGACATTCGATTTAATTTTCTTTCATGTTTATTTTACAGGAGGTGACTGGGGGGATGAAATGAACATTTTGAAATACATTTAATGAATGAATTTGCTCGCAGACATTTCTTTCTGTTTGGCAAAATAGAGAAACAACCATGAGAAACTGTATTCCAGTAGTCAGTACCAGTAGCTAAGCCTGAGTTAGAAAAACTATTTCAGTCATGCCATAAAGATGTATAAAATAGAAATCTGTGCAGTATATTAAATATCATTTTCCACTTGACTTCCAATATAAAGCAAGTGATATGTTCATATGGGAATATTTGTCTTCAGAATGTCATAAAATATGTAAGTTAAGAATATATTTAATCTTTTTTAACCACATATGAAAAGGCAAAACATTAACATTTAGAAAGAATGTTGATATATAACCCATCTTAAAGGGGCAGAGAATGAGAAATGAAAGCTGGAAAAATATATTTTAAAGTATCACCAAATAATCCTCATTTATTTTTTTTAAATATATAACTTTATAAAGTTGGCTTCTCAGTAATTTATTTATTTTTTCATTAAATAAGTACAACAAAAAATTAATTACTTAAATTAATTTCAAGTCTCAGCTAATATGAGCAGTGATGGGTCACTTTTGTTCATTGCTCTATGGTGTGAGTAGCTCAAACTGCCTCTACGCTGTGTGTCAGTTGAATATGCTTCACTGACTTTGAACTTGGTTCTGACAGAAGCTATAATCTATAACTTGAACTTGTAGACAGTATAATTTGGAGAACTGTTCTCACCATATGTTGATGTTAAAAGGGGTCAGCAAGCTCTGGATACACAACAACGTAGCCTTTACCAGTTATTCATTGTCAAACTGTTGTAAATATATGAGGTAAAGCAAGTATGGTATTTCCATCCTCCTTGCATTTATCTTTTCCTTATTTTAGGCTTCTCCAACCTCCACCAACCTTTACCATTTTTATTTAGTGTTTCATTTCCTTACCTTCATCTGCCTTAAAACATTTATTAAGAAGCTTAAAACATACTTTTTCCTGGAGTAATTACATTTTAGCAAGGATGAGTCTGCTGATAAATTTCAGGAAGCATTTAATTGGTGTGTAACATTTAATTACTAATTGAAATAGGATTTAAGTATCATACATGTTGATTCCTCAGGAAAAAAAATGCCTTGTTTTGACTTAAATATACGCTTCTATATTAAGTGGCAAACTGGTCATTATGAATTGTGTGACCTATAACGTCACTTTTCATTTTCACTCTGAGCAAAGTCACACTTATTTAAAGTTTTTGTTTTGTCTTGTTAACACAATAAAATATATTGACTTCCTTGAGTATTTGATTAAACATGGTAAGTTATTGGAAAGCTACATTCTGTGCCCACCAAATTCCAATGTAAGCATGGATACAAGAAAATCAGAGAGATAAGATACTGCCTACATTGATATGTTTTTTTTTTTTTTTTACCCATAAGATACAGTGTCATAGAGTTGAAAAAAGACTGATCTTGGAAAATATTAGTAAATGCTCTAGAAATATTCACTACACAGGAACCAGATTTATGAGTAATTTTGCTGACCATTTAGGGTAATACCATGAACATTTTGGTAAAATTCACATTAAAATGAGTAAACAAGGTGATATTTCAAAAAACAATCATGTATTTTTCTGTTTTGCTTTTCTAAACACAGAGTTATAAGTCTAGTCTGCCTGAAGCACCCAAATCTGAAGGGATATTAGGGTTAATGATGGAAAGAACACAAAGAATAAGACCTAGGTAGTGCTCATTGAAAATTATATTTTCCCTAGACCTTAATCTTGAAGATTTTTTCTATATACTTTTCTAATAATTTTAAACTATTTTTTTCTAAGAATTCATCTAATAATAACTAATAATCAGCTGTTTGCCAGGTAATTAGCTGCCTCTCTTCTCTTCGCTTGATGCCCACGTTTGGATAAACTAGAGGATGGTATGGAATCATTTATACTTAACTTGTGCTGAGTCAGGCTCTACCATCTCACTTTGGGGGATCATTGGTCCTTAACAGTATTTCAACCTTCCTAGAATTGCTGTGTATGACGTTAGCTTTGGGTTTCTCATATATGGCCTTCATTATTTTAAGGTATGTTTCCTCTATTCCCACTTGGCTGAGAGTGTTTGTCATAAATGGATGTTGGATTTGTCAAAAGTTTTTTCTGTATTTATTGATATGATCATACTTTTATCTTTCACTTCATTTACGTGGTGTATAACATTAATTGATTTGCAGATATTAAACCAACCTTGCATCCCATGAATAAATCCCACTCGCAGAGTGATATTGGAAACATGGTGGAGTGAGAAATGTCCTCAGTTCTCTCCACTTGAAAAAAACAATAAGCTGAACATCTAAAATGCAAAACATCCAACAAAAAACATCCAACTTGCACACAAGCACATCTGAGCAAGGGATCTGCGAATGAGAACTACTACAGATCAGAACCCCAGGAATCAGGCAATAGACTGGGAGAAACAAAGAAGCTGCCTCTCACAGCCTGAACTTCCTATAAGAGGAAGGAGAGGAGAGAAAGCACAGCAAGATCCCTGAGCAGCCCTGCTTGAGAGAGCTGTGAAGTCCATGTAGCTGCAGTGCCTAGGGATCAGGGCAGAAAGCAGAGAAATGGGGGCAGAAGAGAAGTAAGAGCTGATTGTTACTAGCTGCGATTGCAAAACATGAGACTGAGCTGCAGCAGCCCCCATTTTCCAAACCAGAGGGCACCTCCAGTTGTTTCCATCAAAAACAGACACTTCAGAGCCCAGGGGAAATCTGAGCAACAAACATTACCAAAATTGTTGATAATACTGACAGGGACTGTGACTGAGGGTACCAAACATGATGGAATGTTTATAAGGAAACAACAACAACAACAACAACAACAACACATAATTAAGACTTTATATAAAGCAAGAATCAAAGAGACTTAGAAGCCACCTATTGTAACAAAAAGAAAAAACGCCTTCTTTGCAATAGGATAAAGAGAGACCATTATACAATAAATCTTCTTCCTGGAAAAATGGCAGAATACACTTCCATTAATGCTCAGGGGGAGAAATAGTCCATTAAACACTATGAACAACCAAGGTGACAAAGCAGCTCAGAAAGAAAGAGACAAATCGCCAGGAAATAAACTAACAGACATAGAAATATCTGACTTAAATGACAGAGAATGCAGAATGGTACTTCTGAAAAAAACTCAGTGAGTTCCAAAACAATTCATATCAAAAGTTTCAGGAATTTAAAAAACACCTAGATCGGCAGAACGAGTTTTTTAACAAGGAGACTGAAACTGTTAGAAAGAACCCAATAGAATTTTTGGAGATAAAGAACACACTGCAAGAGATGAAAAATGAAATAGCAAGCTTGTGAAATAGAGTTGACCAAATAGAGAAAAGGATCAATGATATCACAGACAGAAATCTAGAAAGAAATCAGAAGAAGAGAGAAGCCGAAGAATGAAAAATAATGAAAGACAAATACAAAAACTAGCTGATACCATCAGGAGAGGAAACAAGAATAATGGACATTCTCGAATGAGAGGAAAAGGAGCAGATAGTAGAAAGCATTTGCAGAAGGCAAATTATTGAAGAGAATTTCCCAAATCCAGGAATGAGCTGGAGCTTGGAATTCAAAAAGTCAACAGAACATCCAATTATCTCAACCCAAAAAGGCCTTCAACAAGACACATATTAAAATTATCAAAAATTGATGACAATGAAAGAATTCTTAGGGCAGCCAGGGAAAAGAAGATAGTAATCTATAAAAGAAAACCCATTAGATTATCGTTGAAATTCTCAGCACAAACCTTACAAGTCGGAAAGGAATGGAATCAAATATTCAAGCTATTAAATGAAAGAGACCACAAG
>NW_006433946.1:6581436-6585356 GCF_000325575.1 Pteropus alecto
TTTAGATATGAAGGAGAAATAAAGACCTTTCCAGAAATACAAAAATTGAGGGAATTCTCCAACACAAGGCCTGCATTATAGGAAATACTGAAAGGGGTCAGCTCAGCTAAAACGAAATGAAAAAAAAAAAAAACATAACTAGGAGTAAAGCGACTAGCAGGCAGATAGAAGCAGAGGAATGCAACCTTTATTAAAATCAGGGTATTATAAGCCTAAATAATGAGAAGAGTTTTACTATTGCAAGATAGTAATGAATGTTTAGCATAGATAGGGACAAATTGAGACAACTAATAGAAAAGTTTAGGATTTGAAGATGCAAATTGGTAAATAGAATGGAGATAGAACATAAGAAAAGAAAACAAACTACACACACACACACACACACACACACACACACTCACACACATACACACACACATATATAACTATATTCTATATATTCGTAATGGTAAGCATACGCCAAAGATTCAGAACTGAAGTATATAACATAAAACAAGAAGGACCAGAGGGAACATCCACAAAAAAACGAGCAAAAACTACAACAACAACAACAAAACAGAAACATAAAGACAAGGAAGCTATGGAAACACCAAGCTACCAGAAACCAGAAGATAAAATGGCCATAAGGAAACTTCATATTTCAATAATCACCCTAAATGTAAATGGACTGAACTCACCAATAAAAAGATACAGACTTGCAGATTGAATGAGAAAACAAAACAACCATATGCTGACTCCAGGACACACATCTCAGTTCCAAAGACAAATATAGACTCAAAGAGAAAAGGTAGAAAGTGATATTTCAAGCAACTGGCATTTAGAGAAAAGTGGGAGTGGAGGTACTAATATCGGAATAAATAGACATCGAAATAAAAAAGGTAAAGAAAGATACTGAGGGACACTTAGTAAAGATAAAGAGAATCATACATCAAGAAGACATAACACTTATTAATATCTATGCTCCCAATCACGGAGCCCCAAAATATATAAAGTGATTACTAGCATAACTACAGGGAGAAACAGACCAAAACACTGTCATACTAGGAGACCTAAATACCCACTGTCAATATGGATAGATATTCCAAACAGAAAACCAAAAAGGAAATAACATCCTTAAATGACACATTAGACCAACTAGGCATAATTGACATTTACAGAGCCTCTCATTCCAAAACAGCTGCTTATACATTCTTCTCTAGTGCACAAGGAGTATTCTCAAGTATTGAACACATACTAGGACACAGAAACAGCTTCAACGAATATAAAAAGGTTGAAATCATACCTACCATATTCTCTAATCATAATGCTTTGAAGCTGGAGATTAACTGTAAAAAGAAGGGGAAAGAATCACAAATACATGAAGACTAAAAACACATGCCACTAAAGAATGACTGGGTGAGAGAAGAAATTAAAATAGAAATCAAGAGAAACATTGAAATGAATGATGATTATAGTGCAATATATCAAAACTTTTGGGACAGGGCAAAAGCGGTAATAAGACGAAAGTTCATATCATTACAAGCCTATCTCCAAAAACTAGAATGAGTCCAAAAAACAATTTAATGCTTTATCTTAAAAAACTAGAAAAGGAAGAAGAAATGAAGCCTAAAGTCAGCAGAAGGAAAGAAATAATCAAAATTAGAGCAGAGATAAATGAAATTGAAAAAAAAAGGAAAAAATGAATGCAACAAAGAGTTGGTTCTTTGAGAAAGTTAATAAAATTGATAAACCACTGGCTAGATTTACTAAAGAAAAAAGAGAAAGGACACAAGTAAGCAACATCAGGGATGAAAGAGGAAAAATGACTACAGACACCAAAGAAATAGAAAGAATCATATGAGAATACTATGAAAAAGTATATAACACCAAATTTAATAACTTAGAATAAGTGGATCGGTACTTAGAAAGATATAACCTTCCTAGACTGAATCAAGAAGAACTGGAAAATCTAAATACACCAATCAACAGTATGGAAATTGAACCACCATC
The DNA here is from genome assembly GCF_000325575.1 of Pteropus alecto. NCBI lineage: Eukaryota > Metazoa > Chordata > Mammalia > Chiroptera > Pteropodidae > Pteropus > Pteropus alecto. Next base: position 6,583,426 of record NW_006433946.1, read on the forward strand.
AAAAACCTACCAAAAAGTAAAAAGTCTAGGAACAGATGTTTTCACCAGTGAATTGTACCAAACAGTCAAAGAAAATATAATACCTATTCTCCTCAAGCTCTTCCAAAAAATCTTAAAGAAGGCAATACTTACTAACTCATTTTCTGAGGCCAATATTACTCTGATACCAAAACCTGGTAAGGATAAAACAAACAAGAAATTTACAGACCAATATCTCAAATGAACACAGATGCCAAAATCCTATATAAGATACTATCAAACTGAATATAGTAACATATCAAAAAGATTACATATCACGATCAAGTTGGCTCATCCCAGGGGCACAGGGATGGTTGAACATATACAAATCAATTAATGTGATACACCACATAAACCAATTAAAAAATAATAATCACATGATCATATCAATAGATGCAGAAAAAGCCTTTGACAAGATACAGCATCCATTTATGATCAAAACTCCAGTATAGAAGGAAAGTATCTTAACATAATAAAGGCCGTATATGACAAGCCCTCATCCAACATTATACTTAATGGTGAAAAATTAAAAACTTTCCCTCTAAGATCAGAAACAAGGCACGGCTGTCTGCTATCACCACTGTTATTCAATATAACATTAGAAGTCCTAGCGTGTGCAATCAGGCAAGAGAAAGATATAAAAGGCATCCAAGTAGGAAATGAAGAAAACTGTCAGCATTTTCAGATGACATGATTCTCTATATAAAAAACCCTAAAGAATCCACAAGAACATTACTAGAAATAATAAGCAAATACAGTAAAATTTCTGAATACGAAATCAACATTCAAAAATCCATAGTGCTCCTATGCTCTAATAATAAAGAGTCAGAAAAAGAAATGGAAAAAATAATTCCTTTTACAATTTCAACAAAAAGAATAAAATACCTAGGAATCAGTCTAATGAAACTTGTGAAGGACTTACATGATGAAAACTATAAGACCCTATTAAAAGAAATTGAGAAGAAACAAAGAAATGGAAAGATGTTTTGTGTTCTTGGATTGGAAGAATCAACATAGTTAAAATGACCTTATTACCTATAGCATTATACAGATTTAATGCAATCTCCATCAAAATCCCATCAGAATTTTTTGAAGAAATAGATCAAAAAAATAATCAGATTTGTATGGAAGCACAAAAGACCTGAATCACCAAAGCCATCCTTAGAATAAAACAAGGCTGGAGGCATCACTCTGTCTGACTTGTAATTATACTACAAAACAACAATAGTTTAAACAGTATGGTTTTGGCAGAAAAACAGATACACTGACAAGTGGAACAGAATCAAGAGTCCAGAAGTAAACCCACGTTTATATGAGCAAATAATTTTCGACAAAATAGCCAAAAACATCCAGTGGAGAAATGAAATTCTCTTCAATAATGGTGATGGGAAAACTTGAAAGCCACTTGCAAAAGAATGAAAGTAGACTGATGTCTATCACCGCATAGCCAAATCAACTCAAAATAGATGAAGTACCTGAATATAAAACCTGATACATTAAATTGCATAGAAGAAAACATAGGAACTAATCTCATGGATCTTAAACTTAAAGAGGATTTTATGAATTTCCCCTCAAAGACAAGGAAAGTAAAAGTAAAATAAAGGAATGGGACTAAATAAAACTAAAAACACAGCAAAAGAAACCAACAAGGTAAAAAGACAACCATCTAAATAGGAAAACATATTTGCAAGCAACGCCTCCAATAAGGGTCTAATAGCTAAAAAAAAACAAAGAACTTGTTCAACGCAATAACAATAAAAAAAAAAAAAAAAAATTAGCTGTTCATATTTATGAAAGGATATTTTACATAAAAATCTCTACAATTTCTACAATTTCTTAGAAAATCAGACTATCTGGCAATGCTGGGCCTGCATTCTTAAATGGCAACAATGGATTGGAGCTGAGCAGTGATG
>NW_006433946.1:6585931-6590739 GCF_000325575.1 Pteropus alecto
ATAAATAAATGATTCATGTGGGAACCTCAAAAAATCAATATTAAAAAATCAATATCATTTTCATACTCTAACAATGAACTTTCAGAAAAACAAATGAAAGAAAGTTTCTTTTCAACTGCAAGAAAAGGAATAAAATACCTAGGAATAAAAGTAATGAGGCATGTAAAGGAACAAAACACCAAAACCAACAACTACAAGACATTAAAAGAAATTGAAGAAGACACAAAAAAATGGAAAGATACTCTGTGTTCATGTATTGGAATAATTAACATAGTTAAAATGGATGTATTACCTAAAGCATTGTACAGAATTTATGAAATTCCTATTAAAATTCCAACAGCATTTCTTAAGGAAATAGAACAAAAAATCATCCAATTTGTTTAAAAGCATTAAAAAAAAATAGCCAAAGGAATCCTGAGAAAAAAGAACAAGGCCAGAGCTATCACACTGCCTGACTTCAAATTATACTATGAAGCAACAATAATCAAAGCAGCATGATATTGGCAGAAAAGCAGACACAAACCAATGGAACAAAATCGAAAGTCCAGAATTAAACTGTTGTGTGTATAGGCAGATAGTTTTCGACAAAAAAAAGTTGAAAACATACAATGGAGAACAGAAAATCTTTTCAATAAATGGTGCTAGAAAAATTGGAAAGCCACATACAAAAGAATAAGACTGGACAGCTACCTATCACCATATACCAAAATTAACTCAAAAATTGAACAAAGCCCTGAATATAAGACCTGAAATTATTGATTACATAGAAGAAAACATAGACAGTAACCTCATGGACCTTGGACTTAGAATTTTATAATTTTAATTTCAAAGGCAAGAGAAGTAAAACGAAAATAAATGAATGGGACTACATCAAACTAAAAAGCTTCTGCACAGCAAAAAAAAAAAATCATCAGCAAGGTAAAGAGACAGCCATCTGATTGGGAAAATACATTTGCAAGCAACACCTCTGAAAAGGGCCTAATATCCAAAATATACAAAGAACTCATATACCTCAATAACAATAAAAAAATAATTTAAAAATGACAATAACAAACAATCCAATCAAAACATGGGCAGAGGACCTGTACAGATACTTCTCCCAAGAAGACATACAAATGGCCAACAGACACATGAAAAGATGCTCAATTTCACTAGCTACTAGGGATGTGCAAATCAAAACTAAAATGAGACAACACCTCATACTTGTTAGAATGGCTGTCATCAACAGGACAAGTAATAACAAGTGTTAGAGAGGTTGTAAGGAAAAGGAACTCTCATACACTGCTGGTGGGACTGCAAATTGGTACAACCACTATGGAAAACATTATGGAGTTGCCTCAAAAAACTAACAGTCAAATTACCATATGACCCAGCAATTCTTCTTCTGGATATTTACTCAAAAAACCTGAAAACATTTATCTGCAAAGATATGGGCACCACGATGTTTATATCGTCAGTATTCATGGTGACCAGGACATGGAAACAACCTTAGTGTCCTATGATACATGATTGGATAAAGAAAATGTACGTACATACAATGGATTATTACTCAGCTATAAGAAAAGGTGAAATAATGTCATTTGTGAAAACATGGTTAGATCTTGAGATTATCATGCTAAGTGAAATAAGTCTGAGAAAAAGTTGAAAATCACGATATCACTCGTATGTGAGATATAAATCTAAAAGCAACAAACATAACAAACAGAGACTCATGGACATGGAAAGTGGATTTTTGGTTACCAGGTGGAAGGGGTGAGGGGCTGATAGATGGGACCAAAAGGTGCAAATATTTGGTGATGGAAGGAAATCTAACTATGGGTGGTGAACACACAATGCAATATATATGATATACTGTTGAATTGTAAATTTGAAACTTATTGGATTTTGTTAATTAATGTCACCCCAATAAATTTAATAAAAAATAATTACTATATAACCCAGCAATCCCTCTTTTGGGTCCTTACTAAAAATCTTGAAAACATTTAACTGCAAAGATATATGCAACCCAATGTTTATAGTAGCATTATTCACGGAATAATGGAAATAACCAGACTGTCATTTGATAGATTTGGATAAAGAAGATGTGATACATATATACAATGGGATATTATTCATCATTTTGAAAAGATGAAATATTGCCATTTGTGGATCTTGAGATTATCAATCTAAGCAAAATAAGTGAGACAGAAATAATTGAAAACCATATGATATCACTCATATGTGGGATATAAAACTGAAAGCAACAAACAAGACAAACAGAAACTCACAGACATGGACAGTGGATCAATGATTATCAGAGGGAAGGTGGGATGGGAGGAGGTAGATAGGGATAAAGGAGATCAAGTATTAAGTGAAGGAAGGAGATTTGACTTTAGGTGGTGAAGACACAATGCAATATTCATATGATGTATTATCGAATTATACACTTAAAACCTATATAATTTTATTAATGATGTCACCCCAGGAAATTTAATAAAAAATAAGATAAAATAAGATTTAGAAAAAGTAGTGCTGAGCCTGAGGCCAATCAGCAAAATGAACAGAGCACACTGAAGTAATTTGCCAGCCTCCTGAAACCTGCAGCCCTCCAAGAGTTGTTCAAGAAGGACTGCAATGCGGGTCAACACTGGCTGCTTTCCATTGAAAGAGCCTCATGTTGTGTATGAGTTGGGTGGGGCAGGGTCTTAGGGAGACACTAGGGTGGGTCAAATGAATTTTACCAGGCCAATGTAGTCGGATTTGGCCATGTTTGGGGAAGACTCAACACAGGATAAATGAAACTCGCCAACTGGCTGCATAGGAGGAGGGCTCAACACAGGGACATTGGTGGCAGTTCCTCCAGCCCTCGACCTAAAGTCACACAACTTAGTTTATCTCTTTATTTCTCTGGAATCTCTTGAGTTCCTTTGCCAAAGCCTAGGATGAGAGCCTAGGAGTAAGAGAATCTGTGTCTAGGATCTTTAAGAGGATGCCTGGGTTTCCAGCAGCCTTTTGTCTAACCCAAATGGGTGGAATGCTATTTTTCACAGCTAGATATCGCAGAGGCTTCTCTTTCTAGCAGTTGTCCTCCAGGGTGGGAGGCCCAATGTGGGGCTGGCATCTCTTGCTCCTCCAGGGGGATCTCTAACGATGGAAACTCTCAATTCTCAACCACCTCACGAGGGTGTGGAACCAGCCCATTTTGTGTCTCTGCCCTTCCTACCTGTTTCCACATGACTTCTTCTTTATATTTATAACTATATTTATTTATAAGACTTTTATTCAGCTAGTCCTTGGATGGTTCTCCAGTTTAATTTTTCTATAATTTATTTGTAATTTTAATGTGGTTATGGGAGGAGGCAAACACAGCATTTACCTACTCAGCCATCCTGACTGGTCTTCTATATAATATTCTTAAAATGACAAAATTATAGAAATGGATAATATAATGATAACTGTTATGAGTTAAGGATGGTGGGGTATAGAAGGTGGTTATTTTAATATAATTAAGAAATAATAATAGAAAGGATTTTGCAACAAATAATTAAATTTTTGAAGCAGGCTATTTTCTTGAGAAAATATTGCCTGATTACTTTAATCCTCTCTTCGTAGTATGAAGAATCAGAATTGACAGGCCAGATGTTTAGGTTTTATGTAAAAGAGACATAGGAAAACTACAAAAAGAAGATACTTAGTTCTGTTCCTGAACATTGTTGGGGAAAAAAAAGTAAATAATAGGCAGATTGGTATCTGAATTTATCACCTCCCCATTTTGTCTCAGAGAGGGAATTTATAATAACCAGTGAGAATAATTGTGGTAGATTAAATGATTGGACTCAATTCTTTACACCTTCCTCTGTTCACACTTACCATAGCCTTATTGTGAGCAGAATATGATTCCTTGTCTCCTGACTTTAAGATCAGCTATGTAGGCAAAAATGACAATGGGCCACTCTAAATCTGGGCCTTAAGAGACTTCATATGTTTCTATTTAGCTTTTTATGCTTCTGCTATAACCATGAGAATATTTTTCCCCACATAACCTACTCGGCCAAGGAGGATGAGGCACAGATAAAATATAATGGCCCTGTGAGCCACAGCCCTGTAAAAAGAAGCAGACCTGCCTAAGCTGCCTCAACTTGAAGCAGATTAGCTAACCCATAGTTAACTTGAATAAGCATGGCAATACTAAACAGTATTGTTTTATTTTAAGCCATTTGTTTGTTATTAAAAAATAACTAATTGATAGAATGAATCTGAAGTCAGTGTGGAGTGCCTACCAATCTGGGGATAGTTACATCAAAGAAAACCTGGTAACAAAGTGCGATCAAAAAAATGGCTTGACATTTAGGTTTCCTTTGTCTCTGACGTGGCATAAACAGAACCTAGTAGTAGTTAAATGTTTGGCTTGAGAATTTGTAAAATATAGTCACTAGAGTAGAATCAACGTGGCTCTGATTAGTGGGAGATACAGCTGAAAGTCCAAGCCAGGGATAAATGTAAATAAATTTCAGACTTCAGAGAGATCTATATTGTTCACAAGAACCAAAATACTGCCAACACAACTGGGGAGCACCACTGAACCATGACTAAGGGAAAAGAGACCAGTTTAGATATTATATTAGCTATAGAATTCAGTCATAAGTTTCTGCTAAGCAGAGTACCTAGATGGACAAGTGATATCACTCAGGAGATCGGAAATAACAGAGAATACATAGACTAAGGACCTCAAGTTCTCTTCTCTACTCAGAGTTCCCTTAAGATACACTTTTACTTTATAAGTCAGGGTTCTCAGAAAAATAAAATCAATTATGTGTGTGTGTATATAT
>NW_006433946.1:6590775-6614886 GCF_000325575.1 Pteropus alecto
AGAGAGAGAGAGAGAGAGAGAGAGAGAGACAGAGACAGAGACAGAGAGAGACAGAGACAGAGAAACAGAGAGACAGAGAGATAGAGAGATTTGGCTAATGTGATTGTGTAAGCTAGCAAGTACAGAATCTTCAAAGTGAGCGCACAGACTTGTTACCTAGAAAAGACTAGATGTTGCAGTCCAAGGACAAAGGCAGTGTGCAGACAGGATTCACTCTTACTAAGGAGACCTCAGTCTTTTTTCTCTTAGTGCCTTTAGCCGATTGGATGAGGCCCATCTACATAATTTAGAGTAATCTGCTTTACTCAAAGTCTACCAATTTAAATATTAATCACATATAAAAAGCTCCTTCACAGAAAAATCCAGAATAATGTTTGACCAAATATCTGGGTTCCATGGCATAGCCAAGTTGACAAATAAAATTAACCATCACACTTACTCTCATGAACTATTAGAAAAGTAGTAACAAGCATCTGGTGAGTTCTTATCATGTGCCAAGCACCATTATGAACATTTTGCATGCATGATGCCATTACTCTACTACAAAAAATAGGAGACAGGTATAATCATTGTTCCCATTATACAGATAATGAAACTAAGAGACTAATTACACTAAATGGCATATAAACTGAAGCAGTCTGGATTCAAACTTTTGCTCAAAACCAATATACTATTCTGCTATTTTAGTGAGATCTATGGGGGTAGAAAGATTATTTGAGAAAGTGAGCAATTTCATATAAGATAAAACCAGATTGGATTATCTTTTGTCTTATGCTAACCAGTGAGTTACTGCTCAGGACAAAAGTAACATCAGCCATAGACGAAAAGGGAATTAATTTATATTTTCTGTACTCTTATTTGTAGTGTGATCTCAATTTGTTACTCCATGACGATTACATATAAATATATTGGAAACTTTATTTTATATTTTAGGAAATAATTAGTTCTCAAAAAAGAGCATCTATTTTTTAACAGGTTTATTCTCTGTTAAGTAGTCATTCAATCTTGATTGAATTGAATTTCTGTTAATTAAGTTTGTCTTAAAATTTTATCTTGCTTTTCAAAAAAATGATATTCCCAGATGAACCGTTAGGAAATTAGGTAGCTATGAGCGACAGGAGCAAAGGCCCGACTCCGTAACCATAGAAATGACAAAACACTAATAGCCCAACTCAAGAGGCTACCCCTCAGCCCTTCCAGAGAAAAAAACTAATTTTTTAAATAGCAATATCCCTACATCCTGTAGTACAAGGAAATAAATGATCATAGCATAGCAACCGGTTTAGGCCAGCAACAAATGCTTGTGCAGTAAGGAGTATCCTGACCTTCTTTTCACCTCAGCCTCATTATGCCATCATTATAATGTCATGCGTATGCCTAGAAATTCATAAATCTAATTATAACAGACAGAATTCTGGGATGGAACATGCCCAGTTAACAAACAATAGGTTCTATAACAGCCAAACGTCAATAAAAATGACTTCACACATCAATCAGCTAACACCACCCTTGTAATCGTCCATCAGGGCCCAAATATAAGACAGACCTCCCCATCTCTATGAGGCTACAGCCCTCTCTGGTGTAGCCCATTTCTCTCTTGAAACATACTTCAATAAATCTTACTTTTCCTAATCTTCGCTGATCTGTAATTCTTTACTGTGTCAGCAGAAAAGACCAAGGCTCCCAGTGTCACTAGGGAAATTAGGGACTTAGATCACACTCAGTGGTGACAGAACTAAAAAAATTATATTTGTTTCAAAACTAAATTTCTTTACTATTCAAATTAGGAAACATGGCTTAACACAGGGGTCCCCAACCCCTGGACCTCGCACAGCTACCAACCTGACCGTGGCCTGTTAAGAACTGGGCCGTATAGCAAGAGATGAGCAGCTGATGAGTGAGCAAACCTTCATCTATATTTGCGGCTGCTCCCCAGCGTTAGCATCACCACCTCAGCTCCACCTCAGATCATCAGGCAATAAATTTTCATAGGAGCACTGGTCCCTGCTGCAAAATGGTTGGGGACCATCGGTTTAACAGATCTATAATAAAATGACTAATCCACAGAAAATTAGTAAGGACATAAATGGCCAATTTAAAAAGAATTCAAAATGGTTGATTATTATGTAAAGACTAACTTTATTCAAAATCAAAGGATCATATATAAAAATAATAAGGTTTTAATTTTTCCCCATCAAATTAAAGAATATTATTGTCTACCATTTTGGTTGAGCATGGGAAAATAGACAATATCATATATTGCTGATAAAGTGTAAACTGATACACCTTTCTGAAGTATAATTTATCAGTACCCCCAAAACATGATATATTTTGACTATGAAATACTATTTCTAATAGTTTAACAAAAAATAAAATTAAAAAAGCAAACAAATCCACAAAACATATGCACTAGAATAGCAATTGAAACAGTATATAAATTAGAAAATTATATATTTAAAAGAGTCAAAATGACCAACAGTTGGGGTGTAGCTAAATAAATTATAGTGCATTCATGCAATTGGATACTCTGGAAGAATTAATGATAGCATGTCTTTCTGTTTATTTACCTAGAAAAAGGTTCACAAATGTATTTCTAAGTGAAGAAAGCAGATCTATCTATTATCTATCATCTATCTATCTATCTATCTATCTATCTATCTATCTATCATCTATCATCATCTATCTATCGAGAAAGCTTTAAAAATACATGCATATATACATGCAAACACACAGATAAAAATATCTTGAAGTATATACCAAAAAAAATAAATAAATAATTTTTGGTAGTAGGATTATAAAAGATGGGGCATAGTGGGAAGTTTCTCTGTATTTTTGCTTACTCTTCAATGATTATGGATTGCATGTGTGTGTGTGTGTGTGTGTGTGTGCACACGTGTGTGAGAGAGAGAGAGAGAAAAAGAAAGCAGAAAGAAACAACATCAAAGCGAGTTAAAAAAGATCCTGTCTAAAAGTGAAACAACAGAACAAGTAGTAACCTGTTCTTGTTTATGATTTCAGGAGCCAATAACTTTTTTGGTTATTGTCTTGCACATCAAAGGCCAAAATATGTACATGGAAATGATTATAAAAACTATTCAAATAATCTTTAGCCTTTAAAAGTTATTGAACATAATCTTCACTAATAACTATCATGTTACATCAAAATAAAATAGTATTTAAAATAATTAAAGACTCAATCATAGACTAGTGATCATATATAAATTATAAGATAGCATTTTTCAGTCCCTTACTCAAGAAATTATTTTTATGAGTATAGTCTAAGCAGAGCAAATGATAGATGCAAACAGTGAATGGGGATTCCAGGTAGTAATGGGAAATAAATTAATAGCCTTCTTCCATACTCTGGTAATTCTCCTTTGAGATGTGGTTTCTTATCCAATTTCCACTAACATTTAAAAAATTGATGTTCAGCCCTGACAGCTATAAGATGTTAAGTAATATATTTAGAAGTTTAAGATTAGTTTTTTACACAATGAACTGGGGTTGAAAAGCAGCTTAATTCAGAGATTTTGAATGGCTTTTGCAAAGATAGAAATAAAAACAGTATCTTTTATAACTAATCTTTCCAGTTCTTTTAATATATGCCTATATCTAAACACTCTGAACAGGAATAATTGAGGTTTCCCCATTTTTTTATGTTGTATGTTTAGTAAAATATCTAATTCATGTAATCTAATTTTTGTAAGAAAAACAGACAACCAATTTAGGATAAAGGATCTAATGCTTTGGCTATGCATATTCTCAAAGTAAAGTTAATTTTCACTTTGGTTTATAAATAAACAGGCTTTGGGTGGGGATTGTAGCACCTCCCTAAGATAATAATCTGTCAATATTCTATTACTCATACTGGTGCTCCTTCATAGGGTGAGCACCATCTACGTGCTCAATAAATGTGAGATTATAACTATAAAGACAAGGAACTTATCTTTTTAGAAATCTAATTATTTACCATTAATAAAATAAGAAAAAAATCTATTTGTTAATATATGAACATATATATGTTTAATTTGAAAAAAAATAAGAGAGGAAGGATAATATATAGAATGGTAATATAAAGGCAACTAATTTGCTGAACATAGGAAGACTATTCTCTGGTTACAAATTCCATCAACTGAATATTACAGTACTTGAACTGGATATTCCCTATGGTGACTTATTGGTCTGATAGATTATGATTCTAAAATGTTTCATTTTCTCAAATCCAATATGTTAATCTTAATATGGTTTTATAGAGAACCTATCCCATGGAGAGGTTTGAGGAAATATTTTCAGATTGGTGATAATTTATATGCATCAATAGTAATTTCAGAGCTCTAGGTCAATGTATGCAATTCCTCAGTGTCATAGTTGAAGAGTGTATTGCTAGTGCTGTAATGATTAAAGATATTTATTTGTTGAGCCATGCCTAATTATATGCTAGGGAGTATCATAGTATAAAATGTAAAGCAAGATTTTGCCTACGAATTTCTTATAGTCTCGTTTATATTAGGCTTTGTTTCTTCTAATTGTAATATGTATATAAGTATACATCAATGAATTCTATATCTATAATTAGTGTGATTAGAAAGAAAGTGGTGAATATGGTTAATTTTAACTAGTTTTAGGATGATTGAACTCTTGCTTAAAGTACCATCCCAATCTTTCAACCTGAACTAAAGTCTGAATACATGAGATCGAAATATCAAAAAAACTGTGTATTAATATACAACTCTCAAATAGAACATTCTTTCTATTTTTACCACATTTTTCTTTTGAATTATCTAGGCATAAAATGACAATTTGTTTGTATTAGAAAAAAGTAGGTATTTCAATTATTTCTAGAATACTAATTATACTATCCATTACATTAAGCATTTGATTTATGACTGATTAAAATGTTTTATTATGGAATACAAGTTCTTAAGAAAATGATTTCAGGATTATTATGGCTCAGTCACATGACCAGGAAAAGTTTGTATAATATAGAAGACAACTATTATAATATAAGAGTGGCAAAGAGTTCCTTTAAATGTCAAACTAAGTATTATTGTATGCCAGAAAGACTTTTCAGTGTTTGTTACCTTACAAACACTCTGTAATAGGCTCTAAGGATAATTTTAATAAATGTGGATAATGGATTTCTTGTCCAATATTTTTTATTGATAGCCAGTAAATTGGACATAAACAAGAAACTGATCATTAATTTTTATTATGCAAATAGTTCACTAAGGTGACTATTTCCCTACCTGCATATTTCTCATTTTAATACTGACAACTTCCCTGAAATAAGGTGCATACCAGCCATTAGATTCACTGTTCAGAAGATTTAAAACTTCAGAGGGCCTGTTAAATTCAGCTTTATGTTGGCATAAGTATCTGCAATTGTGTCAGTAATTTATATTTAGGGAGAACAAAAGCCCTCTTTTTCTTCTCTTTTCTTCTGCCCTTGAATGAATAAAGCTGCTTAGTCAGTGCAGGAAATTAAATAAACTAGTACTTTTTTTGTCATTTCTTTTCATATCTCAGTCTAAAGGCTCAATTTGAAACTAAAATTGTAGAATACAACATGCCTTTTATTATATTTTAGTAATATTGTTTTTTTTTTTTAGTGGAAAGATAGCTTTCCATCTCAAGAAAATGTATTTTTTTTTGTAAATTTTAAAATGTAATAATATATATTATGAGAATTTTAAAGATGATGGATGGAGAAGAGACATCATCAGGAACCATAAACAAAATAAAGAGGAAAAACATTCAAGAGACTATTAGCCATTTATTATCTTAGGCCAATTAATGAAGTTATAGTTCTGGGATAAACTTATGGAATAATTTGGATTAGCCTTTCTCCTGCTGGTGGAAGTGTGTTTAATACCCAGTGACAAAGAAAATGATAGAAGATTTTTACCCGGCTGTGCAGATAAGAAAGATATTGAAAAGTATATCTTGTGTCCTTATATTTATTAAACTTTTTGTAAGTGCACACCACCTTTTTGACAAGATTACTTCAGTAAAATGTTCACAACTAGTTAGAATTGCATGATTTCACCTTTGGTAGAAAAAATCTTGGAAGAGGGCTAGGTTGCATTTGTGAGAAATTATTGTTGGATATTTAGCTAAACACAACTGATTAATTTCATGTGTTTATCTACTCTCACATCTGAAACCCTACTATAAGTACATTGAAAGTATAAATTGACAAAGACAAAGTGAATAGAAAGTGAGCATCAGCAGACAAGAGATGCTATATATGTTATTGAAAACAGAAAGTAAATGAAAAAAGTGGTAACAGTCTTTGCAGGGTGGAGAAAGCTACAATATAAAATGCCTTCAGAAGAAAATGACAATTTAAATGGATCAGTCCTCCCCACAGAACCTCTGAAAGCTTCAGAATTTAAAAATACCAAGTACTATTGAAAGTAAGGGAGAGGCAGTGTGGAGGGAGAGATGAGAAGGTAATGGTTGAATCAAGGAGAATTAGTTAAACATTGTTACATGTAGTCATTTGATCCCCTATAATTTCTCTCCCAGACAGAAGTGTGATAACTTTTTCTTCATCCAAGCAGAAGATTATTCTCTAGAGAAATTGGAGAGGATAAAATTATGAGATTTCATTAATGACTCATAATATTTTCAGAAAGAGAACAAAGACAGTAGATATAATCATACATTTTAAAAATGAAAAAAAAGAAAAGAAAAGAAAAGAAAGAAGATGGTCTAGTTCTAGGACATTAATTTAAAAACAAAATAATACAAAACCAAAACCAAAAATGTTACCATGGCATATGATCAAAAAAATGTTTTATGCCTAAGGACAAAGGGAAGACTCAAAATTATTGGGGAGAAAAAGTCACATATATAAAGTGTAAGTAATTAGAATGTCATTAAACATTCTAAAAGCAACACCGCAATATAGAAAATAATGAAACAATGCCGTCAACATTCTGAGGATAAATCATTTTCTGTACAGAATTCTATATCAAACCAAACTAACAATCAAGTATAAGGTAAGGGTAGGTCATCAAGAATTACCTTATATGCACCCTTTCTCTGGAAGTTTCTCCTTCAAAATGAAAGATTTAAACAAAATAGAAAGAAGATGTGGGATATAGGAAATAGTAGATCCATGGATGGAAAGGAATTAAAGGAATTCCCAGAATCAACATTATGCTGCAAGCCTATAGAACAATGCTGGGAATGAGACAGGTGGGGGAAAAAAAAACAAAAACAAAAACAAAACAAAACAAAAAACTCCAGAAGTAGTTTTTCAGAGAAAGAAAAAGAAAGTACTGGATTGTTTAACATTTTTGATCATTAAGAAAATAATGTCTAAAGATGTATAATTACAGATCTGAAAGATTATGTGAAAATAATTATGGAAAGGTACATAGAAAACCAAGCAATTAAAAAAAAATAAGATGACTATTAAATGGAGAAAATTGTTGCACAGGAAAGAAAACACAGTCATAGTATACTTCTATGGCTCTCAAACAAACACCATTAACAATGAAAATATTGACTATCCATTTAAGAAAAAAATAAAGTATATAAATAAATTAAAAGGATGGGGAGAAGGGAAAAGGAGCTGTCAAGTACTAGAAATAAAATTTCCTCTGCTATAACAAAACATCAGAAAATAATGTCTAGCATTGGTTAATCAAACAAAACATTTTAAGTTCATTAAATGAACAGATTACTAAAATATTTGAAAGCAGTTGTTTCTGAGAGTAAAATTGATCATAAAGAAAGATGAAGTATTGAACTGTTATTATTTTACTTTTTTCTCAAATAAGCCTTTGTGTTTTAGATTTAGATCACATTAATGTATTAAATAAAAAATTCTAATTATTTTTTTTAAGTATTAGCTAGATGTATGGGGACCATAGACATTTTATGATTTCTGAGAAGCAATATACATAGCAGTTAAGGCTACGCACTCTAGAGACAGGATGCCTGGTTTCAAATCCCAGCCTCAGCAGTTGTTGGCTTTGTGATGTTGAATGTGTTCCTTAGTTTCTGTGCCTCATTTTTCTAAACTGTAATATAAGGATAATAATAGTATGTATCTATTGTGATTGTCGTAAGGATTAAATGAGTTAGTAAATGAGAAGTGTTTAAAGCAGTGTCTGGCACCATATAGTAAACAAAACATAAATGTTAGCTTTTATTATTGCTATTGTTTTTAATTTTTGTAGTTCATCATATTAATCATCTATAAATTGCTGCTACTCAGACCATAACGAGGGTAGACTTCTTAGTTATTTTAGTCAGAATTAGTAAGTAGCCAGAGTAGAAGAAAAAGCAAAAATAATTTATTTTTAATAAATTTGTCAGTGGACAAAAAAATGGGCTTAAAACACATAAATGTTTACACACCACATATGTTTTTATCTATACTAAATGTACAGATGTGTTAAATAACATATATTGAATACAGGCAGAAGATAAAGAAGACCTTGTCATTTAAAATATGTAACAATGCAAGTTGAGTTTTCTTATAGCAAATGTTTGTGTAACTTGTCTTTCCAAACGGAAAAAGCCTTAGATTAAAGCTCTGGAAATTAAGCTCCTTTAATAAGATTTACTTTGACTTTATTGCTATATAATATTTAGGAAAAAATTCTGAAGTATTAAAAAGTAAGATGAATTTCCAGTAGTTATAACTTATGATTGTAATATCTATCTTAATTGTTTACCAAAACATTCTGTATTGTCAGCTTGTCCATTTGGGGACAAGCTGACAATACAGAATGTTTTGGTAAACAATTTATTAATCTAATTTGACTGTATGTTATTCTAAATCCAGAATTTTAAGAAATAAAAATAAAAATTAGATTTGTAAAGCAAAATATTGCCCATTGTGGGCAGGGTGTGAAGACCAAAGTTTGCCACCCTAATGCTTCCTTTTAAGATATTGATTTTATGTTGGTTATTAAAAAATAAAAGACTCCCCACTTTCTTGTTTAAGAGGTTCAGATGCAAAAAACCTGCTTCAGGAAGGAGACCTTAGCACAATTACCTTAGCATTAGACAGGAAGACTTTAAGCAGAAGCTTATTGACTAGATCATCTCATGCTCCATTGTTGTCTAGGTTATCTAGCAAAAATGTACCTGGCTTGATTTTTTACCTCAATTACCTGCAGAGCACCCATTTTCACCTTTAAAATCTAAAACCCATTCCCTCTTTTCTCGTTTGTCCAAAATGTCATGTGTACCTAATTTTGCCTCACTATTTTTGGAATTTGTATGCTTATGTTTATTTCCCATGTGCATATACTGAAATTTGATTTTCTCCTCTTAGTCTGCTCTGTTTATTTGATTATTAGCTCAGCTAGAAGAACTTAGGAGGTGGGAGGAAAAGTGTTATTTTTTTAGCCCCCACAGATTTCATGTAGAAGTAACATTATACTTCAAAGAATTTCAGGTATATGTAGTATGAAGATGGAACTCCCCAACCAATATCAGCAAATATCAGTTCAGTTGAAATAATAAAATTTGTGTCTTTGCTATGTGAAGCTGTTACTACTAAGTTGACTGTAAATATTTTTTTTTTCATTTTTTAAGTTATAATAATATTACATTTATTTTAACCTTCTCATCCTGTTCTTATTTTGGGCGTTACTGATATTTCTAAGATGTTTGTATTACAGTCTGTAACATAGAACAAAGTAAGACTAAGTAGTTTATCCTCAGAAACATGACCTTGTCTTTGTTAATTAACACTCTGCTCTAATCAATGGAATTCTCCAGAAAGAGTGAATTTACCAAAAAGCAACAAACCTAAGTAATAAAAGTCTTACTTATATTGATTATTTGGCTTATCTCCTGGTGTGACTTGACTGGTGTAACAAAGTCTGAAGGTGACTTTGTGGATTGCTACTCTGAAGAACAAAGTGAAGTTCTGAATGTTCTGCTGAAAAATATACCCTAAAGTAAACCCCTGCATTGACCATGGCCCAAAATACCAGCATTTGCTTGGCTGAGTTACTGTCATTTAAACATTAAAAAATTCTAAGGACTTTTAATAACTTAGGTGTGTAAATATCATCATTACCTGAATAACATTATGTAGAAATTGTCCCACTACATGCTTCATACATGAAGAGATGTATGTGTTGTGTATATAATATATATATATTATGAATATAGTTTTAATTTTGAAATAATTAGTAAAAATTGAGCTTGAATTATTAGATCTGTATTTTTCTCAATCTTGGACAAGTTTCAGTTTTCTTACATATAAAATGATATTCATAATACTTTTGTTACCAACTTCACAGAGATATTTTGAGGATCAAGTGATACTACTTTATAAAAGAGTCTAAAATAGTACATTGGTAAAATAGTACATTGGTATTTTTATAAATATTACTTTTATGCAAAAAAAAATTTGGACTTTAGAAAGATAGAAACTTCCTTATTCATGTCTAAAGATGTTTTTTCATGCATAGAGAAAATGTTTGGTTCTTATGCAGACCTAATAAGGCCTTACCTGACTTAATAGGAATCCCTTAAACTAAGATGACTTCAAAATTGCTCCAAGATAGGACAAAGGTACCAGACCTTTTTAAGCCCACTTGAATCAGTATTAGATGTGAACTACCCCTGATAAAAGGCTGAAGCAGATTTTTACAGCCAAAGACAGTTCTCTTAAAAAACTAACAGCATAGGACTACCAGCCAGCAACACTTCCAGCCACGGGGGAAATGAATCTTTACAGTTCTTATGGGAGATACATGTGTTGGTGTAATGCAGCCCTCACAAATGTCCTCCCAAAAACTTCTAAAATTGTAATGTTGTTCTTAAGGAACAAATGCTTCTTTCTAGTAAAAGTTCATGCAATCTGAACATTTAAGAGTCTATATCAATTTTAATAAAATCAATTCCTTCCATTTCATATAGAGACTCACTATAAAAATTCAGAAAAAAAAGTTTTTGGCAATGGTCTATTTGGAAAGAACTACTTAGATTAAGTTTTCACCACACTATTTGTTTTTCTTTTAAAAGTTTCTGGGGAGTTATTTCAGTCAAATTACATTAGTTAATCAGACATAATTTGCATTGAGTAATTGAATCAGCTTACCACATTGCAACAAAATGTTACTATTTTCTGAATCATTATGATAAAATAGATTAAAAAAGAATCTTAACTATTCTCTAAACAAGATTAATCACTTTTTAAAAGTTTGGTTTACTTTGTCTCTCATGTATTTTTTTCCTTTTTTGAATTGTAGTGAAGTGTTTAAGCTTCGGACTAAGCTGTAAAAGTCTGAGGAATTTGTAAATAGTCTCTTAATATTTTGTATTTGTCTACAAAACACAAATAAGGATTAAGAAATTGAAAACCTTAGGTTGATCACCACAATGAAGACTGTATTTCACATAGACTCTTCAGCTATGAAAATAAGCAATAACTTATGTGATCAGAGTTTTTATGGAATCAAGAGGCAAGGCTTTCAATAGGAAATGGCCTTGAAAAGTTTGTTATGTTTCTCCTAACATATTAATTCATATGAAATCAGATTAAAGTGAACAAGTATGAGTATCCTAGAAAGGGCAGTGATTCATAGAACAAAATCTTACAAACTGGACCTGAGGAATATAATAAATTTTGGATGGATATTAAGGTTATTATTATTATTATTATTATTATTATTATTATTTTGTCCAGGAAATAACTCTTCATCTTCATCCTCAATTATTTTACTTTCTCACTGTGCTTTAGAATTTATATAAGATCCTAAGGTATTTTTCAAGGTCAAGTGGAATGGAATCAATTTAATATACTTAAAGAGTGTTAATTTATAACACAGGTATTATGTTAAGTTTTTTGTATGCAGATTTTAGCAGATCCTCACATCTGCCCCATAAGATAACATTATTATTCTCATTTAACTGATGATGTGTTGGGTTGAGAGACAAATTAATTGCCCTAGGTTATATGAACAATAAATTCCAAACCCAGGACTTGAACTTAAGTTAGATTTGACTTTGAAACTTATTGTCGTTCCACTGCTAGATGCTGCCTCTGCATTGTCTTACTTCTTTGCCACCATTATTCTGCAGTTATCCTTCTCTGATCTACATAGCAGTGTGCCTTCCCCAACTCAGGAAAGAATCAATAACCCTGATTTTTTGAGTTTATGAATGGATCTAATGACAGATTCTCATTGAGAAATCACGACAGACTGACTTTCAAAGCTCCATTTTTCTGTCATTTTTTAAGGGAAATTTTTTCTGGGAAGTTCCATGCTCTTTACTAAAAAAAAAAGGAATGATAAAAGGAGCACTTTGAAGATGAAGGGTATACTTTAATTTTCTAATGTCATAGTATTCTTTTTCACATTGAAATAAGTGCTGTGAATCGCAACAGACTTATTAACAAAAGAAAATCACTCTGTTGACTTAATTGTCTTTAGTGTGTGTGTGTGTGTGTAATGATATTCAACCAGGTTTCTAACAACAACAGCAACAAACAACAATAATAATTACTTAACTTTACAGAAGTCTTTTGATGAAGTATCCCTACACTACTCCTCTACTTTGGTCTTTTTATTTCTTCTCTCTAATGTCTGTAATTACTTTTCACCAGGCAGCAGACTGACTATTGGGAGAAATATAAGAAAGATATGGCTGACGGAAAATCCACTCTAAGAAATTTTACACTTAGTGTAAAATTTAGTATTATATATTTATCAAATTGTAGCTGTCCTGTCTTTTTGCAATGCTTACCTTTTATGTTAAAATGACAGTATTGCACTTGAAATCTAAATGTATCATCAATTACAATTTACGTGTTACTTTTCAACTGGTTATGAGTCTTCTAAAAAAAACTGTTCTTAATCTCTAAAACACTGAAACTAGTATAAATCAGTGAAGTTAATATTAATAGTTATATAGTAAATCTCACTTTTCTTCATTTAGTTTATTTTTTGTGTATTGACATGTAGAATAAACATACTGTTTGCAATAAAAGAAAACATTTGGAGAGCAAATTAAGCACTACAAGTTAATTAAACCGTTAGTTGAAAATCACAAATGGTTTAACTATAAACTTGAAAATTAACTGAAATAATTGCTAATCAAAGAAATAATGTTGGCATTTCCTTTTCTCACTTGATGAAAGAATTTGATTCAATCACAAACTGATCTTTGATAACAAATATAAGTGGATGTTATATTTTTAGACTTCATATATTTTCCTTTTATTGAAATCGTAAACATTGTATGAATGATTTACCTTATAATTGAAGCATTAAACAAATCCGGATGAAAAACTGTTAAATATTATGCTCAGCTATATGCATGTCATGCCATTGGTGTATTAAAATACATAAATGGAACAATGGATAAATTAATCCAGCTTTTACAAATATTAGTCAATCTATTCAATTTATTTCTAACTTGAACAGAGAAAGACCACTTAAGAACATTTTAAAACCCATATTACACAGCTTAAATAATCTAAAAAAAAACTAATTGTACTGTTGGGTATCATACGTGTTGATCATTTAAAAAATGGTCACTTATCTGCTGACTATTGATGTGTATGTATTGAAGGAGCTAATGAGTTTTGGCAGCTGTCCACCATCATTGTCAGTAACAATGTGTATGTGTGTGTGTATGTATGTGTCTGTTTGTACTAAATTAAGTGATGAGGTATGTGGTTCACATATGCAAACTGTTGAGGGACCAGAATTCATTTTGACTCGTTGAATTAATTTTAAGGCATAAGATTCTCTTATAGTACTACTGGACAAATATTTTTAATACCTCATAACATGCGATTATAGAATTCATTTATATTAATTTTTTACTATGTCCACCTAACCTCTGTGTTTATTTTAAAATATGTAAATGCCATGTCTAACGAAAGTATGCAAAACCTTGGGAAATGAATGCATTAAAAACATTAATTTTTGAAAAGCATTAATTGGAAATTTAAGTCTTTACTAATGATTTGTAACAGAATTTTAATTAGTGGAGAAACACGAATATTGGTTACTTAGTACTTCTTTCTTTAGCAAGAATATACACTTGCCATCAAGATTGTAATAAAAATTTTATATAAAATAGTATAACTTAGAAAATCAGATGAAGAGAAAATAAGATGCTACAGAGGTCTAAATTAATAGTATGTATATATTTAAATAGTATTTTATAAAAAACAGTGGGAACATATTTTAAAGAGATATTCAAAAATGAGAAAACTAGAGGTAAATGAGAAGCTCTGAAATTATTTCAAGGTATGATAACAAATATAAAATAATATAACAGAAGAATAGATGATTTCCAAAAGCAGATTAATTTTAGTAAAAAAAAATTAATCAAGGATTATGAAGAATCAGGATTGAAAATATATGGAAATTGAAGGAGACAAAAAAACAGTCATGTATGTTAATGGAAGAAACTATGACATTTTCTCCTCCTATGTGAATTTTCTTTTCTTCTTAGAAGAACATGTTCTTAAAAGTACAATGAGAGTTGCTTCTTTTCAATATTGTTGAACTTTCTTGTTGTAGAACCTTACTTATGCAAGAAAAACCATAAATAGCTATACAAAGCATAAAAATAAGAACAACATATTTGTTGGCATCAGAGAACTATCAAGGCTTCAGGACTTGAGCAGTCAAAATTCTCAAGAGAAGGGAATTGAGAGAGGTGAACCTCAAATCTGTGCTACATTTCCCCTCAAGGCATTTGACAATTCTTAAGAGTAGTTAAGAGGCTGAGAAAATTAGTAGAACTTGCTTCCAGGAGTCTTAAATGTGGCAGATTGAATCAGATTTCAGGGCCAACCAAGGAGGAGTAACACTAATAAACATGATTTTCAGTTAGAAACCATGATGGGCTACATCCTACAAGTAAGGGAGAATTGGAAATAAACCATTTTATACAAAAGTTAAGTTCTAGGCTCCAGTCAGCTCAATGCCTGATGGGTGTAAGGTAATCAGCTTCCACAATAAGTACCTGTGAGAAAAAAATGTTTAAAAAATTCTGCCTGAATAAAGACAAATTTTTGTAAATGTAAATTTTTATTCCAATTTTTCATAGACGATGTGTGGTATTAAATTAAAAAAGTTACCCAGTACACCAGTAATTCAGATCAAATAACCAAATACTGAGGGAAACATAGAAAACAGAAACAGATCCATAGTTCTATATATTGCAGTTATTAAAAACAGATTTTAAAATATTCACAATTAATATAATCACAAAATTAGATAAGATGGATGATATCATCAGAAAAATAAAACCTCTTCAAATGAGAATCTAATAAAAATTGCAGACCTCAAAAATAAAAGTGATTAATTTAAATAGTTGATTAAAAATTGCTGGAATGAGGACTCATGAATTGGAAGATAGCTCAGAAGAAAATAGGTTAAAGAAAATGGAGAGAAAAAAGGATAGAAAAACAGTAAAAGATATATGTGACATAATGATGGAGTCTCACACATGTGTAATAGGACTACCAGAAATAGAATAGAGAGGGAATGAGGCAGATATGTTACAAAATAGATAATGACTGAAAAAAAAAAATACCAAAAACAGAGGAAATTCTTTAGTCCACAGATGAGAGAATAATTGAATACCCCAATCAGGATAAATTTGAAGGAAACCTGGTTGCATCACTCTGAAACTACTGAAAAACAAAGATGAGGTGACAGAAATAAAAGAAGCCAGAATAAAAAAGACATATTACACTCAAAGAAATAAAGCTGATATATAACAACTTAAGACCAATGAAAGAAGAAAAATAATATTGCTTAATACTTAAAATATTGAAAGAAAGTTATTGCCTAAATTGGATTTTATACCCAATGAAAATATTCTTCAAAAGTGAAGGCAGACTTCTGGTTTCTGATCTGACTTGCAAGAAGTGGGGAATTTTTCACTTTACTTTAACAAGTAAAAAAGCAGAACAAACAGAAAATTAACAGCTTATTGTAGATCTTTCAGAAAAGAGAGCACACAGGGAAAATGGCTGCCCCCAATTGGAGAGAGACAGGTGGATATAGAGAATTGCAATATACCAGAGCAGAAATCCATGAGTAGAAAATTCCACAGGAATGAGTACTGGGATAAGAAACGCTAAACTGTAACTGACAAATCACTGGATGCTCAGTGTGGACATGTCTAAGAGTTAAAAACTCTAGGAGTGTTTCTGTGAGTTTTAGCAACAGCATTCTTTACCAGAGTCTTACATTAAAAAACTGAAAAAAGAAATCCCTTCTGATTTTGACAGGGGGAGAGGAAGAATATCATTTAAAAATATACCAGAGGATTCTGTTTTTCTTAATAAAGTCTGCTCTCAAGAGAAACAATTATTCTAGAGCCTAACCACTCAGGCTTTATGATAGATTAAACAATTATGATTAATATGCTAAGAGATTTAATGAAGAAAGTAGACAACATGCAATAACTGATGAATAATTGATAATAGAGATGGAAATTCTAAGAAAAAAATAAAAAGAATGCTAGAAATAAAAAATACTGAAACAGTAATAAAGAATGTCTTTAATGGTCAGAGTAGTAAACTGGATGTGGCTGAGAAAAGAATTGCTGAGTTTGAGAATACGTAAATGAAAACTTCAAACTGGAAATAAAAAAGACCAAAAGACTGGAAAAATTTAAAGAGAAAATTCAAGAACTGTGAGACAACTATAAAAAGTGTAACATATGCATAATGGGGGTACCAGAAGGAGAAGAAAGAGAAAAAAGGAACAGAATTATTTGAAGCAATAATGACTGAGAATTTCTCCCCCAAAAATGTCATACAGCAATCCACAGATCCAGAAAACACCAAAATAAGATAAATGCTCCCCCTAAAGTCCGCCTAGTCATATCATATTCAAATTGCAGAAAGTCAAAGATTTAAAAAAAAGTCTTAAGAGAAGTCAGAATAAAAGAACTTTACCTATGAGAAGCAAAGATAAAAATCACATCCAACTTTTCCTTAACATTATGCACGCAGAAGAGAGTAGAACAAGAAATTTAAAGTGTTGAGGGAAAAAAAAAAGAAAACAAAAAACAAAAAACAAAAACATAAACCTAGAATTCTGTCCCTGTGAAATTACTATTCAAAAATGAAAGAGAAATAAACACTCTCTCAAATCAACAAACATTGAGGGAATTCATTGCCAGTAGACTTATTTTGCAAGAAATTGGTGAAGTTCTTCAGAGAGCAAGAAAATTACGTAGGTCAGAAACTCAGATCTACATAAAGCAAGAGAGAACATTAGAGAAAGAATAAATGAAGTTAAAGTAAAAACTTTTATTTTTTTGATTGTCATTTGATTAAACAGATGTAAACTTGTTCAAATGTTCAAAATAACAACAGAAACAAGGTATTTGATTATGTATGCTTATATATATATATACATATATAAGTGTGTCTGTGTGTATGTGTTTGTGGATTTATTTATGCTTAGGTATAAGTGAAATGAATGACAGAAATGGTACAAAAGACAGAAAGAATTCAAACATTTTTTTATTATATTATACCTGTATTATGTGTGAAATTGTATAGTGATAGTTGAAATTGGACTTGAATTAGTCATAAATATATGTTACAAACCCCAAGAAACTCCTAAAAAAGTTTTAAAAAATGTAATTGATATGCTATGAGAGAAAATAAAATAATATAAAATGCATAATTAAAAAACACTGAAAAAAGTGAAAAAAATAAGAAAAGCAAGGGCAATAAATGAAAAGCAATAATAAATGTGATAGAAATTATTAAAATATATCAATAATCACTTTAAATGTCAGCGATCTAAATAAACCAATAACATGAATAATTATATAGATGAGAGATGTTAGAGTGGCTCAAAATCGAGTCAATTACATGTTGTATATAAGAAACCCATTTTAAACATAAAAAATATGTAGCTTAAAAGAAAGAGGCTTAAGAAACCATTATAACACTAACCAAAAGAAAATAGGAGTAGCTATATTAATTTCAGAAATAGTAGACTTTAGAGCAAGGATAAAGATGGGGGCATTATATAATGATAAAGAAGTCAGTCTTCTAAGTAGACATAATAACCCTTAATGCATATGTGCCTAACAGCAGAGCATCAAAATAAATGAGGAAAAACATAGAGCTGCAAGTAGACATAGATAGTCTACTATTGTAGTTGAATACATTAACATCTTTTTATCAGAAATGGTTAGATCCAGCAGATAAAAAATAAGTAAAATTACCTTAGCAGAAATAGCAATCAATTATATACAATCAACATCTATAGACTATTTCATTCAATAACAGCAAATTACATATTCTTCTCAAGCTCGCATGAAACATGTACCAAGACTTTACCACATTTAAAAATTTAAAAACAGAAATCATGCAATGTCTGCTCTCAGAGCAGAATGGACTTAAACTAGAAATCAATAAGAGAAAGATAGCTAGAAAACCTCCAAATAGTTGCAGATTAAACAGCCTACTTCTAAATAACACATGAGTCAATGAATAAATCTCAAAAAGAAATATATATATATATATATATTAAACTCAATTAAAACAAAAACACAACATTAATATTTGTGAGATGCAGCTAAATCAGTGCTTAAAGGGAAATTTATAGCATTGAAACTAGAAAAAAAGAACAAATTCTTTCTAAAGTAAGCAAAAGAAAAGAAATAGCAAAATTAGAGCACAAGTTAATATAATTAAAAGTAGAAAAATCAATATAGAAAATTGGCAAAACCAAAATCTGTTTCTTTGAAAAGTTCAATAAAATTGGTAGTCTTCTAGGCAGGAAAGAAGAGAGAAGATACAAATTACTGATATAACAAATGGAAGATACAAATTACTGATATAACAAATTACTGATATAACAACATATTCAATAAATATTAAAAAGATGATAAATGAATATTATGGCAAACTCTACATCCACAAATTCGATAACCAAAATGGAATGGACCAATTCCTTGAGAAACACAATCTGACAAAACTCACTCAAAAAGAAACAAATTATCTTAATAGGCTATATTCATAAATAAAATTGAATCAATAATTAATAACTTTCTAAAACAGAAAACACTGGGCCCAGATGGCTTCAATAGTAAATTTTTCCATATATTAAGAAATAAAATTATACAATTTCTTTACAATATCATCCAGAAGATAAAAACAGAAGAATACTTCCTACAGCATTTTTTGAGGCCAACCATATCCTAACACCAAAACTGGACAAAGACATTAAAAGAAAACTACAGATCAATATCTCTCATGAATATAGATGCAGAAATTCTCAAAAAAAAATAGCCAATCAAATCCAATAATGTATAAAATGAATTATACAGCACAAACAAGCAGGATTTATCCCACGTATACAAGTTTAGTTCGACATTCTAAAATCAATATATCCATCACATTAACGGGTCAAGAATAACACTTCTACAATCATATGAGTACATTCAGAAAAATTACTTGGCAAATTCCAAAAAACATTCATAATAAAAACTCTAAATAAACTAGGAATAGAGCAGAACTTCCTCAACTTGATAAAGAACATCTACAAAAAAATCCTACAGCTAAAATCAAACTTAATGATGTGACACCAGATTTCCTGCTATCATCAAGAATAAGGCAAGAATGCTCCCTCTCAGCATTTTTTAAAAATAATGTACTGGTAATCTGAACTAATGCAATAAGAAAAAAGAAAAGAAAAAAGAAAAGAAAAGTAAAGAAAAGAAAAGAAAAGAAATGAAAAGAAAAGAAATGAAAAAAGAGAAGAGAAGAGAAAAAAGATTTACAGATTGGGAAGGAAAAAAAATGAAAACCGTCTTTGTTCACAGATGACTTGATGGCTATGTAGAAAATCCGTAAGAATCAACAACAACAACAATAAAATTGGAACTGATAATTGATTATAGCAAGCTTTCAGTATATAAGGTTAACGAAAAAAGTCAATTATTTTCCTAGATATAAACAATGAGCCAGCGGAATTTGAAATTAAAAATACAATACCATATTACCTGGCATTCTGGAAAATGATATACTTAGGTGCAACTCTAAAAATAAGTATAAGATATATATAAGAAAAATTTAAAAATTCTGATGAACAAAATAAAAGATAAATTAATGAAGACATATTCTATTATCATGGATAGTGCTGTAAACAAATAAGAGATTCAATAGAAAGTAAACTCATGGAGTGCTCTGGTCATAAATTCCTAAATGAGCAGATTATCACAGGTAGTAAAACACCAGGCATATAATTTTTTTCAGATTAGTCCTTTACTAGTTCTTAAAATATACCACCCCCAAAGACTTTTTAAAATTAAAATTATTGGGATGTCATTAGTTAATAAAATCAAATAAGTTTCAATTGCACGATTCAATAATATGTCATATGTATATTGCATTGTATCTTCTCCATCCAAAATTAAATTACCTTCCACTACCAAATACTTGACCCCTTTCACTCCTATCTCAAGTCTCCCTCTTCTTTTCCCTCTGGTAACCACTATTCTACTATCTGTGTTCATGAGTCTCTTTTTGTAATCATGTTTGTTTGTTGCTTTTAGATTTATATCTCACAATGAGTGAAATCATGTGGTTCTCAACGTGTTCCATCTCACTTATTTTACATAGCATAAAAATCTCAAGATCCAGCCATGTTGTCACAAGTGGCAGTATTTTATCTTTTTTTTATGGCTGAGTAATATTCCATCGTATATATGCACCACATCTTTTTATCCAATCATTTATCGATAGACACTTTGGTTGTTTCCATGTCTTAGCCGATGTGAACAATGCTGCTATGAATAATAGCAAGCACATATCTTTGCAGATAAATGTTTTCAAGTTTTTTGAGTAAATATCCAGAAGAAGAATTCCTGGGTCATATGCTAATTCTACTCTTAGTATTTGAGGAGCCTCCATACTGTTTTCCATAGTGTCTGTACCAATTTGCATACCCACCAACAGTGTATGAGGATTACTTTTTCTTTCAACCTCTCCAACACTTGTAATTACTTGTTTCGATGATAGTCGTTCTAACAGGTGTGAGATGGAATCTCAACGTAGTTTTAATTTACATTTCTCTAATAGCTAGTGAGGTTGAGCATCTTTTCACATATCTGTTGGTACTTAGTATGTCTTCTTAAGAGAAGTGTCTGTTCAGGTCCTCTGCCCATATTTTAAATGATTTTATTTTTTTTTATTGTTGAGTCGTATAAGTTTTTTATATATATTTTGGAGATTAGGCCCTTATCATAGGTGTTGTTTGCAAATATCTTCTCCCATTCAGATGATTGCTTCTTTGCCTTGTTACTTCTTTTGCTATGCAGAAGCTTTATAGTTTGATATCATCCCATTATTTATATTTGCTTTTATTTCCCTTGCCTTTAAGTTCAAATATATAAAATCTTCTCTAAATCCAAGGTCCATGAGTTCAATACCTATGTTTTCTTCTACGCAATTGATTGTTTCAGGTCCTATATTCAGATCTTTGCTCCGTTTTAAGTTAATTTTGGTGTATGGTGATAGAGAGCAGTATACTTTAATTCTTTTGCATGTAGTTTTCCAATTTTCTCAGGACTATTTATTGAAGAGGCTTTTTTTTCTCCATTGTATGTTTTTGGCTCCTTTGTTGAAAATTATTTCCCCATATAGTCCAGGGGTTAAATTCTGGACTCTCAATTCATTGCTTTGTTTGTAGGTTTTTCTGCCAATATCAGACTGTTTTTATTATTGTCGCTTTGTAGCATAATTTGAAGACAGGTAGTGTGATACCTCCGGCCTTGTTCTTTTTCTTCAGGATTACTTTGGTTATTTGGAATCGTTTGTGCTTCCATACAAATCCAGCGACTTTTTGTCCCATTTCTTTAAAGGATGACACTAGGATTTTGATGAGGATTGCATCAAATCTGTATAATGCTTTAGGTAATAAGGTCATTTTAACTATGTTGATGCTTCCAATCCATGAACATAAAATATCTTTCCTATTTTTGTTTTTTCTTAAATTTCTGTTAATAATGTCTTACAGTTTTTAGTATATAGGTTCTTCACATGTTTCATTAGGTTTATTTTTAGGTATTTTACTCTTTTTCTTGCAATTACAAAAGGAATTTTTTTTCCATTTCTTTTTCTGATGATTCATTATTAGCATATAGTAATGCTGTGGGTTTTTGAACATCTATTTTTTATCCTGAAATTTTATTTCTAGTAGCATTCTCATGGAGTCTTTAAGGTTTTCTATATAGAGAATCATGTCATCTGCAAATAATGACAATTTAACTTTATTACCTATTCAAATGCCTTTTATTTCTTTCTCTAGACTAATTGCTCGAGGTAGGACATCCAATACTAAATTGAATAATAATAGTGATAGGGGATAGCCTTGTCTTGTTCCTGATCGTAGAGAAAGGAGTTTTAATTTTTCGTCATTATATTACCTGAGAGTTTGTTATATATGGCCTTTATCATGTTGAAGTATTTCCTATCTATACCCATTTTATTAAGTGTTTTAATTATAATGGATGCTGTATCTTGTCAAAGGCTTTTTTTACACCTGTTGATATGATCATGTGATTTTTACTCTTTATTATGTTTATGTGGTGTATCACATTAATCTACTTGAGTATGTGAATCCATCCCTATGCCCCTGAGATGAAGCCCACTTGATCATGGTGTATAACCTTGCTAATGTCTTGTTGTATTTGATTTACTAGTATTTCGTTTAGGATTTTTGCATCTGTGTTCATGGGAGATATTGGTCTATAGTTGTGTGCATGTGTGTGTGCGCGTGTCTGTGTGTGTGTGTGTGTGTGTGTGTGTGTGTGTTATCTTTATCAGATTTTGGTGTCAGAGTAATGTTGGCCTCATAAAATGAGTTAGACAGTATTGTCTCTTCTTCAAATTTTTGGCAAAGTTTGAGAAAAACAGATATTAAATTATTTTTGAAAGTTTGGTAAAATTCACAGGTTAAGCCATCTGGTCCTGGACTTTTACTTTTTTGGTAGGTTTTCGATGATTGTTTCAATTTCCATACTGTTGATCAGTCTATATAGAGTTTCCAGTTCTTCATGACTAAGTCTAGGAAGACTGTATACTTCTAACTTCTAGGTTATTAAATTTGGTATCATATAATTTTTTATAGTATTTTTGTATAATCCTTTGGATATTGGTGATATCTGTAATAACGTCTCCTCTTTCATTCCTGATTGTGTTTATGTGGGTCTTTTCTCTTTTTCAATGAGTGAGTCTAGCCAGAGGTTTGTCAATTTTCTTAATCTCCTCAAAGAACCAGCTCTTTGTTGCATTAACTTTTTTTTCTATTGTGTTTTGTTGTCATTTATTTAATTCTGTTCTAATTTGAATTATTTCCTTTCTTGTGCTGACTTTGGTTTTCATTTGTTCCTTTTGAGGGAGAGGTAAAGATGTGATATCAGGTTGTTTATTTTCATTTCTCCTTATTTCTTGAGATAGGCTTGAAATAATGTGAACTTTATATATTTTGATGCCCCTTAATTGAGAGCATGTATACTGATAAGTGTTCGGTCTTCTTGATATATGGCCCTCTTCACTATGAAGTGTCCATCATTATCTCTATTTACCTTTTATATCTTGAAAGTTATTTTTCATCTCAAAGATATAAGCACAACTACCCCCACTTTTATCTCAATGCCGTTTGCTTGGATGATCATTTTCTACCCTTTCTCTTTCAGTCTATATTTCTCATTGCAGCTGAGATGCATCTTTTGAGAGCAGCATATTGCTGGATTGTTTCTTGTGGTTTTTTGTTTGTTTGTTTGTTTGTTTGTTTGGATCCAATCTGATAATCTGTGCCTTTGTATTGGTGAGTTCAATCCATTTACTCTTAGAGTGATTATTAAAATATGAGGTTTTCCTATAGCCATTTTATCTTTTGTGTCCTGTAGCTCATTGTCTCCATTCTTTCTTTGTCCTTGTGTTTCTGTCTATTATTTTAATTTGGTGATGTTTTAAGGTTTTCCCCTCTGTTTCCTCTCTTTCCTCTTGTTTTATGTAATGTGTCTCAGTTCTGGATTTTTTGTGTGTGGTTACCATTAAGTTTATGTAAAGGAAAGGTGTACATATACATATATTGTGACAGCCTGCTGAAATGTGAAAAGGTT
>NW_006433947.1:0-1546 GCF_000325575.1 Pteropus alecto
GACTTCAGGGGAGCATCTATTTAGTTTGAGACTTCGACTCAGAGCTCGCTAATTTAACAATTACTCAGGGGAAGAAAGAAGCTGTTGAAACCCTAACTGGTTAAATAGATTTGAGTGGTAAAAGATTACAACATCCTTATCAGATACACCTATTAGACATCAAAGAATATGGTAAAGTTACCTATTAGACATCAAAGAATAGTTCCAATACATGGTAGAGAATGATATAAACCTCATAATCTGAACAAAATGAAGAAGGAAATTAATTTGGAAATTTCACAACTATCCAAGCAATTTTGGGATTAAAATTAAAACAGGCGTGAGGAATACATTGAATTTAGGAAAAGACACGAGCTGCAGACAAAAAAAGAGAGAAAGGAAAGCAGTGTTGTCAATGAGCATTTTAAAACGCACCACGTGGTGAGAGAAAGTCTTTTTTCCCCGTTTCTTAAAGGAAGAGGATGATCTAGGATTGACTGTGCTCGTCTCTGCCCTCTGAATGAGCAGGGGTTGCAAATGGGATTATCTTCAGATGCAATAATTAGAAGATGCAGACACCCAAACACCTGATTATGCAATCCATTCTCTTCCACATAATTTACACAATTCAACAAATCTTACATTAATAGTGTTCACAGCCAAATGTCAATATGAAGAGGAATTTGCACTCAAAAGGCTAATCAGCTCTTTGTTCTGCTTCTGTAGATATGCTTGCTGCATAGGCTGTACTCGAAATTAACTACTCATCTTCCCTTTTGCTTGGTTTCTCACGGGTCTGATTTTTGCAACATTTATGCAACAATTCTGGAGGCCCCAGAGAGATTTCAACTACTCCAGCCCTTTGAGCCACCTGATCGGTGACTCCGCCAGGCTGGGGAGGAGGGGCTCTGAGACGAACAGGGAGGCGCACCACCTGATGGTATTCTGGGTTCTCTTTCTGACTGGCGCTCTGACTATCCAGATGGCCCAAGTCCCCAACCAGCCTCATAGGAGGGATGGACCAATTCACCAGAAACAGCCACAGGATAAGGCAAGGCCCCGGGGCTCAGCCCCCTAGTCAGGTCCTGTCTCCGGACAGAAGAGGAGCTTGATCACCTCCTAGTCTTCAGTTAGAAGACACAGGTCAGTGTCTTCCCAGGGAGGGAAGACATCAGGGTCTTCCCAGGGGTAGGGGGAAGACAAAAGTCAGACCTTCCAAAAAGGAGGGAGGCAATGTTTTAACCTGGTGTGTGAATGGGTGAGTGAATGAGCGGTTTGGTCATTTTGACTCGGTCAAATACAAATTTGTGGCTCCACAGCTGGGCATCTTTAAGGTCCCCTACAGGTAACGGAGTCCGAGTGGGATCATCTGCGATTCTGTGGTGTATGGTATGCGGTCCATGGTGGCATTGGACTAGTTTCCAATTGTAAGTCAAAAAGTTGAGTCCGCTACAGCCAACTGTCACCTAAGTTCCTTCGGGATGCAACCAGACGAGCACCTGAGTGGTCTCCTCTCTGCAAGAAGCACCACACTTGTTTGTCTTTGCGTCACCAACACAGGGTGAGA
>NW_006433947.1:1664-19154 GCF_000325575.1 Pteropus alecto
ACTGCTGATTTGACTTAAGATTTGTCTATCTCTAAACAGCCCTTTTGACATAGGGGCCCTCTATCAAATTATTTTCTTGAAATTTTAAGGTCTATTTTCCCTTCCATTAGGAAGCTCCCTAAGGAAATATGGGAGGAGCTTCCTCTAAGCCAACTGTCTTAAGTTGTATGTTGAAAATTTTTAAGGAGGGTTTCCCAGGGGATTTTGGCGTCAAGTTGACCCCAGGGAAACTTTGTACTCTTTGTGAACTTGAGTGGCCCGCCTATGGGGTAGGATAGCCTTCGGAAGGGACCCTGGACCTCTCCACTGTAAGAGCTGTGTAGTGGGTAGTGGACATCCAGAGCAGTTTCCATACATAGACTCATGGTTGCAAGTCGCTACTGTAGTACTCCCTTGTAGAGATCCAGATCTGAGCCGGACCTGTGGTCGAAGCATTAGCAAAGCCATGCTGGACTGTGTTGCAGATCCTGTGGCTGAAGCATTGGCAAAGCCATGCTTGACTAATATTATCTGTCAAGGACAGAAAAGCAAAACAGTGAACAGACAGCTGCTTCTAGTTTAGCATAGATAACCGGGTACAGACAAGCCTTGGGAAATTATTGTTGCCAGCAAGTTTCAAGTCCTGAGAAGACTCCTACTCCCTCTTCAACCTTCAAAAGTATATAATAAACACGCCGAGCTTGCTTCGGTGTCACCGTATCTCCATCCAAGTGCGGTGTCCCACCTGGCCCCAGCTTTTGTATATACCGTCTGTGTTTTTCTCAATCTTCCATTGACCCTCCTCAGGTTAACCTTCTAGTCATGCAGGTCATGGCACCCTCTTGGGCCCATTTCTGCGCAAATAGGCAGGGACAGAGTAAGGTACTTGTGGCCCAACCAGCTCAAGTAAAGAATAAGGAAGAGCCAGCAAAAGTCATTCACCAAGAGGACCCTGAGGAAGAAACTTTCTTCCCACCACAATACATCCCAGCAGCTCTGCCAGTCCCTGCACAGCTGCTCTACCCCCAGTTACCGGACAGCCCTCCGCCATCGGGGCATTCGCCACCCCAACAGCCTGAGTGGCCACCAAGCCTAAGTCTGTGGTGTCTTCACTTGGCCACATAGCCAGCCCAGCAGTCTGCGGCCCACAAGATGCTCTTCCAAGAGACGTGAGTTCCTTTTGAGGTTAACAAAGACATTCCATGCCCGTGGCTCCCCTCACAGACCGGACAACAACTCTCTTTGGAGCAATGGGGGACCGCGCTTCTCGCTCATTCTACAAAGCCCGCTCATGTCAGTTAGGGGGCCACCTAGTGACTCCTGAGTTCCCATACCTACCAGAGTGCCCCCCCTTATGGGTAGAGATTTATTAATGAAGCCCACCAGTCTCTCCCTGGGGAGTCAACCTGTTCTAATGATGGCTGTGACTGTGCCCAGGGAAGATGAATGGCATCTCTATGCCCTGGAAAGAAAACAAACAAATCCAGCCAGCCTGCTAGAAGAGTTCCCTGCTGTCTGGGCGCAAAAGGAATCCCAGCTAAAAAATCACACACCTATCCATAGTGAACTTGAGACCAGGAACTACTCCTGTCACACAAAGGCAATATTCAGTGCCACGGGAAGCATGCTTGGGGATTCTGGACCACATTCAGCGTTTGTGTGATACTGGAATTCTTGTTGAGTGTCAGTCACCTTGGAACACTCCGCTCTTTCCGATCAAGAAGCCTGGAGGGAATGACTACCACCCCATCCAGGATCTCCGCGCTGTCAACAATGTAGTGTTCCTGAATCTGTACACCCTCCCTAGTCTCTTGCCTGCCCAAGCAAGCTGGGTTACCTGCCTTGATCTCAAAGATGCCTTCTTCTACCTCTGGTTATCACCGGCCAGCCAGCCTTTGTTTGCCTTTGAGTGGAAGGACCCACACAGCAGGAGAAAGACACAACTGACGTGGACTCGACTGCCACAGGGCTGGTCGGCACAGCGGGCCGAACTATGGGCACTCATCTAGGCACTGTGGCAGGCTGAAGGGAAACAGGCCAACATACTGACTCAAGGTATGCCTTCACTACATTGCATGTACATGGAGCCATTTCCAGCAGGAGGAAAAGAAATCAAGAACAAAGAAGAAATCCTCCAACTGTTAGAGGCAGTCTGGAAGCCTTCTCAGGTGGCAGTCAATCACTGCAAGGGCCAACAGAGAGGAACCTACCCTGTCGGTAAAGGAAACCAACTGGAAGACCAAGCAGCTAGGGAGGCTGCCAACCAACCAAGTGCCACAACGGGTCCTGAGCCAGTCTCTAAGGTTCTCCTAGCTCCAGAATTGCCTCTGTCCCTGACATACACTAAGGAAAAAAGAACAATGGGCCTTAAGTGAAGGAGAAACCAAGAGAAAGGAGGGAAAGGAGGTATGGTTCCAGATCAGGGACTCTACTGTGGTGGCCGCTCAGCTGGTATGGTAACACGATGAGTTGACTCACCAAGGGAAGACTACTTTAGAAAGCCTACTAGGTCACTCCTATTTCATACCTAAGCTCCCAACCCTGTGTGCCCAGATCAGTGCCGGATGTGTAACTTGCACACAAAACAACGCCGGCTAAAGGGCAAAATCCAATCCAGGGGTGCAAACAATTGGGACTATGACCTTTGAAGACCTAGAAGTGGACTTTACTGAGGTCAAGCCCTGCCGGGGCCAACGATGCTTGCTTGTGTTACTTTGCACCTACTCCGGATTGGCTGAAGCTTTTCCTACACGCACTGAATGGGCACGAGAAGCAGCTAGAGCCTTGTGGAGGGAAATTGTTCTAAAATACAGGCTGCCCGTCTCTATAGGATCTGACAATGGACGTGCCTTTGTGTCTGAGATAGTCTAGACTCCGTCCAAAGCTCTAGGAATCAAATGGAAGCTCCATTCGGCCTACAGGCCACAAAGTTCAGGGAAAGGGAAAGTTGAGCACATGAACCGGACCCTCAAGACCACTCTAGCTAAGCTTAGTCAGGAAACCCAATTACTTTGGATTGACTTGCTGCCTTTGGCTCTACCCCGAGCACGGTGTCCCCAAGGCCTTCAGGCTACTCCCCTTTTGAAATCTTTTACAAAAGACCTCCCCCAGTGATAGGGAAGTTAAAAGTAAGTCCTTGATTGATAGCTGACCTAAAAATGCCCTGACACCTTCAGGCCCTTGGAAAGATCTTCTGCCACATCGCCCAGGAAACCTTAGAAAGACCCTCTATCCCCTTAGGGAATGGGGTCCACCTCTATCAGCCAAGAGACAAAGTATGGGTTAAAGATTGGAGCCACTCCAGCTGTTCTGGACAGGCCCTCACACTGTTATATTAGCAGCTCCCACTGCCGTTAAGGTTGCAGGTATCACCCTGTGGATCCACTGCACCCGGGTAAAAAGAGCAACACCTCCAGAAAACCAGGAGACCTGGGCTGCAGACCCTCTTCCTGATTAGACGCTCTGAGTCACATTCCAAAGGCAGCAGAAATTCACCTGAGATCTTCGGTCCTGCTCTGGCCACCCCAGAAGCTGACCAGTCTACTCACGACAGAAGCTTGAGAATCAACCGTCCAGACTGTCCAGGTGTATTGTTATCATCCTGTAGCCCTAATCCTCTTTAGTATACTTGTCCTGCTGCTTGCTTTAGGTTTGGCCTCGGTAGCACCCTCCAGTTGGACTCTGAGTCAAAAAGTCACTTTAGCCCTGACCTATTTAGCCTACATTGGGATCCTCTTGATTCTTACATGTTCAAGCTAAACCTCTCAACTCTTATAATCATGAGGAAAATCCTTCCTTTGATAATTCTAGTAGGCTTTCATACTCAGGTAATCCAAGCACTAATGTCTCTTAGTTCACCCTACATGGGAATTATGGATATTGAGTACTTATATAGAACTCTTAATTTAGCATATTGTCTCAAACTCTTCCAACAGTGACTTGTCTAAAGATTGTTTGTTCTGCCTATCTCCATCTTCTGCCCACTACTCAGCTGTCCCCATCCCCATCTGGTATTGGGAAACAAGTAACATGACCCTTCATCCCAAGTATTGGGGAGGCTGCCCATTTGAACTAATAAATATAGAAAATTTATTTGATTTCCAAATCACTGACATGACTAAAGTTACAGTGACAGGACAGGCAACTAACCTCTTAATGTCCTACAGAACCAACTTAACTCTTCTGAACCTCCAATTTGGGGACCAATATCAACTCATACAAATCTTAAGTTTCAGGCACCCCTTTGTATCAAGAGAAGTCAAGACCTGAGCCAGAGCCAAAATTTAGGCTCCCTTAAAGATTCTCATTGCAATTATACTATAGAAATAAAACCCTCAAAAGACTGGTCTAACTTCCAAGTAGCACAGGCTGCTCCATTTAAGAAACTTGTATGATTCTCATGGAAACCCAACATGAAGACTACAGGGTTACCAAACAAAAGTTCAGGTTACTGTCAGGGGAGGCCAAATGACTGCGTCTTTCCTTGGGAATCCTGCTCCAAACCCTCCCAAGAAGAATGCTTGCTCTTGCCATCGTATGAATACCTCACTGAATGGATCTTTATAGATACTAAGAAAAATTTTTTTTACATTGGGAAAATAAAACTTCTGGAGCATCTCAGGATAATTGCTATGGACTCCTCCAAACCCTCACAATGGCAGTTCTAGCAGGAACATTTTCAACCTGGGAATCTGAAAACAGCAAAAGGCCGAATGATCACCTTTTCACTATTGATATGAGTTTTTGCCTTAGAACCCCAGGTACAGTCTTTCTTTGTAGAACCAATTCCTATCTCTGTCTCACAGCTAACTGGACAGGGATATATACCCTGGTTTACTTAGCCCCTGAAATAAACATCGCTCCCAACATCCAGTCTATAACTATCCCTCTAACACACACAAGAACCAAATGAACGATACAATTCATTCCCCTTCTTAGAGGCCTTGGAATCACCGCAAGGGTAGACACTGGCACAGCTGGCCTAGCCTTCTCCCTGTCTTATTACCAGAGCTTATCTAAGGAACTATTTGACAGCTTAGAAGACATATCCGAAAGCATTGTCGCTTTACAAAGCCAATTATATTCCTTAGCAGGAGTAGGTTTACAAAACCATAGGGGCACTTGATCTTCTAAAGGCTGAAAAAGGAGGGGCATGCTTATTTTTAGAAGAAGAATGCTTTTTTTATGTTAATCAAATTGGTATAGTTAGAGATACAGCCAAGAGGCTTATAGATAGAGCCTCAAAAATCCGCCAACAACTAAATGAGTCATGGGGGTCCTGGTCCAGAATATGGAGTTGGGAATCCTGGCTTCTTCCACTTGCTGTCCCCATCCCCATCTGGTATTGGGAAACAAGTAACATGACCCTTCATGACCCTCCATGTACCAGCCCCTAGGCCAGGAAGATCAAGAGGTTCATGCCCTATAAGAATTTAGAAGGGCATCAAAAGCGGGGTAGAAGGAGTGGGGGAGAATGTAGAGAAATTTACACACAAAGGGCTAATCAGCTCTTTGTTCTGCTTTTGGCTGCATAGGCCATACTCGAAATTAACTAAAGACTCATCTTCCCTTTTGCTTGTTCTGTCTAAGCAACAAATGTAACTGCCTGTACCCCCTAGCAACTTGCATGCTTTGTAACTCTTTGTAACTGCCTGCAACTCATAGCAACTCTGTGCTTTGTAACCATCTGAGGACAAATTAACCAATCGGCCCATGCCAAATAAGCCCTATTTAAGCAAAGTTGCAACTGTGCTCCCCGCCCAGATCTTCAGAGCACTAGCTCCTCTAGGACCACCTAGCGTAACAAACTGGAGTTCTCCAACTCTCCTAGTGCTGCTTGCTTTCTCGCTGGTCTGATTTTTGCAATATTTCTGCAAGAAGTGCTTCACTATTTGACATTCTGAGTTCAATCAGCTCAATACTCCCCTGGGTTTGGATACCATCCGCTTTCTCCAACAGCTTTTTTTCTCTGTATGGCTCTTTTTATCCTTGTTTCTTTTTTCCATTTCCGTATTCCGGTTTGTAGGTATCCTTTTGTTTCTCTCCCCTCTACATTCCTCCTCTGGCCCCACTCTCTTGTTAAATGTTTTATTCCCTGCCATCTATTTGTGCCTCTCTCCCAGGTCTGGGGTCCACCTCTGCACCCCCTGGATGGGAGAGGGGAGGGCTCATCCCTAAGCAGTTCTGCTGGGGGAGAGGAGTCTGGAAAGTTTTCGAGTAAAGGTCATGGCTGCGTGGACCGAAGGTAGAAAGGCTCGGGCGGGTTCCTGCCTCAGAACGATTTTAACTGCAAACTAATGGAGACTCCCGGCCCTGCATGGAGCAATAAGACTCAGGAAAGCTTACTGTAACTGCTGGAGAGGCAAAAGGACAAACTCACAGCTAGAGTAATGGGCGGGTTCAGAGATTGTAATTTAGGGCAGAGCCTGGAAACTCGAGTGTGGCGGAAGGGACCTGAGGATTGTGGAGCGCACGTTTTACTAGAAAACTGTGACACTCGGAAATGCCTGTTTGTTCCTCATTCGCTTCCAGGTCTGCAGGAAACTGTGCCTGCATGAAAACTGGGGTGGGGTGCAGGGGAGGGACCCCCCGGCAGCCGCAGTTGGGGATTTGATCGACATGTGAGCGGAATCTGGGTCCGGGCTCTGTCCTTCTTCCCGCCCATGTAAGACTCTTTGCTCTTCTGTCTTCCCATCCAACCATCTCTGGTTTCTGCATTTGGGTCCCTTGAATCTATGTGGTGTCCTCTGGAGGCAGGGTAGATACAGAATTAGAGGTGCGTGGGCCATTTATATGGCAAAAAGTGGAGCTAGTTCCTCTTAACAAGGTGAAATGGTTTAAGTGAAAAGTTATTTCGTAGGCGGATAAGGGTGCTAGTCCTGGGAGTGAGGAAGGAGGAGCCCTGGGAGCTGGGTGTTGGGGAGGGGTCGTTGTGGGAGGTGGTGGGATGTAGAACTTCTGAGACCGGGACAGTCTGTTACAGCTTCTCATTTAATCAAGGAAGAGCTGGAGATTTACCTGTAGGTCTGGGGTACCCAACCCCAGGGCCATGGACCGGAACCGGTCTGTGGCCTGTTAGGAACTGTGCGGCACAGCAGGAGGTGAGCAGCAGGCCAGCGAGAGAAGCTCCATCTGTATTTGCTGCTGCTCTCTAGCGATAGCATCACCACTTCAGCTCCACCTCATATCATCAGGCATTAGATTCTCATAGGAGCACCTGTCCCTGGTGCCAAAAAGGTTGGGGACTGCTGCTATAGGTGATGGAAACTAAAACATGAAATGCAAATTGAGCCTGTGGGGGACCTGCAAATTTATACTATGCACCAGAATATAATTTTTATGTTCCCTATTCACTTGGGAGGCAGAGGCGCCTCTGGGAGCTTGGTTCTGGGATCTCCTGGAGCCAGCCTCGAGCTGTGGAGATCTAGGGCCGAGACACTACTTTAAAAAAAAAAAAATTTCTTCTCGCATGAGTATAAATTAATATCTCTTTCTTTAAATTTGTTATTCTAATCCACACTTCTCAAACGCATTTGAGATGTACTAGATAGCATCCTGTATTTTGCTTAAGTCATTAATTACTAGATATAATTGTAATCTCAATTTTTGAATCTTCAGTCTTAGTAATGTGGAAGTTTTTAATTTGAAAATTAAGTAGCTAAATTAGATATTTGACCTATCTTTTCTGTTTTTTAATGTTTTGTGTCAAGGGATATAGTAGGAATACTTTGATTTTTGTTAGAACAAATTAATTTTTTATGGTAATATATGGAAGTAAATATAGGATTAGTTTCACCCACTTTGTGCTCTTCGTGACACTTGTTCTATTTTCTTATTCCAACTTCTGTATCAGTTTTTGTAAATAACTATTTTACTCCTCTTTGGAAGTCATCAGTATCTTAGTTTTTAACCTAGAAATTAACTTTTAAAAATTAATGATAGTGCAAGTTTATATAATACTTTTAATGTTCTGACATCTATTTAGGCAACATAAACAGGTCCATCTCAGCGATGGAGAAAGGTTTTCATTCAATTTTTCCACCATAATGATATAGGCATGAGGGATGAGAACTACACAACTTGACTAAATATTAAACCAGGTTGTATCCAGAGCCTGCAATGTGCTGTTAGACATGAGAACTTGGCTGACCCACAAAGAACCAGACCTCGAGAAATCTACAGGAAGATTCTGCTGAGATTATTAACAACTACCTCCCCGTGCCTTTAACACTACATACCCATACCCTGGAGGGAAAACTTAAATGTAAATACTGAATTCCTTGGACACTGAGGTCTTTTTCTTTGAGAGGAGACCATGACTCTTGTCTGTGGAGTGTTATTCCTCTCCTCCCTCTCTCCCTCTCTCTCTAGTGTAGGACTTGCCTTGTCCTGCATCAATACAATTTTAACTATTTCAAGATTTTCTCTTAAACACTGCATTCTACAACAGACACAATACAAGTGTCCTTTGTCAGGCAGTTAAGGTTTTATTTGAGTGAAAGATTGCCTGGAAAATGTGACAAGTAGGTTTATCATCTCACATAATAGGATGTCTTTAGGTTGCACTTCAGAATGTGACAGGTGTGTATGAAGTAAAGACCCAGCCTCCTTCTCTCTACCTACTCTAGCCCCATTATCTCACTGCTTCTATTGTCAATGTGGCAAGACCACTGCTGTAAGACAAAGAAGTAGCAAGCCTTAGGAGTAACCTCCTTTCCCTTATTAGGGTGGCCTTTTATGCTCCTCCACTCAGTCTGATGTGCCCACTTTTGTTAGTCTACTTCTACCACCGGTGAAGATACTCCATTCTCTATTTTGCTCCCCTTCATCTCTGGCGATCTCTTTTAGATTTCCTTTGTCTTTCTGCTTCTTTCACTCCTGTTTCTCCAAGGCTACCTGTTCTATTCTCTAGTTTGCTCTCATTTTCCTCCTCCCTCACAATCTTTTCAGTTCCACTTCAGTTTCTGTCTCGAACGCAGCCATTCACAGGTATGGAATGAAGATGTCACCTGTCTGGAAAAAGTTCCAGTGGGGAATTGGGAATGTAAACACACCAGACAGGTCACCTCCCCAGGGATGGGGTGGGGTGGGGGGATTTGGGGAGAGGGGTAAGGTCTGCTGAATTCCCGTGGCCATCTCTCTACTCCTGGGAGCGAGGCTAGGGGCTGTTGATGGGTGGCAGTGCGCAAAAGAATCCACCTCCCGCATGAATACTACTACTGCGGTTCCGCGGAAGGGGCGGCAGTCACTTCCAGGTTTTGAGCAGGAAGACAGTGAGACTCAGCAGCTGGTGTCCACCTGGAACAAAGGCCGAAAGGGAGTGGGGATCAGTCTCAGATTTATTAAACCGAAAATAGATACGCCCCCGCCCCCCTACCCCGGACTGTGGTTCAGCTGGATTCACTTCCAGAACTGCGCAGGCGCGGGCGACAGAGCGGAGTGCAGGGTCGCTGCCCCCCGCTGCCGAATAGGAGAGCGCCTGGGACTAATCAGCAAGCAACGGGGAGGGGGTGTAAACGTGGGGGCAGAGGCTCGCCTCTCTTTCTTCCACCCCTGGAGGTTTCAAGATGTGTTTGTCTTTCTGTACAATTAAACGTTTTCCTGCTTTTTGATTCCTTTTAATCTCTTAGGTTTACTGTGGATCAGAGCAACTTCCTGCCTGTAGATGGCAGGAACAGCAGGGCCACTCACCTTCTCCACCCCCGCCACCAGGTAGGCTCCCTCGCCTTCCTCCTTCTCTTTTCCCATTCAACCCTGAGTCTTCTCTCCTGCTTTCCTTAACTCTACTGTTAGAGCTCAGGGGGCCTTGCCCCTCTCAGGATAGAAATCAAGAGAGTGGGCAAAACAGTATTGCAGAGAGAAAGGTTTATTAGACCTGAAGCTTGACGCACCAACACAGCACACTCTGAAAGGGAATGGATGTGGCTCCCTGAGGTCAGTTTGTGCAGGCTGGAAAATTACTGTTTGGCTATCGCCCATGGGAACATAGGCTGTCACCCATGGAACATAACATTCTAACAATAAGCTTTCTGCTTCTGTACCCCTGCTGCACACCCAACCTGTGGGTCGACAGAGAATAGAAGAAAAATAGACCTTTGTGTTCAGACAGAATGAAGAATGGGATTTGGGGCTTAAAAACCCTGTACCTCTACATTTGGGGGCTGCTCGACTTAGGGTCTGCGTACCCCTGGCAGACCCAGCTGGCTGAATAAAGAGCGTGTTTCCTATAACTCACTGGGTTCTGGTGGTTCGTGTGTCTTTTGGGGGCTGGCGGCTACAACAGTTGACAAAGTTTTTTTGTGGATCCTCAGGTCTAGGAGTTGGGTTAACTTTAATTGAGGGGAGGAATATTCGTAAGTTTTCCTGGAATGGGGTGGTGGCAAGAGAGGAGAGGAGGCATCCGAAAAATGCAAAGGGGAGGGCTTGCAGAAATGACTGACTCAGCCAATTATAGATTAACCACATCCTATAGATCTCTAAATGGCCTTCTGGAAACTCTTGTCACACGTATAAGACAAAGGATCTGTAAATAGATAGGATCGGTGGTCTGGGAATTCCTTCCCTCTTGCTGCCCCCACCCGAAACTTCCCCTCCGCATCCTGAGTCATGAAGTACACGTAAAACCTTAGACAAAGGAATCACTCACCCCTTGCATGGACACTGCAAAGGTATATAAACTATAAGAAATCTAACCAGGGGGAGCTCGTGCTCTGGTGCTGTTAAGCCCCATGTGCTCCGTGGACTAATAAATTCTCCTTCCTCTAACAACGTTGTCTGAGCGTTCAATTTCCTCCATCGGGTGTCACTTCCTGCAACAGTGGTTTCAGAGAATTGGGTTTCCACCCCCTTTTCAGCCTTATATGGACTGCTTTGGATCTGTTCTGGCACTGGTAGGTGTATTATTTAGTACAGTATTGAGGACAGGTCAACCAGAGGACAGTTTTTCCTACTGGTGCCATCCGCAGTTTTGGGGACTTTGCCTAGATCTGATTACATCTCTTGCGGTTACTGTTCCAACCATTTTCTTTTTTTATTGGTAGGAGGGTATGGATCAAGGTTTCTTCCCTAGTGGCAGGTTTCAGCTAAGTGACTACCCACCACGCCACCACCTTTGCTTTCTCTCTCCTATTCTTAGCACTGCTCCTCTTTCTCTCCCTTTCTACTCTCCCACCTCCACACATTGTTTTCTCTTTCTCTCCTCTGCCTATTTCTTCACTTCCAGGTGTGAAGAGAGAGGATGGGAAATGTATTCCTGGGCTGCATCCTGGTGAGAACCTGGCCAACAAGGCAGGGAGAGAGTGTGTCACCCTAAAGTATGTGAAGCTTGTCAGATGGTATTAGAGGCAGGGCAAGCCTCACTGACAGGGTAGGTAGATAGGTAGATATGAGCCAGAGGAAAAGGGCCAATGAGGGGTTAACGTGGCCTCAAGACTGGTTTAGCAGTGAAATGTACGTAACAGGACATTGTAGTTGAACATATACCCAAAGCTAGACCAAAAACAAACAAACAAACAAACAAACAAAAAACAACCAAGATATCTGGTGGCATCTGGCGCCTCCCTCATTCTCCCATGGTCAGTTAACTAGAGATGACAACTATGTGACCTTACTCTGGGGGCACTCAACCTGTATGGGCAAAATTAATTAACTGAACATGCGCTTACCCTCAAATTCCCCATGGCGCAGGCACATGACTTTTAATCTCCAGGCATACGTAATGTATGCCCAGGCCAGGAGTGGGAGGTTCAGAGGAAGGAGCTGGAAATTTGCCCATTAGAGGTGGAAGGGACCAAAGGAGAACAAAGAAACACTATTGCCCATATAAACTCCGACCCTCACTTCTCAAGGCACTTGATTTTCTATTGAGAGACCCACTTGGACTTTTCTCAAGAGTATTTTGCTCTAATAAAATCTCTTCTGCTTGCTAATCTCTGCTCTGTTTCTCTTCTCCAAGAAAAGGACCTTCATACAAATCTTTCGTGGGGGATCCGAGGACCTAGTCCCCGACTCACAAAACACAGACATCTGATTGCCAGGAACATCCTCTGAGATATCCCAGAATGGCACATTGTGTATTTTGAACTAAATCACCTGAGAAACCCCAGGAGTAGGAAGACCTCTCTGACTCCTCTGATCTCCTAAAAGCAGAAAATAAATCTTCACAATAGGTGCCCTCCCTGCCCCTGAAGGATTGAGAGACCTTATCACAAGAGTTATAAAAATCAGAGTTAAAAAGTGAGTATAAATAAACCTTGTTACTCCTTTACTAAACCAGGCCAAACCATATAGATTCCTCAGTAATGAATACCCAAAACTTGCTTAGATTCTTTTCTAATAAGTACTTTCTCTGTCTTGTCAATTTCTTGCAAATTTATTGTTTCTTTGTCTAAAAAATTATAGAAAAGGACCTGGTTTCATCATTTCTTTGAGCCTCATTTTATGGTCTTAGCATCATATTTTGAGTCTTCTGTGCTCATTTATCCAATTAGTTAACCTAATCTTGTGTTAATTTTATTATTGGTCCAGTGGTAGAAATAAAG
This sequence comes from Pteropus alecto, assembly GCF_000325575.1. NCBI lineage: Eukaryota > Metazoa > Chordata > Mammalia > Chiroptera > Pteropodidae > Pteropus > Pteropus alecto. The sequence goes on from NW_006433947.1 coordinate 14,183, forward strand.
AATAGAGGGAAAAGTTCTTCCCCTCTCCAACACAAACAAATATGAAAGAAGGAGGAGAGGGTGTATAAAGATACAAAAGTGTTCATGAGGACAAGGATGTCCTGAGCGGCTCTGGTCTCAGGGGAGGATCTGAGGAAACATGACTCTTAGGAATGTGTTGGACCCGCTGCTTGTGCCTAAACGTGATGAGGACCATGGAGCGGCTGGCCCAGAAAATGAGCCACCAAATAAAATACCAATTATGCAAAGCTGTTAGTTGAGATCTATATTTGGCCTTGTTTCTTATACCTTCCCATTTTACTTTAGTTAGATATTAAGATTTACTTAATCATATAATTTTGGTTTTAAAAGCTTCTCTTTATGTGTAATGGTTTATTCTGTAAGCCAATACCAATTAAGAATAAGGCTTCAGTTTCTTGCAAAATAGATGCACTAAATGAGTCTTCCCCATAACCAAGTTGGACTTAATGAAGGCAAAACTGGCTCAATATTAGGATATCCACAGACTCATTTGTTTTTATGCCAGGATGAAAGTGCAATATCACGTAACACACTAATCGAACAGTAATATTGCATAATTAAAGATCCTGTGCCATGCCTTAAGCTATGGGTCATGAAACTTTAATACACGATTGTCCCGACCCGCAGGACCTAGTTATTGCGCGGAACCCGAGGAGGACCTTACCTGAAAGAAAACATGGGTGGGAGAAAAGAATGGAGGCAAGACAGTATTCTGATCAAGCCTCAAAATTTTATTGTCGAGCGGTTATATTTATACACTCAAGTGGAGAGGGCAGGGGCAGGACTGATCAGAGAGTATTCGTTACAAGCTTATTGGTGTCCACCAGATGAGATGATTTCTACCTGGCTGGTCAGAAACAGATGGGCTGTGCCAGAAGTTGCAGGCTCCCGCTCTGCAGGCGGCGGAATGGGGATCAAAGACGCGAGATAAGGCCGGCACTTCCCAGTGCCGTGGCTGTCCAAATGGTCACAGCTAGCAGAGTTTGTTCTCCATAGCAGGATGTGATTCTTATCTTTGGGTGCAGGCTTTAAGGCTCCCGACACACGATAATGTGGTGTAGAAATAAAATTATTACTAATTTCTGATTACTTACTTATTCATAACTGAGTTAAGTGGAAATGAGGTGAGATTTGTGAAAACGTGTTCATGGTACAGAATAAAGTCAGAGACGTGTGTATTGAGCATGGAATTGATATTACGATATTTTTAAAGCAGAGAAAATATCAGAAGACACAGTTGAGCCTAATAGCTACTGTCTGAAACACACAAATTCAAAGTAACCTTTCTTTAAATGCTGTTTTCCTAACTTTAACAGGGAAAACAGTCTTACCACAATCACTAAACAACGGATGTTTTCTGTGGAGACTGAATTAATGTCCCCGTAATTGTATCATAACCCAAGTTCTATTTCTATCCCAGTAGCTGCCATCCAGACAAACTTTTTCTGTGAAAGGTTAGATGTTTCCTCTACTTTTATTTTTTTTAAATTGCAAACAAGGAGTTATTACAGGTGCACCTCTCATAAACCTAACATTTAATTTATAATTTCTGTAAGCTGTATGGCAGGTTCTCAAATAAATTCCTTTTGTGTAACATCATTTCATTGTAACATTCATGAGATGCCTTACAACTCACACTATTTTTATGAATTAGCCTATGGTAAAATTGGTTTACTTACACATCGTTTCACTGCACTTTAAAGAACATATTGATGATGTTAAATAACGGCTTACTGTACTAAAGACTGATTTAAGAACTATCATTCTTAGTTACCTTTACAATGATGTATAGGATCACTTGGGTTAAACACTGGCAAACACTGTCAGTAAAGATGACATTTAGTTCCATTAAGAACCATCGGGGATCGATGTAAGGACTAGTGCCCCCATGTCTCTTTAAGAGCTCAGCCCCAGGAATTTCCTTCATTCCTGTGCAGCATTGGTGCTGGAGCAGATTCCTCCCAGAAGGATCCCTTTTCTGACATGCTCACTTACTCAGATTCCTGTTCCCCTCTCCTTTCCTTACAGACTCTGGTCTGCAGCCTGAAATATAAAATACTCACCTGAATCCTTTCTGCTGTCAGGACGGGCTCAATGTGAAGCTGCAACAGCCACTGCTGTGTGGGAGGGAGGTAGCCAGAACTGAGATATAGGTTTGTGGTCCCGTGCCCTCACCACCCATTAGACATGCATTTACCATTTCTCCTACAAGACATGCAGGCTTGTGGACATGGGAATGTTTCTGGCAAAAAACAATTTCACAGTTGACAATTAAAAAAACAATTACGACTTTCTAGTGAGCATCTCCAAAGATTCCTTGGGAGTGTTTGGGAGAAGCTCTTTCTTTTTCATGATCCCTGGAGGCAAAAGGGAGGAAACAGGAAATTCTGAGGTCTGACGTGTGAGGAACTGGCAGGGAAGCAAGTGTGTTTCACTGAGTTCTCTGATTACCTGGGAAGGTTTTCTGCCTAAAAAGAATTTTTAATTAATTTGCAGAATTTTTAATTAATTTTTATTAATTTTTAATAAATTAATTTTTATTAATTTTTAATTAATTTTTAATTAATTTAATTGATTCAGCTAAGTGCTGAATCACCTTTAAGTAATGAGCAGAAATATGGAATCTCAAAGTACCTTTTAGGATATTCAATGAAATAAGAATAAAAGGAAGAACGTGTAACCACTAAAGTACATTAGAAATTATTGGACACATTTGCACACTTGAGCCAATTAGTTTGAAAGGAAATATACAATTTTAGTTGGAAAATTTAATTTAGCAATATTGACTCCAGTAATGATAAAAAGCCCAAATAGAATATTAGCCATAGAAGATGGAGATATTTATAAATAGCCAATGGAAGCACTGTCATCAGATGATTTAAAAGATTCTATCATTTTTAAATATCAGATAATTCACTTCTCCTTACTCAGTTCAAGGGCATTAAATAACTACCACACTCTCTACATTTATTTTTTGCTGATTTTCTTTAACGGGCACTCATAACTTTAGTAATTAATGAGTAAATATAAAATATGATTACAAACCAGTCATTGACATTTCCAAATACCCATTCCAAAATTGGTCCCGGTTTACTACTGTTGTAGCCGCCAGCCCCTGAAAGACACACGGACCACCAGAAATCAGTGAGTTATAGGAAACATACTCTTTATTCAGCCAGCAGGGTCTGCCAGGAGTACGCAGACCCCGAATCAAGCAGCCCCGAAATGTAGAGGTACAGGGTTTTTAAGCCCTAAATCCCATTCCACATTCTGTCTTAAACAGAAAGATCTATTTTTCTCTTATGCACTACCTGTCAACCCACAGGTTGGTTGTGCAAGCGGGGGTACAGAAGCAGAAAGTTTATTGTTAGAATGTTATGTTCCATGGGTGATAGCCTATGTTCCCACGGGCGATAGCCAAGCAGTAATTTTCCAGCCAGCACATTCCCCACTGGCCTTAGCAGAAAATCAAATCCTTGATTCTTCATGTGGAATTTGCTCATAGCCTCTATTTTGTAATACTCAAAGTTTAATAGAATTAATTGTCTTCCTTATATATGCAAACAAGAAATCAAGGAAACATGGGACAAAAGTTAACAAGAAGAGGAGGAGGATTAAAGGTCCAGCTATAGCAGATAGAAGGGTTGTTAGCCATGGTGACCAATTGAACATCCTATGAAACCAGTTATCTGATTCTAGTCTTTGTTTTTCCCTGGTATCTAAATTTCTTTCTACTAGTCTTAAGCTCTCTCTAATTACTCCAGAGTTATTAGCATAGAAGCAACACGTTTCACCTAGAGCCATACATAATCCATTTTGTTCTAAGAAAAATAAACCTAAACCACTTCTATTTTGGAGGACTACTTCTGCTAGTGAATCGACTTGAAGTTCTAGTCTGCTGAGCTCAGTTAAGTTTAAGGGTGTTCCTACCCCGACATAGTAAGGGGGTTTTTGGGTTTAGGCACAACCAGCAATCTTGTCCTATGTCTGGGGTGGTCGTATTTAAGACCTTGTGTACTGTCGTTAGCAAAGTTATTAATGCTCCTTCTGATTTTGGTTGTGGCTGGTCGAATGCCTGGGCTAAAAAGATAAAAAGGAAGAAACAAAGGGTTAAACTTATGTACGCTTGAGTCTTAGTCTTAAGAGTCCGTCTTCCTGAGCTGTCCACTCTCGTGCTGCCTTCATGTGGGAGTGATGAATCCACAATGGGATGCCATCTACTTTAACTGCAGTGGGCGTCATCAGGTAGACAGTGAAGGATCCTTTCCATTTGGGTTCTAGTCCCTTGGAAGTGAACTTCCGGATCCACGCAGTCCCCAGGCTGAAACATGGGGAAGTCTGTCCCCTGGGGCTGAGTGGGCAGCATGAACTCCAGACCAAATCTCCTTATGTACACTTTGAAAGGCCTGTAAAGACTTAAGTAAGACAAGGTTACGTAGTTCTGCCTTTTTCTCATTTCTTATTCTAGGTACTAAAGGTGGGGGCTTTCCAAAGAAAATTTCAAATGAGGCGACTCCATTAATATATGGAGTACACCTAGCTTGGAGAAGAGCAAAGGGGAGAAGTTTTACCCAGGTCCCACCAGTTTCTAATCTTAACTTGAATAATGTCTTTTTGAGGGTCTGATTCATTTGCTCTACTTGGCCCGAACTTTTGAGGCTGGTAGGCGCAGTAGAGTTTCCATTGCAAATTTAGGTAGCTAGCCAATTGTTGTGATACTCTTGCTACGAAGGCTGGCCCGTCATCTGACCCTAAAGTTCCAGGGAGACCAAATTAAGAGAGAACTTCTTGTAGTAGTTTCTTAGTAACTACTAAGGCAGTTTCTTTCCTGGTAGGGAAGGCCTCTACCCATCCTGTGGGTCTATAAAAACAAGTAAATATTTGTAGCCTCTCACAGTCGGGATTATCTCAGTGAAGTCTACTTCCCAGTAATCCCCCAGATAAGTTTCTC
>NW_006433947.1:21262-23551 GCF_000325575.1 Pteropus alecto
ACTTGCACAGAAAACACAAACCTGACACTCAGACAAGCACAATCAGACACTCAGACAAGAACAGTCAGACACTCAGACAAGAACAATCAGACACTCAGACAAGAACAATTACTGGGGTGTAGGTGGACCCAGAGAAGTCTGCCACCTACAACCTAGACAAGACCAGAGACAATAAACAGAACCCAACAACAGGGCTCAGGAGGCGGTGTCCCAGGCCTGGCCTTGGTCTGGGAGATATGACTGTGTCTAGTCTCTCCACAGACCCCAACGACCGGTCAACCTTTTAACCAGATGTCAAGGCCTCGGAGATTCCTGGCGGGATCAGGAATAAAGAGTGCGTCTTAGAGGTTGCGTCCTTGACGATTGTGTTGACCCCGTCACGGCATTAAGGGCTCTGGAACACCTCAGGGTGGCTACCCCTTTGAGACTGTAATAGGGACAGCAACCGCTTCGGAGGCCAGTCCGGTCTTAGATCTCAGGGACTCCAAATGTTGTAGCCGCTAGCCCCCAATAGACACACGGACCACCAGTAATCAGTAAGTTATAGGAAACACACTGTTTATTCATCTGGCTGGGTTCCCAGGGGTAGGCAGACCCCAAATCAAGCAGCCCCAAAATGTAGAAGTACAGGGTTTTTAAGCCCTAAACCCCCATTCTTCATCCTATTTGAACACACAAGTCTATTTTTCTTCTTTTTACTGTCAACCCACAGGTCAATTGTGCAAGCGGGGGTACAGAAGCAGAAAGCTTATTGTTAGAGTGTTAGACTCCCATGGGCGATAGTGAAGCAGTAATTTTCCAGCCAGCAGAGATGTTGAGGGAAGGGAGGTCTATTTTTCTATATCTCCTTCCTGCTAAGGAGGGTCGTAGTGATATGGGCCATCGTTTGTAAAACTCTTGTTAATTTTTTTTAGTTCACCTAGTTAAGTCCTTTCTTACCTCCTTTCTTTGGAGAAAAACCTTCTCCCTCAGACTTACATAATTACCTTGAAACTGGTGACTCAGGTCCTCTGGCTATTGATAAGGATCATTAAAACTCAGCATTCTCCTTGGCCCATTATAAGGCAGGAATGGCCGTAGGCCGAAACAAGACCCTTAGAGTCTGAGAAGGGAGTGGACCTTTAACCAAAGTTTTTTCTTTCTTTTACAAAATATATTAACCAAGCCTGTTTTCCTTTACCCGCTTGATGGGAAAATTAATGATAGAAACATAACTAGATATACGATTCAAGTAACAAGTTTGTATCTTTTTCCTTGTCTAAGTACCGACGGCACTTCGGTAGGAAACCTAAGACCCCGTCCTGACTGAGAGAGGAAAAGAGCTCCATGAAACCCCAATAGGCAGGGACTACACCTTCCTCAGCAAGAAGCAGGTAACACGCAGAGCCCACAGAAAAAACGACCTCCCATCCCTCAACATCCATACTAATAAGGGGTTCATAGCTCTTAGACAAAAAGAGAGGCAAGAAAGTCAGATAAGGGGTTTCGGTCCCCCTGCAAAGCCACTGAGATCATCCTGTTCTACAAAGAATCCACCCTAGTCCACCCACAATTAAGCAAGCCAGAGGGCATTTTAAACTCATTCTAGGAAACAAGCAAACAGATAATTGGGTACTAGTTTCAGCCATTCACTCACACTTGTACAATAAAGCCTCAATGACCTTCAACTCACCTGAGCGTTCTTATACCATCATTATAATATGATGCATATGCCCAGAAGTTCATTAATATCATTATATCAGACTGAATTCTAGGAAGGAGCATGCACAGAAAACAAACGATGAGTCACTGAGTTTTGTCACTCTTAGTTGTCAATCAAGAAAACCCACTCCTCTATGAAAAGTAACCACGCACAGCAAATAGGGAAAAAAGAAACCCAAAGGTTTTGTTGCTGTGCCCTTGAGTCAGTCTTCTCTTGCTCAGGCCCGCGTCCACATCTGGAAGTGTACTATCAATTCTAATAAAGGTATTATTTTCTGCTGTATTCAGTGTCTTGCTCAGTTCTTTGTTTGAGACATCAAGGCCCTGTACAACACGTCAAGAGAGGAACCCCACTCTCCAGTAACAGTAGTCCCTGCTGTGCTGGCTGGAAAATTACTGCTTGGCTATCACCCATGGGAACATAGGCTATCGCCCATGGGAACATAGGCTATCACCCATGGGAACATAACATTCTAACAATAAGCTTTCTGCTTCTGTACCCCCGCTTGCACACCTGACCTGTGGGTTGACAGGTAGTAAATAGGAGAAAAATAGACCTTTCTGTTTCAGACAGAATGAGGAATGAGA
>NW_006433947.1:24306-29522 GCF_000325575.1 Pteropus alecto
CCAAAATATCTTGCAACCGAATCTCCAATATAGCCCAGTCCCTCAGTCCTCCAATCTCCACCGGAGGACATTGACCTTCCCCCACCTTATAATCCAAGACAACAGAGGACAAATAGCACCACCTCACCTCCTCGGACATGGGCAGGTAACCTTAATGGGTCTCCCGCTCCCGCTCTGGGAGGGGCACCAGTTGATATCACCACCCTGGCCATCCTCCCCTTGCGAGAAGCACCACCCCAGGGGCATCACACTGACAGGCCCTTTATGGCTTACGTGCCTTTCTTGACTAGTGACCTGTACAACTGGAAGGCACAGAATCCGCCTTTCTCTGAGAAACCCCAGGCATTAATAAAACTCTTAGAGAATGTCTTTCAGACTCACTGCCCCACTTGGGACAATTGTCAACAGCTTTTAGTTACCCTCTTCACCGCGGAAGAACGTGGACGCATTCGGCGGAAGCACAAAAGATAGCTGCAGGAGGGAGGAGAGTTGAGGAAGCACGGGAACAGATACAGGAGGAATTTCTTTCCACCCACCCAGACTGGGGACACAATTCTCAGGCGGGGAGAAAGACATTAGATCAGTACCACCAAATTCTAATTGGGGGAATTAGGGTGGCTGCTCGTCAGCCAACTAACCTTTCTAAGGTAACTGAAGTTATACAAGGTCCTCAGGAGTCCCCCCGAGCATTTCTTGAACGACTACAGGAGGCGTACCGGGTATACACCCCCATGATCCTGAGGCCCCTGAGAACAGCGGACAATTAATGTAGCCTTTGCTACTCAGGCAGCCCCTGATATCTGGCATAAATTTCAGAAATTAGAGGGTTTTGCATGGATGAACCTGTCCCAACTTGTTGAGATAGCCCAGGAGGTGTTCAACAACAGGGAGGCACCAGATGACCCCAAATGTATGGCTAAAATAATGGTAGCTGCCATGCAGGAGGAGAGATCAGAAAAGACTAGGGCATGGCAAGGGAGATAAGAAAGAGGCCCATGTAAGGGTTGCACACCCCTAGGAAAAAAATCAATGTGCCTACTGCAAGAAAGAAGGCCATTGGAAGAATGAATGTCCTGAGAAAAATGCAAAAGACCAGGGAAACCATAAGACTAAAATCCTCCTCACTGAACAAGAGGACTGACAGGGGCAGGGCTCCTACACACTAAGCCCCCGGGAGCCCAGGGTAGCCTTAAAAATTGGGGGCAAAACTGTTAACTTCCTGGTGGACACAGGGGCTACCCACTCAGTGTTACTCAACCCAGGAGGACCAATCTCCAAACGAAAGACCACCATCCTAGGGGCCATGGGCAAAACACAAGAATACCCATGCAACACTGAAAGAACTGTAGATCTGAGGCAAGAGATAGTGACCCATTCTTTCCTCGTAATTCTAGAATGTCCAGCCCCACTTCTTGGTAGAGACCTACTCCAAAATCTATGGGCTACTATCACATTTGGAGATAGTACCCCTCAGATGTCCATGTCTGCCCCGTCAACTATCTTAGTTACCTGTCCTCTATCTGAAGAGTACCTCCTCTATGAGAAGGAAGAAAATGTAGACCTGTCCACGGGGCCTTTACTAAACAGACTCCTGACAGAATATCCAGGGGAGTGGGCTGAAAGCAATGCCCCAGGGTTGGCTAGGTGCCAAGCCCCAGTAGTGGTGAGCTTAAGCGCTACCGCGACCCCTGTCTGGGATAAGCAATACCCAATTGCCCAAGATGCCAAAATAGGTATAAGGAAGCAAATCCAGCAGCTGTGAGAAACGGGATTCTCATGCCATGCCAATCACCATGGAACACTTCCCTGCTCCCAGTCCAGAAGCCTGGTACTCAGGATTACCGGCCAGTACAAGACTTAAGAGAAGTTAGCAAGAGGGTTAACCCAACTGTACCGAACCTGTACACTTTCTTAAGCTTGCTACCCACCGAGAAAACTGTTTATACTGTATTAGATTTAAAAGATGCTTTTTTCAGCATTCCCCTAACCCCCAGCAGTCAGCCCATCTTTGCCTTTAAGTGGACAGATCTCGAGGAGGGATTCTTGGGCCAACTAACCTGGACACGTTTACCGCAAGGATTAAAAAATTCTCCTACCTTATTCGATGAGGCCCTATGTGCAGATCTCCGTCCCTTCTGTAAACGTAATCTTGACTGCACATTATTCCAGTATGTTGATGATTTACTATTACCAGCTGAAACTGAGGAGATCTGTCTCGTGGCAACGAAGGACTTCCTCGGCACCCTAGAGGCATACAGGTACTGAGTCTCCACTAAGAAAGCCCAGCTGTGCACCCAGTCGGTGGCCTACCTCGGGTATACCTCAAAGGAGGAAAACGGAATCTCTCTCGGCAGAGGACTGAAGCCATTCTCCAGATTCTGGTACCCACCACCAAGACACAGGTAAGAGAATTCCTTGGGGTGGCGGGCTATTGCAGACTTTGGATTCCTGGGTTCACAGAGATTGCAAAGCCCCTGTACTTGGCTACAGGAGGAAATCAGCCCCTCAACTGGACCGAGACAAAAGGTCTTTGACCTCCTCAAGCAGGCACTCATATCAGCCCTAGCCCTTAGTCTTCCGGACATCACCAAGGGATTTCATCTTTTTGTGAGTGAGACCAAGGGAATCACCAAAGGGGTCTTAACCCAAATGCTAGCCCATGGCACTGACCAGTAGCTTATTTATCAAAGAGACTAGACTTGGTGTCCTCTGGATGGCCACCCTGCCTACAAGCCATAGCAGCAACAGTTATCCTAGTCAAAGAAGCTGATAGACTCACCCTCGGGCAGAATCTAGACATTACTGCCTGTCACGCGGTAGAGGCCCTTCTCCGCAGTAGCTCAGAACGATGGATGACTAACTCCAGAATCACTCTATACCAGGCTCTCCTCCTCAACCAGCCAAGGATCAGCGTGTCCAAAGCTACTATCATCAACCCAGCCAATCTGTTGCCAGACCCAGACCGCAAGAACCCTGTTCATGACTGCATAGATTTCACTGATGCTATGTGTTCCTCGCGGCCAGACCTCAAAGACTACCCTCTGCCTGAGGCCGATGAAGTTCTGTTCATGGTCGGGAGCAGCTTTATGCAGGAAGGAAGAAGGTATGCTTGGGGCAGCGGTTGTAACTCTGACTGGCACCATCTGGTCACAGGCTCTTCCCCATGGGACTTCTGCCCCAAAGGCCGAACTCATCGCCCTCACTGAGGCACTAAGATGGAGAAAGGATAAAGGCAGTCACAGTATACACTGACAGCCAATACGCCTTTGCCATTGCACATGTACACGGAGCCATCTACAAGGAAAGAGGACTTCTGACTTCAGCTGGGAAGGACATCAAGAACAAGGAGGAGATCTTAGCCTTACTTGAATCCATATGGATGCCTATTGTTCTTTGTAAAGGGCATCAAAAAGGGAATAGTCCCAAGGCTGAGGGAAACCGACGAGCCAATGCAGAGGCATGAACAGCAGCCACAAGACCTGTGGGGCCGCTACCACATTTATTGACTGTTGTCCCTTACCCAGAAATGCCTCCGTCTCAGACCTATATGGTGGAAGAGGACATATATTTTCAAGATAAGGGAGCCACTAGGAACCAACAGGGTGGTGGATGACCCAGATGGAAAAATCAGGCTCTCATAGGCCCTTGGAAGGACTCTCCTCCACCAACTACACCAGACCACACACCTAGGGCAAACTAAGATGCTCCAAGCTTTAGACCCCTACTTTCACTTGTTAAAAGGGAGAAGAACTGCAGAGGAGATGGCCTCATGATGCCCAGCTTGTGCCCAAGTTAATCCAAAGAATGGGAAGATAGAAGAACCTAGGCATAGGTAAAGAGGAACTTATCCAGCGGACCACTGGGAAGGCGATTTCACTGAGGTAACCCTGACTGTGGGGGGTTACAAATATTTACTTGCTTTTATAGACACCTTTTCAGGATGAGTAGAGGCCTTCCCCACCAGGAAAGAAACTGCCTTAGTAGTTACTGAGAATCTACTACAAGAAATCCTCCCTCGATTTGGTCTCCCCAGAACTTTAGGGTCGGATAACAGGCCAGTCTTTGTAGCAAAGGTGTCACAGCACTTGGCTAGCTACCTAAATTTGCAATGGAAACTCCACTGCACCTACTGGCCCCAAAGTTCGGGCCAAGTAGAGTGAATGAATAGGACCTTAAAAAAACCATTAGTCAAGTAAGGATTAGAAACTGGTGGGACCTGGGCGGAACTTCTCCCCTTTGCTCTTCTCCAAGCCAGGTGTACTCCGTATATTAATGGATTCACCCCATTTGAAATTTTCTTTGGAAAGCCCCCACCTTTAGTACCTAGAATAGAAGATGAGAAAAAAGGCAGAACTACATAACCTTGTCTTACTTAAGTCTTTAGAGGCCCTTCAAAGTGTACATAAGGAGATTTGGTTTTGGGTTCATGCTGCCCACTCAGCTCTGGGGGACGGACTTCCCCATCAGTTTCAGCCTGGGGACTCTGTGTGGATCCAGAAGTTGACTTCCAAAGGGCTAGAACCCAAATGGAAAGGACCCTTCACTATCTACCTGATGACGCCCACTGCAGTTAAAGTAGACGGCATCCCATCATGGATTCATCACTCCCACATGAAGGCAGCATGAGAGTGGACAGCTCAGGAAGATAGGCCCTTAAGACTAAGACTCAAGCGTATATAAGTCTAACCCTCTGTTTCTTCCTTTTTCCTCCTTAGCCCAGGCATACAGAAACATATACCAGCCTAGAGTATGAGAACTCATAGTAACCGAGACCGGTGAAATTGTTGCCCAGAACATCACCAGCCATGGTACTCCACAGATCCAAGTAGACTTGTGGCGGCTTGCCAGAGATCCCCTCGCCATTGCAACAGATGGACATTACCTTGGATCAGGATCTTACATAGGTAGAGGAGCATACTTAGGCTACAAGGGGGGACCCAGCTGTGGCATATTATCAGCTGAGAAAAGCCTTTTAGGGATAGGACTCTATATTTGTCCTCAAGGACGTTACCCAGGGATATCTGGCTGCATGGGTAATATGGGACTTGGATGTGAGGGCCAAGGCCAATTTTCTTGTGCTAACTGGGGTTGCGAGACTATCTCCACTATAGATAATTATAAAAAACAGAATGATAATCATATTGGGTTAATAAGAGGACCAAGCCCCTCCACATGCTCTCTTGGGTCTTGCAATCCCCTCATAATCACCATCAACA
>NW_006433947.1:30504-38379 GCF_000325575.1 Pteropus alecto
ATGTATCAGCAGAAGTAGTCCTCCAAAATAGAAGAGGTTTAGATTTATTATTCTTAGAACAAGATGGACTGTGTATGGCTCTAGGTGAAACCTGTTGTTTCTATGCCAATAACTCTGGAATAATTAGAGAAATTTAGATGCCAGGGAAAAACAAAGATTAGAATCAAGTAACTGGTTTCATAGGATGTTCAATTGGTCACCATGGCTAACAACCCTCCTATCTGCTGTAGCTAGAATTTTAATCCTCCTCCTCCTCTTGTTAACTTTTGGCCCATGTTTCCTCAATTTCTTGTTTGCATATATAAGGAAGAGAATTAATTCTATTAAACTTTTAGTAATACAAGATAGGGGCTTTGAGCAAATTCTGTATGAAGAATCAGGGATTTGATTTTCTGCTAAGGCCAGTGGGGAATGTGCTGGCTGGAAAATCACTGCTTGGCTATTGCCCATGGGAATCTAACACTCTAACAATAAGCTTTCTGCTTCTGTACCCCTGCTTGCACAACCAACCTGTGGGTTGACAGTTAGTAAAAAGAAGAAAAATAGACTTGTGTGTTCAAACAGGATGAAGAATGGAGGTTTAGAGCTTAAAAACCCTGTACCTCTACATTTTGGGGCTGCTTGATTTGGGGTCTGCGTACTCCTGGCAGACCCAGCTGGATGAATAAAGAGTGTGTTTCCTATAACTTACTGATTTCTGGTGGTCCGTGTGTCTATCGGGGGCTGGCGGCTACAACACATCCATACTAATGAGAAGGTTTTCATAGCTCTTAGAAAAAATGTAAGCAGGAAAGATAGATAGGGGGTTTCGGGTCCGCCTGCAAAATGCTGAGGTCATCCAGTTCTAGAAAGGCCCATGCCAGTCTGCCCACAATTAATTTAAGCAAGCCAGAAGGCATTTTTGGGCTAAAAAGTTACTTCCACAAATAAAGAGGTAGGCAGAGAATTAGAAATCAGTTTAAGCCGGTCAGTCACACCTGCGTATTGGAGACCATAATAATCTCCAACTCACTGGACCCTCATTATGCCTTCATTATAATATGCAGATGCCTGGAATTTCACTAATATCACAACTAACTGAATTCTGGGAGCAAACAGAAAGTAAATGATGAGTCCCGTCCATCTTAGTTATCCATTAAGAAAGCCCACTCTAAGAAAAGTAACCACCCACAGTAATCGGGAATAAAAACCCCAAAGGCTTTGTTGCTGTGCCCTTGAGTCACCTTTCTCAAGCCATCCTTCTCTTGCTCAGCAGCTTGGAAGTGTACTGTCACTTTACTCTCCCAATAAAGCTATTCTGTTGCTGCTGTATTTCCGTGTCTTGCTCAATTCTTTGTTTGAGACATCGAGAGCCTGGACAACGTGTCAAAAAGAGAATGGAACCCTACTCTCTGTTAACATCTTCTGTGGTGAGCCAGCAGCCAGGAAGTAAGCCCTTTTTTAGGAGTTCTTTTCGTCATGACCATTCTATTTTTATGACATTACATCTCTGTGCCATTTTGATTTCACTTCGGCTCTTTCCACCATCTGGCTACCTTCCTTTGGTAACCTGAGCCTGAGCTCCTCCTTAAACTGCTTTTTCACTGTAATTCACCCTGTACCATCTGCTTAACTTCCCTCCTTGAGGGTAGTTCCCCTAGAATAGGAACTGCTGGTAACCCTCTCTTCTGGACCATTTATTTCTGACATTTGGGGTTTTTTTGCCTACTTCAGTAGCCCTTAGAGACTCCTTCCCTCTATTTAAAGGCATCATATGATCTAGGAAATCTTAGACTTCTTTTTAGGGTCAAAAGCAAGTTATATCCAAAGCTGCGTTCCACATCTTCCATAGCCACCCTCGCCTCACGAGCTCTTGTTAAGATTATAGTATTCCAGGTTACAGTAATAGAAAAATGGTTTTCTAATTGGCGAGATGCCAAAAGCCTGGGTATCCACCCTGGGGTACCCAGAGTCATCATAGGCCACAATTTATGGAAAAATCAAAAGCCTAAGTCTAAGTCTGAGCCTAAGAAAAAGCCCCGGTGCTCATCCAAGGCCAGAGACCTTTACAGGGGAATGCCTGGAAGACCCACCTCCGGACCTGGCTACCTCTAGAGGGACACCTCATTGTGGGGAGGGGAGGAATGTGTCGTTCCAAGTAAAAATTTCCTTAAACTCTCCCTTCTCTTTACATACCACCATGGGAAATAAGCCATCAGACTCACCCATCATCTGTATCCTTTACCATTGAGACAAATTCGATCACAGTAACTTAAAGAAACACCTTGTCTTTTATTGTAATGTAGCTTGGCCACCATATAAACTAGGAGATCAGCAATGGTGACCCCTAAATGGGAGTCTTAATTATAATACCATCCTTCAGTTAGACTTATTTTGTAAGAGGGAAGGCAAATGATAGGAAATTCTGTACTTCAAGGTCTTCATGGCCCTCTACTAAGATCCATCTTTATGCTCAGACTATCAGAAGCTTCATGGAAAGGAAAAATACAAACCAGAGCCAGATATATTTGATGACCCATTACTTAATACCCTACCTGCCCCTCAGAGGGACATTCAGCCACCCCCATGTAATTCTCCTTCCCCAAAGGCTCTATCACAGGAGCCAGAGGCTCCTTAGTCCTCCTCATACGTGAAGTGGGACTCCATATCCCGCATTTCGTTCTACCCTCCTGTCTCTCAGAGAGGTGGCACTCACCATCAGGGTGCAAGTGCCTTTTTCCATCTCTGATACTAAATGATATAAGGAAAAATTAGGAAGATACCTTGAAGATCCAAGTAAGTTTACAGACAGGTTTAAACCCTGACCCTGGCCTTTCATCTTCCATGGAAAGATATTCAATTGATCTTCATTTAGCCACCTGTTGTAAGCCATTAAAAAGGACCTCATAGGGGAATGAGGCCTTTGTTAGGAACCCCCGGGGCAATGCTCTCAGGTCAGAGTAGTACCTGTAGCTGATCCTGAGTGGAATTATAATATCCTGGAGGGAATGGCCAGATAAGCCAGATTTTTAGAAGACTTCATTGGCGGTTTGAGAAAAGGAATGCAAAAGCCAGTGAACTATGAGAAGCTTAGGACCATTACTCAAGGAAAAGAAGAAAACTCTGCCAGCTTTTACAGCTGGCTAGGAGAAGCTTTCAAGAAATATATTAATGTAGATCCCACTTCCTATGTGGGGTTAGCTTTGTTGGGCCAACATTATATTAGCCAATCAGCCGCGGATATTAGGCACAAGCTTCAAAAGCTGCAAATGGAGCCACAAACTAACCAAAATCAATTACTAAGATACAGCCTTCATGGTCTATAACAATCTAGATCTTGAAGAGGGAAAAAGAGAACAGAGTAAGGAAAAATGACAAGCCATGATTACAGCTGCTGCAATTGGCCAAGCCGTTGGTACCTGACGAGCATCCCCTAAGAGATCGGGGAACAAGGAGAAAATGAGCTCTTGCTTTAAATGCAAGAAAATAGGACATTGGGCAAAAGATTGTACTGAAAATCCCCTGAGCTCATGTAAGGAAACCCGTTCTGATCTCTGGCATTGAAGAGTTGACTGTCTGCACTTCCATAGAGGAGGGTGGCCAGCTGACACCCAACAACCCTAGGACTGAGAACTGACTGAAGGAGCTGGGGGCCATCCTCGCCACCCCTGTCCAGGAATGTCATCATCACTTCCGAAGAACCCTAGGTAACTGTACATAAGCAGTAAGCAAATTCAATTTCTTTTAGATACAGGGGCAACCTATTCTGTTCTCTCTGCATTTGCAGGAAAACTCTCCTCACGAACTACAATCACTATAGGAGTAGAAGGAAAAGGCTGAAATTCTCACCCTTACCTGAGCATTAAATCTTGGGAAAGGTAAGAGGCTAAATATCTATATTGATTCTAAATATGCCTTCCTTGTGCTTTATGCACATGCTGCCATTTGGAAAGAAAAAGGGGACTATAAACAATGAAACAATCAGCAATAAAACACCGACCTGAAATTCTCCAATTACTAAAGGCTGTTAATTCACCTAAAGAAGTGGCAGTCGTCCACTGCAAGGAACATCAGAGAGAATTCTCCTGTAGCAGAGGGAAACAGAAAGGCTGACAGAGAGGCAAAATTGGCTGCCTTAAAATCCCTACCATCAGCCTCCCTCACCCTTTTCCCATTTCAAGGAGAATCACTAAACACTAAATATTTCCCTGAGGAAGCAGAGGCCAAGCATCAGGGAGGACAAAAGTAAAAGTCTTGATGGCTTATAGAAAAGATTCATTTACTCCTGCAGTCCATACAGTAGAAGGCTATGAAAGCCCTGCATGATGCCTTTCCCGTAGGGAGGGGTGTCACTAGGGCCTGGGTCTTCACAGGACAGGGGCTAACTCAGACTGTTAAACAAGCTGTAAAGTTTGCCCCCTGTGCACCTATAATAACCGCAGACCGAAAATGCCTCTGCTGATAGAGCCTGTTAAGCAGAGAGGAACTTATCTGGGAGAGGATTGGCAAATATATTTTACTCATATGCCCACATGTAAGGGTTTTAAATATTTACTTGTATTAATAGACATATTTCTGGTTGGGTAGAAGCATTCCCAACAAGAACTGAAAAGGCTCCAGAAGTAATCTCTCAATGAAATTACCCCTAGGTTTGGGCTACTACGTAGCCTCCAGAGTGACAACGAGCCTGCTTTCACCTCCCATATCACCCAAGGGGTGTCCAAGGCACCAGGGATAAAATATATCCATTCTGACCCCAGGCATCAGTCAGTCATGATGGAAGGTCGAAAGAGCTAATCAAACCTTAAAGTGGACTTTAGTTAAATTATGCCAAGAAACCTCAGGAACTTGGATATCTATGTTGCCACTGCCTTCATGAGCATAAGAAATACCCCTAAGGCAAAATTAAACCTATGTCCTTATGAAATGTTATATGGCAGGCCATTTCTTCTTTGGAATATAATTACAGACTTCGAGACAGCCAATTTTATAAAATATTTTACTAACTTAAGTTAACATCAAGTAGCATTGCAGGAATATGGAAATCATATACTTCCTGTGCCCAGTTCAAATGATTGTTCATTAAAGGTAAAACTGGGAGACCAGGTTCTTATTAAAACGTGGAGAGAGGGATCTCCTAGTGATCAATTACAACCTAAGTGTTGGGGGGAGGGGCATTTTCAGTAATTTTAGCCACCCCTTTAGCCATCAAAGTAAAGGAAAGAGACAGCAGGATTCATCTCTCTAGGGTAAAATTAGCACCCTCAGCTCTGCAGGATGACTTGCCACTTTCTGGAGAAGCCACTTACACATGTGAACCAGTAGAAGATCTGAAGTTCCTTTTTAAGAAACAAGACCGACCAGTTGTCTGCCAGAACCTGTTCAGCCTCTTCGGATAAGTTCCTTTTTGTTATAAGTTATAAAACGAAAATTAGTACTTACAGAGGACCTCAAGCCCTTGGCTTTTTAACCTTCCTTTTAGGAGAGCTTTCAGAGGGACCAATATCTCTGCAAAGGGATGAAAACGTTGGAGTTTATCTAGCTAAGCAGGTGATGAATGTTTCTGACTTTTGTCTTTCAGGAAGGACTTCTGTAGAACAGACTTTTATCTCCTGCCTAGTAGGAGTATGTACTCCCCAAGAGCTCATTAGAAACCATACCATGTTCCAATTTATTAACAAAGCCATCTCCTATTCTGACATTTATTGAGAGAAGAGAGGAAGCATCTGAAAGTAAAAATAGATGCAAAGGAAAGGGCCTGCAGAAATAACTGACTCAGCTGGTTAAAACTGCTCTCTCTTCCCCACATTCTACCCTATGCTCTTCAGTTAACATGTTTTCCACAGCTGCATCCTCCACCTCAATGATTCTCCAGCCCCTTCCCTGTCTCTGTAGCTGTATAGAAATGTCAAGACTGTGGAACTGTTTGCTGTGTTACAGCGAGAGCTCAGCCTTTGGATAAGGAACTCCCTGAGCGAATGCAGACATCAATGAATGCTGCTGCCTGTCTGTAAGCCTAGAAGTGCCATTTCTTTGTTCAAGAATCCGATAAAGGTGCTGATAACACCAAGGGTCTGGAAATTCCTCCCATGCAGCCCCCCACCCGAAGCTGCCTCTCCTCACTTTGAGTAAAGAGGGACATGTAAAACCTCAGACAAAGGAATCACGTGCCCCTTGCATGGACACTGCAAGGGTATATAAGCTGTAAGAAATCTAACCAAGGGAAGATAATGCTTTGGGTCTGTTGAATGCCCCCTGGCATTAAATTCTCCTTCCTCTAACAAAGTTGTCTTAGTGTCTGAATTCCTCCATCGGGTGTCGCTTCCCGCAACATTATAACTGGGGTCCTGTGGTACCCAGGAAGGGTAAGGCTATGTTTCCTCTAAAAGTTTCTGCTATAACTCCAGCGGGAAAATGTGTAACATTTACTGGTTGTAATAACCATTGTTTTAATATTTCAGATAATATAACCTTGAACTGCAGCTCCATGACTTCTGTAAGCTATGCAAATGCACATGTTAAATTACTTTCTGGATGGTTTCTTGTGGGAAAACTGTTTATTCTTATGTGCCTGCTAATAGTACTGGGGGAACTTGCTCCCTGGGAAGACTGTTTGTACGCCTCAAAAATTTTCAACTAAGCACCACAGGGAACTCACTCTTGACCCCAGCTGTAATAGTGACATATACCTATTTAGTCCAGCTAAGTATTCTGCTTTATCTTTGTTTATTGTACCAGCTATGATGATTGCTCTGAATATAGAAGGTAACAGAATAGCTTGCTCCATGGTAGAAGCCCTAAATGCAACCTCTCAGGCCATCCATGCCATGGGAGAAGAATTAGGACAGGTCAGAGAAATTATTCTTGAAAACAGGGCCAATATGGATTACCTATTACTAAGATGTAACCATGGATGTGAAGAACGTAAAGGACTATGTTGCTTTAACCTCTCTGACAACTCACAGTTGAAGAAAAGTTTGAACAAATTCATGACATCGCGTCCAATATTAAACAAAGGACAGGATTCTTTGGTCTTGATCTCTCCCCCCTCACTTCCTGGCTTCCCAGCTTTGCCAGGTTAAGAGAAGCATTTCCTATTTTCATTTTATTTATTTTTGTAGGAGTTATTTCTTGTTATATCCAATGTGCTTCCGCCTGTTGGTCAGTTGCCAGTTGGGTACCTAAGGCCAAACTAAGACCAAGAAGAGGGATTTTCTTACAACAACAAAGTGATCAATTCCATCTTAAGTCAGTCTCATAGAGGGGGGAAATGATACAGGCCATTATTTACAAAGTGTGCTCACAGAACTTTGAGTCATGCTTTTCAAAGTTTTTTGTGTTTTTTTTTTTATATTACTAAATTTTGCTGAGGTTTTTACTTTTCGGCGGGGAGGGAGCCCCTCTCCCTCTAATTAAGAGGATTACCGTGAAATTGGGACTCAGGTCCTCTGATTATTGTTGCAGGATCACTGAAGCTTAGTATTCCTTATCATGCTTTTCAAAGTTTTCTGTTGTTTTTTTTTTTACATTACTAAGTTTTGCTGAGGTTTTTACTTTTTGGGGGGGGGGGGGGAGCCCCTCTCCCTCTAATTAAGAGAATAACCGTGAAATTGGGACTCAGGTCCTCTGATTATTGTTGCAGGATCACTGAAGCTTAGTATTCCTTTGGGTCCATTGTCAGCAGAAATTGCCTTAGGCCAAGCATTGTAGTCACCGGGAGGAGGGAACTCTTAACCCAGGACTTTCTTTCTTTAAGTAATGTATTCAAGAAAATCAATACTAAGAAAGTGAATAAATATATGATTCAAAGGGACAAGGAGGCATTTTGGCAAGATACATCCTCTTGAGGACAACCCAAAACCACATTCTGAATGAAACGGGCAAAGAGCTCCATGA
>NW_006433947.1:38421-40442 GCF_000325575.1 Pteropus alecto
GTACAGAAGAGAGACCTCCCGTTCCTCAACATCAACTAATAAAAAGGGGGTTCATGGCTCTTAGAAAACGGTTAGGCAGGAAAGTTAGATGGGGGTTCCAGTCCACCTGCAAAGACACTTAGGTCATCCTACTCTAGAAAGGGTCCGCCCACATCTGCCCACAATTAAGCAAGCCAGAGGGCATTTTAGGCTAAAAGTAACTTAAAGGAAATAAGCAAGCAGATAATTGGGTACTAGTTTCAGCCAGTCACTTGCTCCTGCGCAATGAAGCCCCAATGACCTTCAACTCACCTGAGCCTTGTTAATACCATCATAATATTCTTATGCCTGGAAGTTAGAACCTGCGCAGAAAGTAAACGAGTCACTGAGTCCCGTCCATCTTAGTTATCCATGAAGAAAGCCCACTCTAAGAAAAGTAACCACCCACAGTAATCGGGAATAAAAACCCCAAAGGCTTTGTTGCTGTGCCCTTGAGTCACCTTTCTCAAGCCATCCTTCAGCTTGGAAGTGTACTGTCACTTTACTTTCCCAATAAAGCTATTCTGTTGCTGCTGTATTTCCGTGTCTTGCTCAATTCTTTGTTTGAGACATCAAGAGCCTGGACAACGTGTTGAGAGGGGAAAGGAACCCCACTCTCCAGTAACATACATGAATCAATATTGGTGGGGAGATATGAACAAGGCTGCAAAAAGTGCCTACTTTGTGTCTTGCCTGTCCAAAGTACATCTCAAGAAAGCCTGTTCACACTGCTCCTGGACATTTTAAATTGCCTGATGCACAAGTTGAGGTTTCACAAATAGATTTTCTACAGCTTCCCCGTCTCATGGATACAAATATGTTTTGGTCATGATTTGTTTTCTCACTGGACTGAAGCTCTTTGTCTTGCAAACAAGCTAATGCCTCTGCAGTGGCTAACGTCCTGTTTGAGGAGGTTATTCCTACTTGGAGAACTCCCCTCAAACCTCACAGTGATGGAGGTGGTATGGCGCGAACGATTCTAAGACCCATTGAGCCAATTGAGATTAATTATGAGCCTTTATTAGCCAGCCGGCGACTGACTCTCTACCACTCAGGGTTAGAGGAAATCAGCCCCGAGCTTCCAGAGGAGGCAGTTTATAAAGCCTCCTAGTACATCCTTGAATAAGCAGATTACAAGAAGCAGAAGTTAGCTGTTAAGGTTTTGTACAAAGATAAATGTATCTTTGTACAAAATGTATCATATTAATAATTCTACTTATAGAGAAAATTGTAATACAATTTAACTCTCAGATCAAACAGGGCCTAATAGACAGTTTTATCATCTTCACCTTGGAATGTTGTGCTTCTCCTGGGGCTGGCGCCTGGTGATATCACCTCCCTGTAACTGAGTTACTGTTCTCCCTGGGGGCTGGAGCCTGGAGATACTACCTCCCTGAAACTGGAGAATTTCCACTTTTACATTCCCCACTGGTTTTCGAAGGAATTCAAATCATTGAATCTTCAACCTGGAGTGGCCAGTAATGAGTTCTGAGAACCATGAGTTTTACTGCCTATATCCGCTTTTTGACATAGGCAGTTATCCAATTAATTACACAGGGCCCAAACAAAAGGCCCAGGAAGACTAGAATAAGGGGACCTGTAATGGCTGTCAGGAGAGTTGTTAACCAAGGGGTGTTATTAAAAAGTCCTTCATACCAAGATTCTCCACGCCTAAGTCGTTCTTCTCTGTCTTTAACCCTCTGTCTTATTAGCATAGCGCTGTCTCGTATAATTCCAGAATGGTTAGCATAAAAACAGCAAGTTTTACCTAGTGCTATGCAAAGACCTCCTTGTTTTAGGAACAGGTCTAGTCCTCTTCTGTTCTGCAGGACTACTTCAGCCAAGGAGTTAAGAGAGGTTTCAAGGTGATTGATAGATTTTTCAAGAGTTGATAGGTCTTCATTTATTTGTTGGCTTAAGGCCTTATAGTCGGAATTTCCAGTAACAAGGGCTGCCGTTCCTACTGCAGTAGATCCTGCTGTCCCTATTCCTACTAAAAGAGG
>NW_006433947.1:44860-47826 GCF_000325575.1 Pteropus alecto
CATATGAGCCCCACCCGCTCGGATCAGGAACCGGGGAAGGGCAAACATCTTTGCTGTTTTCCGGAACATGCACCAAGATTTAGCAGGCAGATAAATTGACTGGTCGGCGAGCCGCTGCCCGGAGGCCTTGGAGTAACAACTGGCGATACCTCAGGAGAGCCTCCTTACCTTGATCAGTGTTGGAATTCCAGTCAGGTCGGGTGCTGTGAAATACAAGTTGTACCCGTGCAGGGTCAGTGGTGGGCTGCCCAGTGGGGTCCGAGACCCCTCTTGCAGCTTCCCTTAGAATGCGTTCCTTCTCCTCTGTAGTGAACAAAACCTGTAAAAGCTGCTGGCAATCATCCCACGTGGGTTAGTGGGTGAAAAAGATGGATTCTAAAAGGGAGGTCAAGCCTTGGGGTATTTTGCCTTTTGAGATAATTACAGGACACCTCATGTATTCGGCTTCTGCTTCTTTTGATCCACGGTTGGTAAAAGAAAACATTTCAATACTGTAAAGGCTTCGTTGCTTCTACTAAAGATAATCATTTTTTGGTAGAACATAGTGCACACCAGGGAAATGAAAGACAAAATCCATACTCTACGAGCTGGTGCTGTAGCCGCCAGCCCACAAAAGACAAACGGACCACCAAAAATCAGTGAGTTATAGGAAAAACACTCTTTATTCAGCCAGGTGGGTCTGCCAGGGGCCCGTAGACCCCAAATCAAGCAGCAGCAAAATGTAGAGGTACAGGGTTTTTAAGTCCTAAATCCCATTCCTCATTTTGTCTTAACACAAAGGTCTATTTTCTCTTATTCATTGCCTGTCAACCCACAGATCGGGTGTGCAAGCAGGGGCACAGAAGCAGAAAGCTTGTTATTAGAATGTTTATGTTCCCATAATTAATAGCCTATGTTCTCATGGCGGTAGCCAAACAGTAATCTCCAGCAAGTAATAAATTTTAAGCAGTAATCTTCCTAAGCAAGTAATAAATTTTAAGCAGTAACCTTCTAGCCAACACATTCCCCACTGGCTTTAGCAGAAAATCAAATCTTTGATTCTTCATGTGGAATTTGCTCATAGCCTCTATTTTGTAATACTAAAAGTCTAATGGAATTAATTCTTTTCCTTATATATGCAAACGAGAAATTGAGGAAACATGGGCCAAAAGTTAACAAGAGGAGGAGGATGATTAAAGTCTAGCTACAGCAGATAGAAGGGTTGTTAGCTACGGTGACCAATTGAACATCCTATGAAACCAGTTATTCAATTCTAGTCTCTGTTTTTCCCTGGCATCTAAATTTCTCTGTACTAGTCGTAAGCTTTCTCTAGTTACTCCAGAGTTATTGGCATAGAAGCAACAGGTTTCACCTAGAGCCATACATAATTCATCTTGTTCTAAGAGTGATAAATTTAAACCTCTTCTATTTTGGAGGACTACTTCTGCTAGTGAATCGACTTAAAGTTCTAGCCTGCTGATGGTGTCTTTTAAGGTCTTGATATCCTTATCTATCTGTATTCCAATTTCACGTAATTCATTTTCTCTCTTGATGAGAGCAGTAGTACCTACAGCTGCCAGCCTGCTATTCTGAGTCCTATGTCTGGGGTGGTCTTATTTAAGACCTTGTGTATTGTTGTTAACAGAGTTATTAATGCTCCTTCTGGTTCTGGTTGTGGCTGGTCGAATGCCTGGGGTTTAATAGCTGTTAGGCTACTACCTAGAGAGGCTAGAGCTGGAGCTGGAGTTGCTCAGGAAACAGGAGTTATCTTAGATGTAAGACTTTGGGGTAGTCCTGGAACTAGCAGTGGTTTGTGGGGTCCTATAGGGTGAACATTGCTGGGAGGGTACTTAACCTGTATAGTAAAATATAATCCTGAATCATACCCGGTTTTATACAATCTGATACACCATGTCTGTCCTGTGAGCCAATAGTGTTGGCCCCCAGGGCTACCAATTTTGATGGAGATTACAATAGGATTGCAAGACCCAAGAGAGCATGTGGAGGGGCTTGGTCCACTTATTAATCTAATATGATTATCATTGTGTTTTTTATAATTATCTATAGTGGAGATAGTCTCGCAACCCCAGTTAGCACAAGAAAATTGGCTTTGGCCCTATCATCCGAGTCCCATATTTCCTATGTGGCCCGATATCCCTGGGTAACGTCATTGAGGACAAATATAGAGTCCTATCCCTAAGAGGCTTTTCTCAGCCAATAATATGCCACAGCCAGGCCCCGCCTTGTAGCCTAAGTATGCTCCTCTACCTATGTAAGATCCTGATCCAAGGTGGTATCCGGCCATTGCAATGGTGAGGGGATCTCTAGCAAGCCGGCACAAGTCTACTTGGATCTGTGGAGTACCACGGCTGGTGATGTTCTGGGCAACAATTTCACCGGTCTCGGTTACTATGAGTTCTCATACTCTAGGCTGGTGTATGTCTCTGGATGCATGGGCGAAAGAAGAAAAAAGGAAGAAACAGAGGGTTAGACTTATATACGCTTGAGTCTTAGTCTTAAGGGCCTGTCTTCCTGAGCTGTCCACTCTCATGCTGCCTTCGTGAGGGAGTGATGAATCCATGATGGGATGCCGTCTACTTTAACTGCAGTGGGCGTCATCAGGTAGACAGTGAAGGGTCCTTTCCATTTGGGTTCTAGCCCTTTGGAAGTGAACTTCTGGATCCACACAGAGTCCCCAGGCTGAAAATGATGCGGAAGTCCGTCCTCAAGAGCTGAGTGGGCAGCATGAACCCAGGACCAAATCTCCGGTAGACAGTAGGGTCCTTTCCATTTGGGTTCTAGCCCTTTGGAAGTGAACTTCTGGATCCACACAGAGTCCCCAGGCTGAAAATGATGCGGAAGTCCGTCCTCAAGAGCTGAGTGGGCAGCATGAACCCAGGACCAAATATCTCTCTGTACACTTCAAAGGGCCTGTAAGGACTCAATGAAATCGACTTCCCAGTGTTCCCCTGGATAAGTTCCTCTTT
>NW_006433947.1:50284-51570 GCF_000325575.1 Pteropus alecto
GGCTACATTAATTGCCCGCTGTTCTCAGGGGCCTCAGGATCATGGGGGTGTATACCCGGTACGCCTCCTGTAGTCGTTCAAGAAACACTCGGGTGGACTCCTGAGGACCTTGTATAACTTCAGTTACCTTAGAAAGGTTAGTCGGCTGACGAGCAGCCACCCTAATTCCCCCAATTAGAATTTGGTGGTACTGATCTAATGTCTTTCTCCCCGCCTGAGAATTGTGTCCCCAGTCTGGGTGGGTGGAAAGAAATTCCTCCTGTATCTGTTCCCGTGCTTCCTCAATTCTCCTCCCTCCTGCAGCTATCTTTTGTGCTTCCGCCGAATGCGTCCACGTTCTTCTGCGGTGAAAAGGGTAACTAAAAGCTGTTGACAATTGTCCCAAGTGGGGCAATGAGTCTGAAAGACATTCTCTAAGAGTTCTATTAATGCCTGGGGTTTCTCAGAGAAAGGCGGATTCTGTGCCTTCCAGTTGTACAGGTCACTAGTCAAGAAAGGCACGTAAGCCATAAAGGGCCTGTCAGTGTGATGCCTCTGGGGTGGTGCTTCTCATAAGGGGAGAATGGCCAGGGTGGTGGTATCGGCTGATGCCCCGCCTGGAGTGGGAACAGGAGGCCCATAAGGGTTACCTGCCCACATCCGAGGAGGTCAGGCGGTGCTACTGGGCCTCTGCTGTCCTGAATTATAGAGTGGGGGAAGGTAACTGTTCTCTGGTGGAGATTGGAGGACTGAGGGACTGGGCTGTCTTGGAGATTCAGTTGCTACATGTTTAGGGGTACCCACAAATAAAACTCGCACCCCTAGAGAGAGGGCACACTGGTGGAGTCAAGGAGGGGGTTCTGAACAAGATTTAACCATTGATTGATGTAGGAAAACTGATCAGGATGTCCTGGGTCTCCCTGACAATTTTCCAAACATTTCTCACCAAACCGTTGTCAAAGGAGCCCTCCAGAGGCCAGTTTACACCAAAAGAGGGCCACTCAACCTCACACGATGTCCTTAGTCTGCCTGGAGAAAACTTTATGCCATAGTCAGCTCCCTCTACAAATCCTTCTTTGAAATGTCGCAGGAGACGCACCAAGAGTGTCTTTGGTGAACTCTGGTTTCCCCCCATCACTTGCACAGAGAACACAAAACAGACACTCAGACAAGAAAATTACTGGAGTGTAGGTGGACCCAGAGAATCTGCCACCTACAACCTAGACAAGACCAAAGACAATAAACAGAACCTGACAACAGGGCACAGAAGGCGGCGTCCCGTGGCCTGGCCATGGGCCAGGAGATAT
>NW_006433947.1:51607-56169 GCF_000325575.1 Pteropus alecto
CTGCGGAGGCCGGTCCGGTCTTAGATCCCAGGGCCACTCCCTGAGATCTGGCTGGGGCCTCCAAATGTTGTAGCCGCCAGCCCCCGAAAGACACACGGACCAGCAAATATCAGTGAGTTATAGGAAACACACTCTTTATTCAGCCAGCTGGGTCTGCCAGGGGCACACAGACCCCAAATTAAGCAGCAGCGAAATGTAGAAGTACAGGGTTTTTAAGCCCTAAATCCTGTTCCTCATTCTGCCTTAACACAAAGGTCTATTTTCTGTTATTCATTACCTGTCAATCCACAGGTTGGGTGTGCAAGCGGGGGTACAGAAGCAGAAAGCTTGTTATTAGAATGTTTATGTTCCCATAATTAATAGCCTATGTTCTCATGGCGATAGCCAAACAGTAATCTCCAGCAAGTAATAAATTTTAAGCAGTAATCTTCCTAAGCAAGTAATAAATTTTAAGCAGTAATCTTTCGGCCAACACACTGGAGATTTTGTTTACTGGAAAAGATACCTCAAAAAAAGATTCCCTCCAGCCCTGCTGGAAGGGCCCTTATTAGGTACTACCGACTAACCCCTGTGCTGCTAAACTCCAGAGAGACTCTTGGATACATGTGTCACACCTACAGAAGGCACCAAACCCTGACTGGAACTGCACAGTCTGATGACCTGAAGCTAGAACTGTCAAAAATTAAATCAGGTGACCTCTGAAGGAAATGAATTGCCAAAACAACTGAATCAGGCCTGTACAACTCTTTTCTTACTATCGATTCTTACTTTATTTTTCTATTTTTCTTGAAAGGGACACGCCCTTGTTTACATTTCCTAAGCTATTGTGGAAAGGGGGGAACTTTTCTAGTCATTGAATCTATCAAAATCTTTGATCTATCCAAGATAATGGTCTTTGTTTATTTACAGGTTTGAGCTCCTGGTTTCAATTCATCATATAGACTAGGTTGTTTTGTGTGCTAATTCTGTTTTGAATTCTTCTCATGAAGCTCTGCACCTTTTGCCTCTTATACCTGGACATGAGCTGCTCCCGATCCATGTACTTTCCCTCTGATGTGAGATACAACACCCAGAAGAGGTCCTTCCTGACATCAAGGGACAAAAGGCTCAAGTTTGAAGATCTGACTGTTGGTCAGCGATGCTTTCAGAGAAAGATCTTGATCAAAAGGGTGGGAATGATAAAGATGAACTGGAACTTTAAGCTAACAATCAGTCAGGAGGGTCTCTGGGTGGGGCTAGGGCTTATGGAAGTTCTTGCCCTCTGCTTAAGTGCCAGAACCCAACAGGGGATAACCCTACAGGAAGAACTCTATGTTTATAATAGAGCTCTATGGTTTTAACTTCCCTTAACTTTCTTTTCCATTCTATAAATACCCCTCCACCTTGGCATGCAGGCCAGAGAGTGCACGTGGATTGCCATGTCTGCGTGTATTGGGTTGCAGCACTTTCGTTTTCTCGAATGAATCCTTTATGGTGATTAAACACCTGGTTGGTATTTTCAGTTGACAATGTATAGTCTCGTTTTGTGATACAGAGTTCATTTAACTAGGTCAAACTAGTTCCTGTGTTTTTCAAATTTTCAAAGTCTTTAATAGTTTTAAAGTTTTTAATCTTTAACATTATACATCTATTCTATAATGATATCACAGGAAGACATTTAAAAAACCTTCCTGTGATTTAGAAAATATTCCCAAATCTGTCCCTGACACTGTATTTTAGAAAATACACGAAGAAAGTAAATGTTTAGGAAACAAATAGAATTGGATTAGTTTTCAGTTACATTTGGATGAACTACAGAGATTTAAAAATGAGGATATTTATTATAAATGCAGTTAATAATTGTCAAAGTGATTTTTTAGTTTCACTTCTCGAAGGAATCCTTCCTAGTGAAGAAACCAACATTTGCAATAAAGATGGGAAAATGTGATCCATTCTTCACTGATAAAATATCACACATTTTAGAAAAACACTTTACAAATGTAATGAATTTGGAAGGACTTTAGACAGAATGAATCTTCACTAATCAAAAATTTATTCTGGGGAAGAACTTAAAATTGAATGGGGCAATGTATTCAACAAAGAGTCAGACATTACCTATCCTACGCCATTTAGGATTAGAGAAAATTAAAAAGTATGATGTATGTGGCATAGTTATTATCCAAAATTCAATCTTTGAGGCACCATTAGAATACTAATTTTGGAACAAAATTGTACAGCTTTTATGAGTACGGATGTTCTAACCTTACTAAAAGATCATTCAAATGTAATGAACATCAAAAAGTTATAACTAATGTTTAAATCTTATGTGACATCATAAGGGAATATAGCAGTGAAAACTAAAGTTAATATATATAAAAGATTTTTTATCCAAAATGACCTTACCTCAATAAATTTTTACTGGAGAGAAGTCTTCCATATGGAGGAATATGACAGAAACACAGATTTTATGGTGGATATTAATTAACTCATGAATATTGTCTTAAAATATTACTGAAGATATAAAGGAAACTTTTGGAAATTTGATAATCTAGCTTTACTCTCTTTAGGATTGCTAGAGAAGAGAATAGAAATCCTGATCAAATGGCCCTAGAAATACTGCAAAAGTATTCTTTAGATGAAGGCAAATTCGGTTATCATCAAAAAAGTATATACTTTACAGGTTTATAATCCACACCTGACAACATCAGAAATAGAAAAACTAGTTGAAATACAAAAATGATCTTTTTACTTTTGGATAAACGTAAAGTGATTTTGAAAGTATATTTAGAAATTGACAAATTATGTCACAAAACTTTATCTCGAAGGTTCTTATCATTAACCACACTTGTGGAATAAAAAGTATGAAGAACAACGCAATTTATATATACTTTTTGAAAGTTATTCCTTTTTTTAATGGAATGGTTGGTGACCTTTATCGCACGTCTCAGGTAATTTTCAGTTTCACGTTTAAGTTTGCATCCCCAACACAGACAACTGCACTCCTTACTTAAAATGCTTAAATTAAATTCTAATTCCAGTAGAAGTTTCTGAATCCAACCATCAGCCCACTTTGACTCCCCACCGAAATCCCCATTGCCAGACCGCTACTTTCTCTCCGAAGACTCACGTATCGACCTGTTCGCAAAAAGTTTTGACTAAAATAGTTTTCAATATGTTAATATTTATACATTTCCGTTTTTAACATAACTTGCCGACTCCTTAAACTGTTTGAAACATCAATTTAAAGTAGGCAGGGAATAGCCCTGCTCTATGAGGACAGGAAAGAAAATCAACAGGTTACAAACTCAGAAAATAACCGCAACCTAAAGAGATAAGCGGAGGTAAGCCCAGGCCCCGCCCCTTTACTGGCCCCGCACTCCCCATCCTCATTCAGGGCCTCGCCCCTCCTAACCTCCAGCCCCGCCCATCTTAAACTCCGCCCCGCCCCAGCCTCTCGTGGTCTCCGCCTAGGTCCAGCCGCTGTTCAATCCGCACTCACGGCGGGAAATGCTCCGCCCAGACCCCTACCCGCCCCGTCGTTTCCGGCAGTGCGCACGCGCAGTTTCTTGCAGACCCGGAAACGCCTATCGCGGAATGGCAGGTACGATGCCGTCTGTGCCCTTGGATCTTTCTGGTTAAAACATGGGTGTCTCAGTCCACAGCGCTACACACATGAAGCTTGGGGGTGTGGGGGGGGGGGTGCTACGGATGTTGAAGTCCCAAACACCTTAAATCCACACACCCGCGCCTCGAACCGGTGAGTCACCTCCTCTTGGAGAGAGGTCCGAACCTTGACCGCATGGTCTCCGTCGGGAAAAGGGTCCGCGTTTTTTTCCGGATAAAATCTTTCTGAGGCTGTCTGGTGTGTGGTCTTTCCGCATTCGTGCCATTAAACAACGGCTGCCGCGTTTTCCTGCTTAAAACCCTTCATAGGCCAGCCCTCCCAACCCACGCCATTTAAAACTCTCGAAGATGGGTTCAAACTCTTTGTGCCCCTCCCTCCAGCCCCTCCACTCTCAGCCCATGGAGGCCCTGACTCCTCCTTGGTCTGGGATGCTGCAGACCTCCCCCAACCCCATTTTCCTAAGATTCCCCTCATCCCCCCATTCAAGAAGGCTCAACGCCCAGGAAGAGCACACTTTTCGGGCGGGCCGGGTTTAGGAGGGAAGACCACGGGGTACCACAATTACAGGTACTACCCCCACGCGGGGAGTGGCTTTGTGGAAGCGGTGACTATGAAGGGAAGGCCAGAAAAGGAGCAGAACGAGGGTGTGAGGGCGATCACGAGGAAGAGACAGAGAATGAGAGAGACAAGTGAGAGGAAGAAAAGGTCAATCTGGGGTCCATAAAGAGACCGTAAAATAGAATATGTGGGAGGGACTTGTAAAGAGAGAGTGAAAGAGAGTAACTCTGGAAAGTAGCAAGAGGAGAAAGAAAATAGAGAAATATAGAAGAAAAGGAGGAGCTCCACAGAGATGAAAGGGAGCAAAAAGGGAGGGGCGCTTGGTTAGCAGGAGAGGGGGCAGCAAAGGACAAGGCACTTCAGACGGAGAGCCTGGTTAGGAGAAAGTTGGGGGAGCCCC
>NW_006433947.1:56208-59758 GCF_000325575.1 Pteropus alecto
GAAAGAATAGAGAAAAGGGGAGAAAGACCAGGGGAGGAAAGAGGGGAAACAGAGGAAAGGAACACAATGGAGAGAAACAGAAGAAAGAGAGACATAAACAGACTGATAGACAGAAATACATAATAGTGGAGGAAGAAGGGGAACCCAGATCTGGATGAGTGGTGAATTGATGAAATGTGGATGATTAAATTGTGATAAATGGACTTGTGGCTTTAAAATCTGTTTAATTTAAAATTTGCTGAATTGTTTCAGTTATACAAATGAGAATGACAATTGCAAAACTCCAGTTTATAAGGCTCGTGCATTTTATAATTGTTTGCATCACCAAATGGCTTCCATTTGCAACCCTTATTCAGCCAGAGGGGAGAGACTTGTCTCAGTCAGTCATGGGTCCCTTCTCATTTCCTGGGATGGCAAGAGGGAGGTGAACTGGGACAAGAAATGACTGAGTCCGTCACTATATGATGTTTTTCCAAGAAATACTAAAAGAGTTGTCCCTTTTTGGGGGGGGATTTACTTTTTTCTTTGTGCCTCTTTCATTTCTTTTTTAAAAAAAAGTTTATTGAGATATCTCTTAGTCTGTTGAATTTCTGTTATTTTGTAATGATTAACTTCTGAAATAAGCTTTGATGACATCTCATAACCAGTTCTATCATTCTTTTCTAAATATAAGGTAGTCTTTTTAATTTTTTAACTTTGAAACATCCGTTGGCGCTTAGTAAATAACGTGAGGCCATGTCAGTGTGCGATTGGGCAGGACATCTGGGATCTTAACACTCAGGACCTAGTTTAGTGAGTCAGTCTAGTATTCAGCAGCTTTGTTCTCCCCTCTGTGATTTCTTGAATTAGCTGACTAATTCAGAGGGGAGAACAAAGCTCAAGTCTCTCTTGTCCATTCTCTGAAGATGTTGAAGGATGAACTGGATCAAGGTGAAACTTTGTTCCCACAGAGCCCATCTATTCATGGTGAAGTAATTTGATCAGCATATCTCCATAGCTGACCCTTTTTCAAAGTTTCACCAGAGGCTGTGTTTATCATTTTATCCTTTCCTGGAAAAGAGAAAAGAGGAAGGAAATACTGGTGTCTCTTCACTTGACCTGGCGACAGACAGCTCTGCGGTAGAAGGACTATTAGCATCTTTATACAGTTAAGGACACTGAGACAGAAGAGTGAAAGGCACAGATGCTGGAACTGGAAGGCTCTGTCAGTCATGAGCTGTGTGGCTTTTCGGAAATTATTGACTTCTCTGTGCCTTGGTTTCAGCCTCAGAAATGGGGTAATAATGGTGCCAGCTTCTCAATCGAGTGATTTGTAGAAAACTTCAGCAGAAGGCCTGTGTCACTGAGGCATTATAAGTACAAATGCAAAGTCCAGGGTCCTCAGTTTGGTGAAGGACTCACCATGACAAGTCAGGGCTCCACGAGCCACAGGGGTGGCACGTCATGGGACTGGAGGTGAGGCAACTGCAGCCCCACAGAGTTGGCCACTGGGGTCTCTGTTCACCCTCCTCAGCCCTTCCCAGCCCACTGTCCATCCTACTGGCTCCCCCACTCCCCAGGGTAGGGCGTCCTCCTCCTTGTCTTTCATCAGGCAGCCGGAGGAGCAGCAGGGGTGGCCGTCAGGGTTGTGGTCCCCAAGGCTCCTGGATTCCTTGGGCACAGCAGGGTGGAGGATTCTGGGGGAGTGAGGAGTGTGCGGACTATGGAGAAGAGCTGGGCCAGGGAAGGAAAGAAAGGCCTGCCTGGTGCTGTCTGTGTGGCTTTGGATGGGCTGCTGGCCTCTCCTCCTCGCTGGCTCAGCTGCAGGCACAGGGGCCACCTCACTGTCCTCAGCCGTGCTGACAGAGAGGTCCTGCCTCAGGGCTTTTGTGCCGCTGTTCCCTCGTTCCCAGCTTTCAGTGACTTTCCAGCCCTCCAGCTCCGAATACATTCCATCACCCTGTTTCAGTTTTGCCTGCATAGGGCTTTATACACTTAGATTTCTTCTCTTTAAATTTGTTTACATGTTAATGTCTCTCCTGATTAGCGTGTTGACCCCACCTATGCAGATTTGGTCTTGTCGGTAATGCGTCTCCAGTGCCAGGCTTCAGGAAATGGTTAATAAATTTTGGTTGCGTGAATGAATGGTTATAAATGTAAATAGAGACGACACACAAAACTAAATATAAATTACAAAATGATTGGAAATGAGAGAAGAAATTGAGAAAAATATACTTATAGTGAGAGCTTTTTAAAATATTCCTCTTGGACCTTGTCATATCTAGTAGATAAGTATGACAAGGACCAAAAGACTGAATAACACCACGATAAGGTTCAACTCTGATCCTACCAAAAAAATTGTGATTTTCCTAAAACCATGTTCAGTTACAAAGCTAATTATATACTTGGCCACAGAAAACCTTGATAAACTGACAAGGTCAAGTTTTCACAGAGCATAGTCTCTCCTCATATTCCAGTAAAATCATTTCGTGTTCATACATTACTGCTGGCCTGTCCACTCACCCCATGTGACTGTAGAACTTGTGAACTTGCGGGTCTGAATTGAGATGCACTGTCAGGGGAAAGGATGTGGGATACCTTACTAAATAATTTTTAAAATATTGACTCTGTTGAAATGGTGCCATTTTAGGTTAAAATATATTGGGTTAAATGAAGGATATTGAGTAAAACTCAGATTGTGGTTTAAATGATTAATTATTTAAAAGGATAAAATAAAAATTAAATTACATTGTTATATAGAACAGATTAGTGGTTATCAGGGGTTAGAGATGGGAGTTGTTAGGATGGGATCAGGTCAAGTGTCTTGCTTGTGGTTGTGCTTACACAAAGCTACACGTGTGATGAAATTGCATACATGTGCTCACACACACATTTTTAATGGGTTAAATTGTGTCCCTCAAAAGACATGTGTTGAGGTCCTCACCAGTGCCTTAGAATGCGACTTTATGTGGAATAGCATCTTTAAAGAGGCAGTCACGTTAAAATTAGGTCTTTAAGGTGGGCCCCACTGCAGAATGACTGGAGTCCTTATCAGGACGGGAAGTCTGGGTGCACAGATATGCACAGCAGGAAAGTGTACTAATTTTTCCCCAGAACACTGGTTATGTCGACCAGAACAGTGTTGTTGTTTTTTTCAATTTTGTTTCTATTAGAGTTGACATTCAATATTATATGTTTCAGTGAGCAGCATAGTGGTTAGACATTTCGACAACTTACGGAATGGTCCCCCATAAGTCTGGTAACCATCGACGTCATAAATAGTTATTCCGGTATTATTGACTATTTTCCCTATGCTGTACGTCACATCCCTAGGACTATTTTATAACTACCATTTTGTCCTCAATCCCTTCACCTTTTCTGGGTGAAAAAGGCCAGAATAATGTTATTGAGAAATAATGACTTGGGTCTGTTGATCCGTTTATCCGCACCTAAAGGAAAAAATTTTACCGCGAAGACCCATGGCTCCTGTAAGGTTTTATTGTAGTGAATCTGCAGTGTTCCAGTATTTGTTTTTCAGTTCCTTTCATAATAATTATGTTTGTTAGACGCT
>NW_006433947.1:61294-70744 GCF_000325575.1 Pteropus alecto
TAACTTATAAAGTAGGCACAGTAAGAGATTAACAACAATTACTACTAATAAAATATAACAACATACTATAAAAAAAGTTATGTGAATGTAGTCTCTCAAAATATCTTTTAAATTGTTTCTCAGCTATTTCATTTAACATTTTCAGACCTCGGTTTCAGGGCGTGTAACGAAAGCCATGGAAAGCCAAGGCTAAGGGGGGAATAAAGCACAGTATTGATAAATAGTCGTCATGTAGTAGATTACAATGCTGGCACCTATTTATCTCACAACTGGAAGTTTGTACCTTTTGACCCCTGTCACCCAATTGACTCCTGCACCTCCCCACCATCGCCCACCCCCATCAGGGTACCACAAGTCAGATATTTGTTTCTGAGTTGGTTGTTTTAGATTCCACATATGTCATATAGTATGTCTTTTTCCATGTGACTTATTTCATGTAGCATAATGCCCTCAAGGTCCATTTTTATTGCAAACAGAAGCCTTTCCTTTTATTGCTGAATAGTATTCCAGTGTGTGTTGGTGTGTGTGTACACACTCACACATATGCATATATCCCATTTCTTTATTCACCAGGTGAGAGACACTTAGGTCATATCCATGTCTCGGCTGTTGTCAGTAATGCTGCAGTGAACGTGACGGTGCACGTCTCTCCCGGGATAGTGATTTTATTTCTGAAAGAAGTGATTTCATAAAAGTGTACTTCATTTCACTGTGACTAGTCAGTGTAACCTTTGTGGTTCAACCCTTTTGGGAGCTCGCACTTGTCATTTCGTGGCAGAGGAAGAAGCAGAACCTTGGGCATATTGGTGGAAACTGAGAATCTACGGGGCAAGAGGCCACCTGAAGCAGACCCTGACTGCCGAGTGGTGGGAAGTAACGTAGTCCCAGAACTTACCAGGACAGAGAATGTGCGACTCTGTCTGGTGGGACAGAGATGGACCGTACTGGAGAGAGTTCTTATGGGTCGGTCATCCACCCTGTCTGAGTTGCCCACCTGGCAGGGCAAACTGGCAGTGGCTTTTCTGTCTCAAAATCTCTGCCTCTCATTTGCGTGTAATTTCTCTGACTCATTGTGTGCCTGTCGCCTGCTCTGTAATATACATAGGGACACTTCCTAGCCTATTCAGGTATAGGCACAGGTAGGTCCTCGCAGATACTGGAGAGTGTAGAGGAGCCAGGGAGTTCATCACTCTCCTACTTTGCCTCAGGTGGCATCTAAATCAGGGCTGTGTCTTTGTTCAGATGATGCCTTGGTTGCTGGGATCCAGGAATACCCCCTCCCCATTGTCCCTCTAGTTAATTAGTGTATGTAAAAATTCTGTTAAAAAGATTCTGCTGTACTGTATTTTGGAAAGATTTACTTTGGGAGATATTTGCTCTGGAAAGATTTTCTTTCAATTTTGCTGTGAACCTATAATTACTTTTAAAACAGGCTTAAAAATTCAAATTACAGTCATGTGTGGAGCGTCAAAGATGTTAAATGATTCAAACCATTCAAAGATTATTTAAAAAATAAATAAGCATTCAAAAAGTGTACCTTAAAGATGTAAGAAAACACAGGTACCTAAAGTGGAGGCAGGGGACATCCATCTTGTGTCACCACAGTTCATAAAATTCCACACACACACTCATACACACACACATACAAGCAACAAAGAAAAAAATCTTGATTGTTAATTCAGTTTTAATCTGCTTTAATACTAACACATCATGATTTCCTTTGTGTATTATCAAATACGCATGCATGGCATCATTTTCAAAGGCTTCTGTCTGGTTTCCATCACAACTTGTGATCTCTCCTCCACTGCTCCTTTGGTTCATTTCATCAAAGCTATGATTAAATACCTTGCTATTGCTGCTGGTCTCCTGGGAATGGAAACTCCACTCACCTGGGTGCAGAGGATCAAACGGTGGATTGTCCTGTTATTCTGTGTGGCCCATGGGAAGGGAAGGGGGCGAGGACTCCAGGACTCAGGGTAGTTTGGGAAGAATTCTGAGGGCAGGTGCCCCACAGAGCGCTGGTGCCTCCACGTCATCCTCCTACACTCCCCCTCCCCACCTGAGCCCTATGTAACACCAGCCACGCCCCTTGAAATCCCCCCAGGGAGCCTGGTCTTTTAGAAGTGCCTTTCCCAGTCCCTCAGAGGTCTCAGGTGTCCTGAGTCTGTCATCTTAGCCCGGCTCTACTGAAAACAGCCTGAGGGACTAACGTCTGCACCACCAGGAATTAGTTAAAGATGCCATTTCATGGGCCCCACTGCAGAACTGCGGAATCGTAACTTAGAGTGGGGCCCTGATCCCCAAGGGATCTGTATGCACTTTAAAGCTTCAGAGGAGACAGCTAAACGTTCCTGTCTGGTTTCCTGTTAGATCACAAGAGGAGTTTTAAGAATTAACATCACCTACACCCTCCCCCACAGAGTTGATCATCTGGTCTGGGTGGAGCGTTATTGTTTTAACCTGTGTTTCAGGTGATTCTGAGGTGAGACCAGGGTGTGGCGGGGCTGGAGGACACATTGAGGGCAGACTGTGTGTGGGGCGGCTGTGGGGTGTAGCTTGGTGCTCTGTTGGGGTTGCCACAGGCCGGAGAGCAGCCCACATTCTCGTTGCTGTGCAGGAATTTGTGCATGTGGTGGGGAGGTGCAGGGGGTGCGGGTGGAGACAGGAAAAAAGCTCACAGTTCAGTCTTCATGTAGGAGCTCGTTGTTCTTGAATCTTTCCTGTGACACAGGACTGGAGAGGGTGGCCTTTTCAGCAGTTCAAGGTCCTTCTGCCTGTGAGTGTGGTGGAAGCAGACACAGCCTGAGAAAACAGCCCAGAGCTGGAGGACGCAGACACAATGGCTGCTTCACAGGTAACCGTTCTGTCCCAGGTCAGAGGTTGGAAACCTTTAATTCTGGATTTCTGATGTTCCTCTTTAGCGAGGTTGTTTTTAAGTGCTTGTTTTTTATTCCTTTTCTTCTTATGATTGTCAGGGTCAGCTCTGTAGAGTAATCTCTCCTTCGTCCCAGAGCCCTCTCTCTATTCTTTCCATCCAGGCTCCCTGCAGCACACAAAGAATTCTCGCTATGAATTTTTGACCTTTTGGAGGGAGGAAGAAACTTTCCTCTACCTTCAAGGTTCTTTCAGCTAATCTAATGATCAGATAGACTTGAGAGAGATTAGTAAGAAAAAACATCCAAATTTATCACACTCATATGTATGGGAACCCCACATGCGGGAGAAGTTCGTTGACAGAAAGGGAAGGAACATGGGTAGATGAGACTTTCTGAGCCTGGGATGAGATAATGCACCCATGGCTTCAGTAGGTCGTTGCAGGGAGGGCCTGTGCTCAGTAATCATTAGTTTGCCCGCCCATGTAGATGGGTAGACAGCCATTTCTGCTTTTAACTGAGCATGGGCCAGGCTCCTGATTTAAATGCTTCTAGACTGTAGAGGGGCGAGGGGAACGGAAGTTTCTCCTGAGCCCACAGGGTCTGGGTTGCCTTTAGCTCAAAATAATCCACATACCATTGAGTCACATCTTAGGGTGTCTCTTTCTGAACCCCTACACCTTCAACTATTGAAACATTTCTTTGTGACAGATCAACGTGGGAAGGCATTGATACCCAAGATTCCTGTTGGATGAGGTCAGACGCTAGGATATCGGTGAAGAAGGGAAATGTAGGTTTTAGATTCATCTGGATGCAATATCAGCTCTGTAGAACAGGGCTGAGAAAATGCGTTTAAGCAGGATGACATTAATCAGAATAGCTCAGAAAGTTCCGAAAGAGAAGAATAATTAGAAGAGACTCGCTCACTACATTGGCAAGAAAGAACTATTACACTGTCAGATTTACAGAATATGGAAAGTATATGTGGATTGAAATATGTGTAAAACTGATGTTAGCAGAGATGTTGCTTCAGTCAGCTAATGTCACTTCTATTACACCTGATTTTCTCCTTGGTTCAGGTGCTCTCTTCACTATTAAGTTTATATTTTTTTCTCACTAATAAGGGTCTTGGATATGTTGAGAGAAAAGCATAAACCATCACATTTCGTCCGGAAACTTCCTTTCCTTCTTAGTTTTTCTTTGTAGTTACTTTGCAAAATGAAGGCTCTCACTTTTGTTTTACTGTGGACATGGGCCTTTGGAAATTGGCACTTTAATCAGGCGTTGGACCTGTAAGTTTTCATTATATTCCCCAGCCATGTCACAGACATACTCTTCTTTACTGCTTCTTTGTATTTGCAGAAAATTTACAAGAATTATTATTAATGGATGTTCAACTGTGTTAAATTTCTAAAATAATGCTCAGCACAAAGGATAAGGAAAAAATTTCAAAATTATAAAAGACTAAGAAACAATAGCTTAAACTTATATCATCGTATGTGTTCATCTCCCTTGTGAGTTTATCTACGAAGAGATTTTTGAGACTAACACACTTGAAAATAATGTTGATATTACTTGTAAAATTTTCTGTATGACATTTATTTAATTAATTTATTATTTTATTATTATTATTTATGCCTACAGCACCTGGTCTTCCCAGATAGCCTCCCATCCAAGTACTAACCAGGCCCAACCCTGCTTAGCTTCTGAGATCAGACATCAGGCTTGTTCAGGGTGGCATGGTAGACCATGGATTGTGGCTCGCACTGGGGCACGAACCCAGGACCTTCTGCGTGTAAAGCAGACGTGCTAACCGCTACACTATGGAACCGTGTCCTCTGTATGACATTTAATATGTACATAGTTCCCATTTTTGACTGTGCATAAATGTTAACATTGAGTCTTTTTTTTCTTCTTGTTTCTATTCTTAGTTACAGAAACTGCTATGAACATTCATGAAGGTTGTCTCTGTTTTAGTCTGTGTTGTTTTGAAAAATTCTAAAAAGTTTGGAGTAAAATCAGGCTGTACCATATACTGGATGTTTCACAGAAGAAAACAATAATATTATTCTCATCACCTATGTGTATTATGAATTAACATATAAGAACTATTAGAACAATATCTAGCATATATTTTAATTTCTTTTTCTAAATAATTTTTTATTTTTAAATTACAGTTGACATATAATATTTTACTTATTTTAGGGGTACAACATAGTGAATAGAGATTTATATAACTTACGAAGTGATCACCCTGATGAGTTGAGTACTCACCTTACACCGTACAGTTATTACAATATTAAGTATCTTCCCTATACTATACTTTATATCTCCGTGACTATTTGTAGCTACCAATTTGTACTTCTTAATCCCTTCACTTTTTTCATTCATCAGCTCAACCACCATCCGGCAATCACTGGTTTGTTCTCTGTGTCCTGTACATTTGTTTCTGTTTTTGTTTGTTCACATATTTTGTTTTTTTAGATTCCACATATAAGTGAGATCATATGGTATTTGTTTTTCTCTGTCCTAATCATTTTACTTAGCATAATGTCCTTTAGGTCCATCCATGCTGTTTCAAATGATAAGATTTCAGTCTTTTTTAGGGCTGAGTATATTTCGTTGTAGATATGTACCATGTTTTTTTTACCTGTCATCTACTGATGGACAATTAGATTGCTTCTATATCTTGGCCATTATAAATAATGCTGCAGTGAACATAGGGTTGCATATGTCTCTTCAAATGAGTGTTTTTGGTTTCTTCGGATAAGTAACCAGAAGTGGAATTGCTGGGTTCTGCTTTGTCTCTTGTTGCAGCCTTTGTTTTAAAATTTATTTTGTCTGATATAAATATTGCTTCCTCAGCTTTTTCTTTGTTTACATTTGCATGAAATATCTTTTTTCCATTACTTTTCTTTCAGCCTCTTTGTGTCTTTCGATAGGAAGTGAATTTCTTGTAGGCAGCATAAGTAAGGGTAGTGTTTTCTTTATCCATTCAGTCACCCTATGTTTTTTGATTAGAGCATTTAATTAATTTCCATTTATAGTATTATTTATAGATATGTAATTATTGCCCTTTTTTACATTCTTTTTTCTTCTTTTTCCTTCTTCCTCTTTCTTTCTCCTTGTCCTTTTAACATTTCTTGTAATACTGACTTGATGGTGATGGACTCCTTTAGTTTTTTCTTGTCTGGGAAGCTCTTTATCTGTCCTTCAACTCTAAATGATAGCCTTGTTGGGTAGAGTGATCTTGGTTTCGGGTCCTTTTCATCATGTTTAATATTTCTTGCCAATCCTTTCTGGCCTGCAAAGTTTCTATTGAGTAATCAGCTGACAATTTTATGGGAGCTTACTTGTAGGTAACTAATTGCTTATCTCTTGCTGCTTTTAAGAGTCTCTCTTTGTTTTTAACCTTTGGCTTTTTAATTATGATGTGTCTTGGTGTGGGCCTCTTTGGGGTCATCTTGTTTGGGACTCTGCACTTTCTAGACTTGTATGTCTATTTCCTCTGCCAGTTTAGGGCAGTTTTCTGTCATTATTTCTTCAAATAGGTTTTCAGTTCCTTGTTCTCTTTTATTTCTGGCAACTTAATGATGCGAATGTTGGTACACTTGATGTTGTCCCACTGGTCCCTTAAACCAGGCATCCATAACCCCTGGACCATGGACCGGTACCATTCTGTGGCCTATTTGGAAGTGAGCCATACAACAGGAGGTGATTGGTGGACGAGTGAATGAAACTTCATCTGTATTCACAGCTGCTCCCTCCCCAGCACTATCACCACCTCAGCTCTACCTCAGGTCATCAAGCGTTAGATTCTCATAGGAGCCCTGGTCCCTGGTGCCAAAAAGGTTGGGGACCGCAGCCTTAAACTCTCCTCATATTTTTGGAATGTTTTTTCTTTTTGCTTATCCAGTTGGGTGTTTTCCACTACCTGTTTTCCAAGTCATGGATTCGATCATCTGCTTCATCTAATCTATTGTTGATTCCTTCTAATGTATTCTTCATTTTAGTTATTGTAGTCTTCATTTCTGACTGGCTTATTTTAAATGTTTTCATCGCCATTTTTGTGTTTTCTGTCTCTTTGTTAAAGTTCTCACTGCATTCATCTACTCCTCTCCTAAGGTAACTGAGTGTTCTTATAACCATTGTTCTGAACTCTGCATCTAGTAGATTGCTTGTCTCTATTTTGTTCAGGTTTTTTCTGGAGTTTTCTGTTATTTCATTTGGGACATGTTCTTTGTTTCTTCATTTTGGGCGACTTGCTGTATTTGTTTCTGTGTATTTGGTAGACCTGGTATACCTCCCAGTTGTGGTAGAGTGGCCTTTTGTAGTAGGTGTCCTTTGGAGCACACTGGCGTAGTCTCCCTGGTCACTTGACTCTGGTGCTCCAGGCATGTCCCTTGTGTGGGTTGCGTGTGCCTTCCTGTTGTAGTTCAGCTTTGATTGCTGTTGGCACATCAGTGCAAGGGATGGACCCTCATGTTGATTGGCTGTGAGGGTTGGCCATCACTACACTAGATGAGCTGTTGTTGTACAAGGGCTGACCTCACGGAATAGTATTCACTTTAGCAGGATTCTGGTGCTTGCTGAATCTATCTTTTGGGTGTGTTGTTTGTGGAGGTGGTTGGGTGGTGCTTGGATGTTTTCTGAAGCTGGTCATGATGTGTTGGTTCTGGGGCTTTTTGAGTGTGGAGCTGACACATGCTGGTTCTATGCAAAAGCTGCTGGCAGTGACTTGGGTGGGCCAACAAGTTGAGTGGGGCAGGGTTTCAGGGAATCACCAGGGCAGGAAATACTGCATTAGGCAGGTTGATGGTAACTCAGACTTTTCGCCTGCCCAGCCCTTCAGGCTTTGTGGATTGTGGCGGGGGGCGCTCCATAGAGGAACTATGGTGGACTCAGCATAGGATTAATGGTGACCACTCGCCTGCTCTTTGGGGGAAGGACTCAACAAAGGGACGCCTGTCAGCTGCCCTGTTACCTTCACTTGAAGCCAGGCAATTCAACAAAGTGGCGCCTGTCAGCTGCCCTGTTACCTTCACTTGAAGCCAGGCAATTCAACTCCTCAACAAAGTGGCGCCTGTCAGCTACCCTGTTATGCCTGCTCTTTGGGGGAAGGACTCAACAAAAACAAAGTGGCGCCTGTCAGCTACCCTGTTACCTTCACTTGAAGCCAGGCAATTCAACTCCTCTCTGTATGTCTGTGGTGCTTTTCAAGCTCTTGCCCCAGCACTGATGCTCAGAGCTAGTGAGTCCCTCACTCATTCCAAGCACTGACCTTTTGAGGGGA
This sequence comes from Pteropus alecto, assembly GCF_000325575.1. Classification (NCBI taxonomy): domain Eukaryota; kingdom Metazoa; phylum Chordata; class Mammalia; order Chiroptera; family Pteropodidae; genus Pteropus; species Pteropus alecto. The sequence continues at coordinate 69,461 of NW_006433947.1, forward strand.
ACACCTGAGACTCCAGCAGCCCTCCATCTCATCTAGCTGCAGTCCCTTGCTGGTTTTCCCAGCCTGGTACTGGAAGCGTGGGCTGGGGTGTCTGGTGTGGGGCTGGGGCCTCTCGCTCCTCAGAGTGGACCTCTACTCCAAGATATACCTCTTGATTCTTACCACCACTCATGGGTGTTAGACCAGACCGTTTTGCGTCTGTTCTACTACCAGTCTCGAGGTGGCTTGTTCTTTATATCTTTAGTTGTGGAACTTCTGTTCAGATAGTCTTCAAGAAGTTTTCAATGATGATTGTTCTGTAGATTCTTTGTAATTTCGATGTGGTCATTGGTGAAGTACAGTGCTTTCCTACTCAGCCATCTTGACCGCAATACGTTTTTAAAAAAGATTGTGGTTCCTATGCTTACTATTCCTTGCGACCTGTAAATTCCATTAAACTCTTTCAGTTCAAAGGCCTGTATGAATCTTCTGTTTTCTTTCTCTGTGATATTCAAAATTGTGGTACATGTGCCAGAGTAATTGGCCTCAGTATTTAAAAGTGAGATTGTTAAAAATGTGGAAAATCACACCCCACCTCACCACTCCTGAATCAGAATCTGCATTTTTCCAAAATCTCCAGTTTATTGCTGCACACATTAAAATTTGAGAAATATTTTACCCATCTAACTCACCATGACTTTTCCATCTAAGATATATACAACCATTTTTCTATGTGATACAGATACAACACTCAAAACTATATACCTATAATGCTAATGTCTTAATTTTTAAAATGTATCTTTCAAAAAAGTGAAGTCTCTACAGTCATTTTATAGATCATATGTCGTCCTGTTTTCTCAGAGTTAGAAAATATACTAGGCAGTATTACTGTGTCAGTAATGATCTTACTGGATAATTCAAGATACTCTCCTGGGTCAAACTGGTTCTCTTACTGGATAATTCAGGATACTCTCCTGGGTCAAACTGGTCACTTTATGAACTCTGCCTATGGCCACTTGGTAAATCTGTCTTTTATTTCAGAGACTGTTGACATTCACGGATGTGGCCATAGAATTCTCTCAGGAGGAGTGGGAATGCCTGGACACTGCTCAGAGGGCCTTGTACAGGGACGTGATGTCGGAGAACTACAGGAACCTGGTCTTCCTAGGTGAGGCTGACTTCCTTCCAGAATTCTTATTCCACCTACAGGGTTTTGTTTCCTTCATTAGGACAGTGTCTCTTGGGAGCTTCTGCTTTGTGTGATAGAGATTCAGGCACCTGCTCTCAAGGAACAGATTGGGGCAT
>NW_006433947.1:71531-74850 GCF_000325575.1 Pteropus alecto
TTTTGTGCACGTTGCTGAGGAATTCTATTAACAATCTTTGAAGTTCTGTTTCTGCCTCATGTAAGTCGTGTGCGAAGGGTGTCGTTGAGATAGCGGAGTTTGGTTCAGAAATCGCAGGAACGCTGGCTACAGATGTCTTATGTTCTGCTATATGAATTCTCATCCTGTGGAGGCTTCAAGCTTGACCCTACAAGGTAGACTCAGAAATGTCATCAGAGCACAGTGCACCTCCCTTAAATGAGGAATCTACTTCTGTTTCACTTCACAATGTCCTTTTGCTTTGTATGAAGTGACATCAGTAATTTTAAGTCTCAGTGTTAGAACAGTTAACGTATCCAGTTACCTTATGGAATTCTTAAATATGCTAATGCCATAGAGGAGCACAGACCAATGTCCACCGTGATGTAAAGGCGCCTTTGTTGCCTTATTTCCTGATGGTTTCATTTTATAATTCTGTCCTATTTAGTGCAAAGCTTCCCGGGGTTGTATCTTATGTTTTTACTTTTTGATTAGATTTGTGTTGACTTTGTGCTTTTAAATTCAAAAATGGTGACACAACATGCTTGAATGTAATTCTTTAGTAAGAGATGAGTTATAGAATTATTAGCCACTGTATATTTGGGAAAATGTTTGGTTCCTCCATTTAAGCCTACTTAAGGCAAAAAGTCATCTTTAGGTTTTTCATCTGCTTTCTTCAGTATATCTCTTAATCTTGGTATGCTTTAATCGCAACTGTGTATAGATTATGGATTCTCGTGATCTCTGCATATTTTACAACTTTCTCATTGTTCCTGTTTAGAAAGGAAGGATTTTTTCACTGTAGGGTGGTTTACAGCCTACACATTTTGTGCAAGAATAGCAGAAATATATTGATAACATAATAAATTTCTCTAGTTTTACTAAAAAGCTTATTTCTTTAAATTCTTAGTGTCATTTATGAACGATTCTAATGCATTTTCTGTGACATTTTCCTGCCATACAACACATGGCAATGATTCAAAATGCTTACTCTTCATGGGTACACATTCACAGTTCAAAATTATATTTACACTAGATGATTTTTTAAAAAGTTTTTACTTTTCAATTAGAGTTGACATTCAATATTATTTTATATTCGTTTCAGGTGTACAGCATGGTCATTAGACATTTATATAATTTACAATATGATTTCCTCGATTATTCTGGTACCCACCTAGCACTATACATAGTTATTACAATATTATTGACTGTATTCCCTGTGCCGTACTTGACATCCCCATGACTATTTTGTAACAGCCAATTTGTACTTCTTAATCCCTTCACCATTTTTACCTAGCCCCACCCCCAACCCTTACTCCATCTGGCCATCACCAGTTTGTTCTCTGTATCTATAAACCTGTTTTCATTTTGCTTTTTCATTCTGTTCCTTAGATTTCATATATAAGTAGAATCACATGGTATCTGTCTTTCTCTGCGTGACTTATTTCACTTAGTATAGTACCCTTTTTGTCCATCTTTGTCATTGTAAATAGTAAGAATTTTTTTTATGGCTGTATAATATTCCATTGTGTTTGTGTTTCATAATTTCTTTATCCATTTGTCTCTTGATAAGCACTCAGGTTGCTTCCATATCTTAGTTATTGAAAATAGAGCTGCACTGAACATAGGAGTGCATATATCCTTTTGAATTAATATTTTGGTTTTCTTTCAATAAATACCCAGAAGTGGGATTGTTGGTTCATAAGGTCATTCTATTTTTAATTTTTTGATGAACCTTTAAACTTTTCCTTAGTGGCTGTACCAATTGGCAATCCCTCCAATTGTACATGAGGATCTTTTTCACCACACCCTTGTCAACCTTATTGTTTTTTGATTTATTGATAGCCGTTCTGACCGGTGTGAAGTGCTACCACGTTATGGTTTTAATTTGCATTCTCTGATGATTAGTGAAGTTAAGCATCTTTTCATATATCTATTGACTATCTGTGTGTCCTTTTTGGATAAATGCCTATTCTGGTCCTCTGCCCATTTTTTAATTGTATTGTGGTGGGTTTTTTTTTGGTTTTAAGTTGTATGAGTCTTTTCTTCAGTTTTGGATATTAAATCTTTATCCGATGTATCATTGGCAAATATCTGCTCTCATTCAGTAGGATGCCATTTTATTTTGTTGATTGTTTCCTTTTTATGCAAAAACTTTTTAGTTTGATATGGAGTATTATTTATTTATTTTTTTGTTTCCCTGGTTTGAGGAGACATATCTATAAAAATATTACTAAGAGCAATGTCAGAGTTTACTGCCTGAGTTTTCTTGTAGGAGTATTATGGTTTTGGGTCTTACACTTAAGTTTTTAATCCATTTTGAGTTTATTCTTGTATATGGTATAAGAAAATGGTCTAGTTTCATTTTTTGTATGTATCTATTTTTCCCAACACCATATTGAAGAGTTTTTACCTCATTGTATATTCTTGCCTCCTTGTCATAGGTTTATTGACCATATAGGTGTGGGTTTATTTCTAGGCTCTCTGTTTTGTATCATTTTTCTATGTGTGTGTTTTTTGTGTCAGTACCCTACTGTTTTGATTACTATAGCCTAGTAGTATGGTTTGATAACAGGTACCGTGATACCTCCAACTTTTTCTTAAGATTGCTGTGGTTATTTGGGACTTTTTATGTTTCCATATACATTTTAGGATTATTTGTTCTAATTCTCTGAAAAGTGCCATTGATATTTTGCTAGAGATTGCTTTGAATCTATAGATTGCGTAGTGTGGAAATTTTATGTTAATTTTTCCTATCCATGATTCTTTTTTAATAATACAAGCACGTAATATTCAGAATTCTCAGGAAAATTCTGTATTCTTTTTTGAAATTCCATAACAGTGACAGCAGAGTTTTTGGGTTTTTTTGGTAGGTTTTCCTTATTTACTTAATTGCATCTTTGTTTTCACTTATATATTATGAAAGTATATGATAGTTTAAAGAAAATTTTTCAATTAGAGTTGACATTCAGTATTTCATATTAGTTTCAGGTGTAAGTACATGATAGTTTTCAACTCAGTACTCTTAAGACAATGTGGTTTGTAATTAAATATGAATAAACCATATGTCTATTGCCATTAAAATTATGTGCATTTTGTCTGTATAATTTTACTTTGTTCATGACTTATTTATTTTCTTGATTAACAGTCAGTGTTGTAGTTAAGTGGTTATGGAAATAGTCTTAATTTCACATTTATTTTATATTCTTTTTGTGTGAGAGAAACAATTTGAATTCAAGGTAATTTTCGAGAAGTTTTATAACTCTGTCTTTTAGGTGTACTTTTCAATTTTGGTAAAAAA
>NW_006433947.1:78469-110504 GCF_000325575.1 Pteropus alecto
TAATTTTTTTATCAAGTAATTTAAAAGCCAATTTTGTAAGTAAAAAGGGATTTTTTTTTCATTCTAAGTGGAAGGAAATTTTTACCTTCAATATAAATAAGCTATCTCTTTCCACCTCAATTGGCCTCTCTGCCCTCTGACCTAGTGTTGCTGATTTTATGACCTTAAACCTTTTTCGAAGGTTTAAGGTCATAAACCTTCATAAGGTTACTAGAAGTCTTAAGCCAAGAATTATCCAAAGGATGTTAAATTAAACAATGTAATAAATCTGATAGCATTAAAACTGATCAGATTTTCAAAAGTTCAGGTTTTTTTGCATCACCGGAAAGAACTTTAGATATGATGACCTTCCCCCCTCTTTATCAAGTGGTTGTAACTGTAACACACCGATTCCAACAGTAGATTATCGTGCGGACCGTGGTATAATTTCAGGGTCAGAGTAAAATGACTCACTTGTGGTGTGTGTCCTTAGTCCTTCTTATAAACACCCAGTTTATAGGAAGCTGGGTCTCTTCCTAAAAGACAAGACTCAATCTTGGCTCTTCCATAAAGCACAGTGTAACTGGAAAGAAATGGTTTTCAGTGAAATGTGACCAGGTATATTTCTGAGTTTCAGTTAGCAGCTCTAAAACATGTCTCACAGGGTGAGACCGGGGAGAGACACAGACTTGCTGTCTATGTGGCAGGAGCATCGGTTCAGGTAGTCCCCTGTGTTGTAAGAACGAGGTGCAAATTCCCCAGGCAGACAGCGGGTAGTTAGTTGTGCACATGAGGACCACTCGTTAGCAGAAACAGACCTGTTTTCTGTGTATCTGTTGTAGAGATCTTAAAATGAAATATTTACACATGTAAAACCTGTGGGGTAAACAATTTTCAAGTATCGATATTATATCTTACATTTTGCCACATTTTTTTAGATTTTTTGTGTGTATTTGAGTGTGTATTCTCTAGGATTTTCTAATATAAAATTCTTTCATCTGTCACCAGATACCATTTTACTATTTGTGTTTGTATGTGCATGCATGCATGTTTTTGCACATGTGGTTACCATGAGGGTTACTTACTATATTTTAAAGTTATAACGCTATATTTTAAACTGATAGTGTCAGTATACAGAAACTCTACTCTTATCATTCATGATAGTTTAATTATAATGCGTGTATTGTTATTTTTACATCTTTACCTGTACCCATTTGTGATATTGTTTGCACAGTATATCTTTTATGTTTTGCTTTTTATGATAAATTTAAGATTCTTTTGCTTTTAAAAAATTTTAAAGAAGAAATAAAATGATTTGTGTTTTCTTCATTACACTACCACAGATTTCAATATTCATGTATATAATTTACCTTTACTTTTATATTTTTCACATAGTTTTATATTGTTTAGAATTCTTTTATTTCATTTAGAAGGACATTCATTAATATTTTTCATATGGCAGATCTAATAGTGAGAAACCTGTTGGGATTTTTCATCTGGGAAGGTGTTTATTTCTCTCTTGTTGAAAGACAGCTTTGCCAGATGTATTTTTTGTTTGATAGTTTTTGTATTTTAAACACTTGAATATTATCTTATGCTCTTCTTCCTATAAGTTTCTTGCTGAGAATCCCACTGATAGATAATCTTAGAGGACCTTTCTTTTATGTCACAACTTGTTTTTTCTTCTTTTTTCTTTTTTTTTTTTTTTTGCTGCTTTCAAAATTTACTTTTTGTCTGTGATTCGTGATAGTTTGACTATAACATGTTTCTGTTGATACTTTTACATTCATCCTACTTAGAATTTGGTGCGTTGCTTAAATTTGTATGTTTCTTCAAAGGTGGAAATTTTTAAGCCATTAATCTTTCATACAAGCTCTCTGTCCTTTTTCACTCTCATCTTTTCATGGAGTCCACTTAATGTGTATGTTGGTCTGCTCGTTTGTGTCCCATGAGTTCTTTCACTTTTTGACACTTTTTTTGCTTCCCTACTTTGACAGTTTAAAATAAACTGTGTTCAAGTTGTCTGATCCACTCTTCTGCTTATCAAATCTGTTTTAGAGGCTTTGACTGTATTTTCGAATTCAGGTATTGTATTTTCCAGCTCCAAACTTTTTGTGTGTATGTTTTTTTAAATATTTTGTCTCTTTATATTTTCATTTTGCTCATGCAGTTTTTTTTTTTAATGTTATTTAGTTGTTTATCTGTTTCCTTTGTTTCCTAATTGAGCAACTTTAAGTTGGTTATTTTGAATTCTTTGTCAGATAATCAATAGATCATTAATTTAGGGCCAGTTTCTGGAGATTTATTTTGTGTCTCTGGTCTTTGTTTTCCTGTTTTCTTGTATGTCTTGTGATCTTGCTTTGAGATTAGCGTATTTAAAAGAGCCCTGTTCCAAGTCTTTATGAATGTTTTTTTACAGGAGAACACACATTGCAATAAGCTGTGCTCAAAATTCTGAGGGCTGCCTAACCTCTCCTAGGGTGTGTATTCTGTTTTCTGTGTGTAATTTTCAGTTTTAAATGTTTTCTGGTTATTCCTTAGATCCCGTGAATCCATTCCTATCCCTGATGTCTGCCATCACTACTGCAGTCTCTGGTCTTTGAACAATTATTCACCTTTTTTCTCAGCAGCTACATACATTCTCACTGTACTGCCATTTCATTAGCAATGTGTGTCATGCAAAACAGAAACAAATTCTTCGGCAGCTGCAAAATAGCAGGATCATCAGACACACAATATACTCATTTATTTCCCTCCTGAGAGGAAGTTGGGAATTGCGTGTTTTCCCACAATCAATTTATAGTGTGCCAGGAAGGATAAGCATCTCTGTGGGTGAATGTAAGCAACTTCTCTTCCTTCCTTTGATGTGACTCTTCGTCATTTTGTGCTTTCCTGGGAGTGGCTTCTGGGGTACTCAAAAAGGCAGTTATGTCAGTAGTTGTTGGTAAGTTCTCATTTCCATGGCGGAGGGAACTTTTGGTGCTTCTTACTCTGCCATGATACTATAGTCATCTGATTGGTATTTATTTTGTACATTAGAATGTAAACTGTATTTACCTGAGTGTAATATGTGTGATAATTTATGTGATATCTTTCAGCTATGTCTTCTCAAAAAACCTGGGGCTCGTCGCCACAGCTGGGCTTAGAAGATTCATTCCACAAAATGCTGCCGGTAAGATGTGGGAGGTGTGGCCTTGAGAATTTACACTTAATGTAAGACTGGGAAAGTGAAGGGGAGTGTGAAGGGCAGAAGGGGTGTTATAATGGATATAACCAAACTGGGATGATTACCCATATCAAAATCATTGTTGCCAAAGAGATCAAGGATATAAAACATCTTGAGAAAATTCCCACTTTAAGTCATTTACATTTCTAGAACAATGTGTATCTGAACTTAAGGACCAAAAACAATTTTTTTAAAGATACATATTCTGTGAAAGGAAAATTGACAATAAGGAAGTCACCTTGTTCATCGTGCAAATAATTGTTTGAACCATTTACTGTATTGGATATTTAAGAAACGGCCACTGCTCCCAGACTTTATGGACTTTGTACAGGAGAACACAACCATGAGCTTTGCTAGAAATTCTAAGGCCTGCCAAATCTCTTCTGGGGGTACATACTGGATGAAACATTAAATCATAGATTTCTAAAAATAATATATTTGAAAATCAGGATAGAAATTCTAAGTGTGATGAGTTTGAGAATCCCTTAACCAAGGATTCATTATTCTTCCATGGCAAAATAATTCTTACTTTTTTCAGTCTGTAATTTTCATAAATTTGGGAGGGTCTTTATACAATCATCATGGTTCAGTAGATATTAGAATATTTAATTGGGAACAACTTTACATGTGTAATGAAATGAGAGCCTGCACTAAAATGGTTTTTCTATTTTCATCAATTATCAGAGTTCATATAATGGAGAGAGAAGTTATCAGTACAGTGAATCTGGGAAAACCTTTAACCACGGGTCATATCCTAATAACCATCAGAGAACTCAATGTCAAGAGAACTATTGTAAATGTCAGAGAGTCTTCAATCAAAGCTCAAATGTTATTACACATCAAAATATTGATAATTCAGTGAAGACAGACAAATGTAATGAATGTGCCAAATCTTTGAATCACTCTTTAAATCTTATTGAACATCAGAATATTGCTACTGTAGAGAAACCTTACAAATGTAAAGAATGTGGTATGTCTTTTAAATGGCATTCACGTCTTACTCAACATCAGAGAATTCACACTGGAGAGAAGCCTTATCAATGTAGAGAATGTGGTAAAGCCTTTAATAATCGTTCAAACCTTACTCAACATCAGAAAATTCATACTGGTGAGAAGCCTTATGATTGTAAAGAATGTGGTAAAACATTTACCCTGTGTTCAAAACTTACTCAGCATCAGAGAATTCATACCGGTGAGAAACCTTACAAATGTAAGGAATGTGGTAAAGCTTTTAACCACTTCTCAAACCTTACTCAACATCAGAAAACTCATACTGGAGAGAGGCCTTATAAATGTAGAGTATGTGGCAAAGCTTTTACCCAGTGCTCAAAACTTACTCAGCATCAGAGAATTCATACCGGTGAGAAACCCTACAGATGTAAGGAATGTGGTAAAACTTTTAACCAGCATTCAAGCCTTACTCTGCATCAGAAAATTCATACTGGAGAGAAGCCTTATAAGTGTAGAGTATGTGGCAAAGCTTTTACCCAGTGCTCAAAACTTACTCAGCATCAGAGAATTCATACCGGTGAGAAACCTTACAAATGTAAGGAATGTGGTAAAGCTTTTAACCACTTCTCAAACCTTACTCAACATCAGAAAATTCATACAGGAGAGAAGCCTTACAAATGTAGACAGTGTGGGAAAGCCTTTACCCAGTGCTCAAAACTTATTCGACATCAGATAATTCATACTAGAGAGAAGCCTTACAAATGTAGAGAGTGTGGCAAAGCCTTTAACCAGCATTCAAGCCTTAGCAAACATCAGAAAACTCATACTGGAGAGAATCCTTATAAATGTAGAGAATGTGGTAAATTTAAACAGTGCTCAAAACTTTCTCAACATTAGGAACTCATACGGTTGGAAACCTTACACATTGTAGAGACTGTGGTAAAACCTTTACCAGGTCTTAGTTTTTACTCAACATCAGAAATCGTACTTGAGAGAAGTCTTTGAAATGCAACTAATTTGGCAAAGCCTACAATCGGCGTTCATGTCTTACTTGACATTAGACGATTCATAACTAGAGAGAAACAGTACAAATGTAAGGATGTGGCAAAACCTTTAGCCGATGTCGAAGCCTCAATAAATATGAGAGAATTCATACAAGAGACAGGCCTTACGAATGTAAAGAATGGGGCAAAGCCTTTACCTAGTGCTCAGACTTTACCCAACATCAGAGAATTCATGCTGCAGAGAAACAGTACAAATGTGAAGAGCATGGCACAACCTTTAACCGTTGCTCAAGCCTCACTAAACATCAGAGAATTCATACTGGAAAGAAGACTTACAAATGTAAAATGTGGCAAAGCCGTTATTGAGCATTTGCTCCTTAATCGGCATGTGAGAACTCATGCTGACTAGAACAGTAACACTGTAAATAATGTGTTGGACCATTTAGCTGGACTTACAGCCTCAGCATCAGAGAATGCATCCCAGAGAGAAATTCTCCATTCGTAATAAATAGTGAAAGAGCTTTGTCCAAAATATACACTTCAGAAATCCCCACAGAATTCTTACGTGAAAGTGACTTTAAAGATGTAAAAAATGTAGGAACGTATATATAATCGAAAATGAAACCTAAAATACCAAAATTCACAGTAGAAAATAATAAGTCAATAACACTTTTCAGAAATTAAATCAGAATAGTTAGAGAACAGGTCCAAAAAGATAACTAACTTGTTAATTTGCTTCGAAATACCAAGTAGATAGATGTTTGGAAAGGTGTGTTACTTACAATGTGTCCTTTATATTGACAGTATTCAAAAATTTCTGGAAAGGAAATATTAATGTTCTTCAACTCTTAAACCACTTGTGCTTTGCTTCTACTTCTTGTGTGTATGTTAAGTCAGTGGGTTGATTGTTGCTCCTCAAAGATCTGAGTGCCCTAGTTATATAGGTGAGGTTTATTTATATCCACTTTTCAATGGAAGATTAAGGACAATGTATTATACAATTTTTGAGGAAAATCTAAATGAAGTTGCTGATTTTTAGAATGCTGATATGAGTCGCCATGAAGTAGGTGTTCAGGGCATCATCCGTTGCATTAGTGTAAGATGGGGAAACAGTTTGAATTTTAACTAGTGTTACCAATTTCTCTTGAAGAGAAAAAGGTAGCATTTCATTAAAATCCTGATGTAACTTCATAGTAGCTATAGATTGAAGTCGTGAATATGATTCCATGTTGTTTAAATAAAGAGTTCTTCAGCAACATCTGAGAGAAGTGTAGATAACATCCCTAAATGCAAAAAGTTATTGTACATCTGTGTTTACTAAATAATCATCCTCCCTCTTGAAAACTGTAGTAGAAGGTACAGCTCTCAGATCATTGTATCGGGAGAATAGGAATGCTGCTTTTGAATGTTTGTGTATTTTGACCAGTGATCATACAGTGAGTTTGTAATGCTTTATTTAGAATATGTATGAACTTAATGTTTTCATTAATAAAGGTGAGTGTATTTGAATGTGTTAATGCTGCTGTATAACAAATGAAGTGTTATCCTGCTCCGAGTGTCAACCTGTCCCACCATATTCAAGGTTGTGCGGAACAATGTCCTATTTGGTCACGCGGTGGAATGACATCATTAGCAATCGCTGTCTCCTGTGCCCTTCAGCCTTCAATAATATGGAAAGATTTCCCTTATAACTTACACATTATATTTTTCTTATTGTAGATATCGGGGCACTATGATGGTTACAATAAAGATGACACAGGAGTATTTTTGAGAGTTTAGCCAAACTACTTTATGATATTGCCACCTTGACATTTATTTTGTGTTGCTACGGAGTTTTGAGCGGACACTGCCCTCTTCCACTGGTGCACATACTAGAGACTAGCTTACAGAGTCACAAGTAAACGTGAGCTGATGTGTCTTGTCCAGCAGTTCCAGTGAGCAGTAGTCTTCTTGCACCTCAGGGCCTTCACCTTGTATGTCCCTTAGATAGGCTCTCCACAGAATTTCCTAAAACCTTGCCATTTTTGGTTTCAATTGAACAATCTGGACCTAGCCTGAGATCTCCAAAGCATTCCATGTAGGGACCTTAATAACGGCATTTACCCTGGGTCCTGCCACGTTCTGCCTCCTTCCTGTCTTGGCCTCCTCGTGTAACGCATCCAGGCATGCTGTCTACTTCTTTAGGGCCTGTGAGTTGTCAACTTGTCTTTCTGAATTTCCCTTGTGGTCTTTGTGTAACTGCTGCTCATCATCCAATACTAGCGGGCTTTGCTTAACAAATGTGTTAATTTGACAGAATCCAAAGAAGTATAATTAAAAGCCCTATTTTTGTAATTCTGAATCACTATAAATTTTACCTCATATTTTTCTTTGCATGTTTTTTTCTTGAGCCTCTATAATGTAGATTTTCATGGTTTTGATATACACTGAATGCAGTAGGTAAATAAGGATGTAATTTAGGAATAAGGACTTATGAGGAAGGAATGTGATGCATATAGTTGTTTTCAGGAAGAAGGGAATAATGGATCAAAATTGGTAATTTAAAAATATTAGATGATTTATTAGTAGGCTGAAACCTTACAGGTTTATAATGCGAATAATTCTCTGTGCATTACATTGAATTTATTTCTCCCAAATATGGTTTCCTTGTTCCATAGTTAATGGAATGTTGCTTATATGACCTGCTCAGGGATTTTAAGTGTGGTTTTCATGGAATTTAATGGTGTACAAAAATCATGTAGAAAATGGAGGTGATTCCACAGTGAGCATATTAAGTTGGAGTTCGTTTGGTACATTTCATTTCTTCTATTAGAGAAAAACACTAATTCAATAGTTCTTTAGTTATTGTTTTTGATTTTTATAAGCGATATCACCAAAGTTATTTATTCTTCTTTGCCAATTCAGGTGACAGCTTGGCAATGTCAAAAGTCATTGGGTTGTTTGGACTTTTATATGAAGTGAACAAACACATGTGACAACGCTGTGTGTGTCATAGATACTCTATAATTAGGCAGAATATATTCTAATAGGAGCAATGTTGTAGCCCCAGGAAGGATATAGAATTCTGCATGCAGAGAGAGGTCACCTGTTTCAGGCTATACTACTGATTCCCTGAATTTATTAAGATAAATTCTACTTGTTTAATTTCCAAATTATCTCCATTTCATCAGTTTCTTTTAATTTTCATTCCTAGCTACATATATGTCACAACCATTATTATTTGAAGTATGATGGCTACAGCATCTCCGTGCTCTCCCCACCCTACATGTTTCTTGCAGGCCATTTTAAGATTTGATCTATAGTTTGGAATTTTTCTAGCACAAGGACACATCAGATTTCGATGAAAATTTTGTATCTTCTTTTGAACAAGGAAGCCATGCTGAGTTCTCTCTTTCTGAGTGTAGATATTACATGCTGGGAAAGAACAGAATGGCATCTGTGTAGTTGAAAATTGGAATGATCTTCCTGGTCCTGATTTTCATTGGAATTCTGAAGAATATCTGTTACTTCATCTCTACTGCAGTGGAACCATGACAAGTTCAAAAGGTTTTTTTCTAAGTCATCTGCATGTAGCCAGCTGTTTGTCATTCTTTCTAGAGCAAACCCAGAGACCATGGCAAATTATGATTTGAAACATTTTCATCATGATTTTGGGTGCAAACTTATTGTCTGTTTACACCATGGCCCTAGGTGTATTCATTGGCACTGTCCCTTGATTATCTTCAAAACCACCATCAGCCTCAGGAATTCCAGGTGGGCTGATGTAAAACCCCAGAGGTTCATTGGCCTCTCCAGTGTCCTGTGCTGCATCTTGCACAAGCTGGTAAATATCAGAGTTCCTATGCATATGGCTGCACCAACATCATAGAAACTATAGATATTGGGTACTGTTCTGTACTGCCTGACGTATCTATAGGCTTCTTATATGCAGATTTATGGCTACTCATGATGCTTGTGTTTAGCACTCATTGCCTGGGCAATGGCTCCATCGTTTTTATTCTGTACAGGCCAAAGCAGAGGGCCCAGCACATTCATAGGAACAGTATCTCAGCTAGATGGGGATTACTCCATTTCCTGGTACCCTGTTGAGGAACACCGAGGAGGTCTCACAATGTAAATGATAGATAAATTGATTGTATTCAACTGGTCATTAGAAAAACAAACGAAGCAGTCATGGACCTTTCAGTCTGGATCAAATGGCCAGATGGCTGACTTCAGGATTGTGGAGTCAGTACAAGGAAAGGGTAGTTCACAGAGGACTTTGGCTTCATTTTGTTCAGTTTGCTTTTTCTGTTATGTGAGATCTGAAGTCACCTCTTGAAAGGCCATCAGCAGACAGAAAAGTTTCTTAGTAGTAGTAGTATACATATATATACACTACTGTATGTATACACACACACACACACATATTGGCCTGGTTAAATATAAAATAGTTTCTAATATCATTGTCCCAGAAAATTTAAGTGTGTGCATTAAATTACGTATTTTATATATCATGAGGCAGTTAGCTTAAATAAAATTATAAAGTCCATGAGAGTTTTTATGTTCGGGATTAGGAAAGCCACAACTGAAAATCTAGGAGCAAGAAGAGAAGTCAAGGCCTGCTGTCTGCCCCACGCATGCCCAGATCCACCCCTCTGGGTCTGTCTGCACCCTGGAGTCTCCCCTCACTGAACAGAACATGGGGTCAGCATTTTGCTTGGCTGCTTCTCCCACCTCTAGGATTTGTGTTCAGAATTTCCCCAAACCCAAAAGTAGATCAATGAGAGCAGAGATTTATATGTTTTGGTGCCTAAGTTTGTCTCTTTCATTTTTCCATGCTCTAAGAGCCATCCCATCCAGCAGCTTGTTTTCCATTCCTGCGGATTCAGGAGTTGTTCAAATTACAAAAAGGCAAATATACACATTCATTGTGAAATTACTACTGCAATCAAGTTCATTGACATGTCCAGATCTGACATACGTATGACTTTTTTTGGTAAGGAAAACTCGTAAGATATGTTTTCAGCACATTTCAAGTATGTAATATACTGTTGTTAACTGTGGTCACCACACAGTACATCAGAATTCCAGAACTTACTCATCCTGCATCACTGGAATTTGCGGTACCATTTCACCAACACATTTTCCCTCCCCTCATCCCTGGCAACCCTCACTCTACCCTTTGCTTTTATGACTTGGACTTTTTTAGATTGCATTATGTGAGATCATACAGTATTTGCCTTTATGTGTCTTAATATTTTCCAGATTCATGTAGTAAATAGAAGGATTTTATTTTTTAAGAATGAATTGTGTGCGTGTGTGTGTAATCACATTTTCTTTTATCCTAATATCCAGGGAAACTATAGTGAAGTACTACATTTATATTTTCTGGAATGTCTAAAATTAAAAACGGATAACATTTCAGTGAGAACATGTAGAATTAGAACTCTCATTGCTGATGGGAGTGAAAACTGGCAGTTACTTACAAAATTAAGCATTTAAACAAGTCTATTACCAAAAAAATAAATGTAAACACAACAGTGGTAAATTCTTCTCAACTACTGCTCCACCCTTTTTGTATTTCTCCATTGCATCTGTGTTGCTGCAGGTTCACGGTTTCAAGATAAGAGGTATGAGACTCAGGCATTTGGAAGAAAATGCGGGGAGCCATAGGCAACTGTGTCAGCTCCTTATTCCAGCAAGGGCACAACCCCCAACTGCATGGTGGCAGCACCTTTTATACTCAGGTTAAACAGTAGTGGCACATGTACCAGGCACATGGTTACATAAGGAGAGAAGTGCTGAGTTTCTTCTGCTGGAAGTTAGCTACGGGTGTCGGGGGTGGGGGGAGCCTGATTATAGTTATCTTTCTCCGCACGCCACCCCTTCTCGGTTCCTCCCATACACCTATGGAGGCTTGGTGCATGATCGAAGAAGCGGGGCAGAGCTCCATACCCATATGCCACAACAACAATACAGGGCACAACAACATGCCACTAGGAGGCAGGCTCTCCTAGAAGAGCTGAGACCCAGTGTCAAGTAGACATTAGTTCTGCCCATGTGTCCACACAAGGCCATGCAAACAACCTGTGTCTGCTGCCATAAGGGCATACGATGCCCCTTGAGCTTTTGGAAGGGGTCCTATGTAATCTATCTGCCACATAGTCAATGGGACCCTTCCCGTTGTTACTTGTGCATGCTTCCATTTCATGAGATGAGGATGCGGCATATCCCGGCTGCATACTGGACACGACACAGACATCTGTGACATCTTCCACTTGAGGAGAAGGCTCCATTGTTACTTTATTGTCCACATAGTTTTGGTACCTGGTGCTGCAATCGTCAGTGCACCACATTAGTGGAAGGAGCCTTTTCTAGCCATTGCACACACGAGAGGGCATCTACCTCACCATTTTCTGGAAGGGACATGACCTGTAACATGATAGTTACATCCTTTTCCTGTCCACTATCCTATAGGTCTCACCACATGGCTTGTCTCCACAAGGGTCTATGGCCCACTTGCCAGTTTTGCCACTTCCATGTAGGCAACCACAATGGTAGGCCTTTGAACACCACCCAACTTCAGTACAGTCAGTGGGCCATTTTCATGGGCTATAACCATCCACACAGCCCGCAGTTCAGCCCATTGGCCGCTTTGGCCCGTACCTGTATCATACCAAATGTGGTCAGTACCTGGTTGCTATAGCTACCTACTTGGCTCCCTGTCCCCTACTGGACCCATCTGTGTACCACGCATCAGCGGGCATGGGCGGCTTCCCTTCTTTGTAAGGGGACACTTCTAAATCCGTAGGAACTTCAGCATCCAGTGTATTGTCAGTGATAAACTCACCTGGGCCTAAAACCATCTGTAATTCCATGGCCAGAGGGCTAGTAGCTATGGTACGCCATTGTTCCAGATAGGCACCCCATTTCATCAGGGTAGGGGTTTGGGCCACCCCTGTTTGAGGGGCCTGTACTCATGAGCATAACCAACCTTGTATAGGGTAAGTGGTGCACACCTGCACTTTGGCCATGTCGGTCACTGCCTCAGTGGCCTGCAGCCACTAATTACTTCTCTATAGTTAGTACCGGCTCTCTGTGTCTTTACATAATTGGGACCAAAAACCCACCGGGGTCCTAGTTTGTTCCAAACATTGCCCTAGGCTCCAGCCATATCCTTCTGTTGTTACATGCACATCCAATTCAAAGGGTGTACCTGAATCTGTTACCTGTAAGGTTTGGGCTTGCTGCCCCACCTGGTTGGTGACAGTAAACGCCTTTACTGTTTCATCCCAGTCCTTTTATAGCTCCCTTCTTGATCAGGCCATACAACAGCCATGCTAGCTGTGCTGGGTGGGGCACAAATGCTCTCCAGTACCCAAAAAGGCCCACATAACTGCAATTCCTTAACTGTACTGGGTCATGGATACGCTTATATCTTATCAATTATAGCATCAGGGATAACTTTCGTCTTACCCGACCAGACAACACCCAAGAGTTTGACAGGTAAGCCATGTCTCTGAACCTTGGTTGCATTTACTGCCCAGCCACGTGTTTTCAGATGCTGCAACAGTGCCAGCACCACTTGTTCTAGATCTGTAAGGGAAGCAGAGGTTAACATGACATCATCAATATAATGAAACAATTCCTCCGTTGTTAATTGTGTCCAGGTTGCCAAATCCTGGGCCACCAACCCATGGCAAATTGTTGGGCTGTGTAAGAAGCATTGGGATAGTACCACAAAAGTCCATTGTCTTCCCACGCGAAGGCAAACTGGGCTTGACTTTCAAGAGCCAAATCTATGGAGAAAAAAGCATTAGCCAAATCCAAGACATAATAATACATTCTCAGTTGATCCATTAGATCATGGATGGATGGTACCGCTGCATGCAATGAGTCACTTTATTCAATTCCACAGTCATTTTCCACGAGCTATGAGGCTTCTTCACTGGCCACATGAGCATTATATGGACTATGGGTGGGGCACACAATCTGAGCTTTCTCCAATTCCTGAATCACAGCCCTGATTGCATCATGTCCACCAGGCAAGTGATACTACTTAACATCGACAATGCGCCTTGGTTCTGGCACTTTCTGTGGAGGGTGATGAGTATGTCCCCGCACCACAGTCTTCACCACCCAGACTTGCAGACAGAATTCACCAGCAGAGGTCTGCAGATTGAGTCTTTGGAGCATATCCACCCCTAGAATGTACTCTGGCACCAGACAAACATACACTATACGGATGTGGGGGCAAATGTCCTATTCTAAGAGGCAAAGTCACAACTTTAGTCTTAATAGTCTGGTCCAAGCAATCTGTCTGGTTTGCCATAGATAAGACTGCAGTCGGCCCCAGTATCCACCAGTGCTAGGACTCTGCACATTGTTTGGAGACCAGTGGATTGCTACTTCCACATGCGGCCTCCGGTCCCCATCTATCCCCTCCAAATGGGCACCTCGATCTTCTCCCTGATCATAAAGAGAGTCCTGGGATTTCAAAAAAATCCTTCAAGGCCACAGCCTTGGCTCTTTCAGTGGGAGGTTTCTGCCCATATCTGAATTGCTGCTCAGGTTTCAACTGCCTCCATAACTCTAGCAGCACTGCTTTAGGCAGATGGTCAGTCTTGATCGATTCCTGCAGCTAGCAAATCAGTCCACATTTGGGTTCAGGTCACCTGGGTGGGACCCTTCCCTGGACCTTTCTTTTGTCACTCCTCTGAGGTTTACGCGTTACTTCATGGACACTTCTGTCTCCACCTCATGTTGTCTCCTCTCTACATCGCCCAGAGCAGCCATTGCTGCAGTTACTTCATGTATACTAGTTTCCCCGCATAGGGAGCAAGGATAGCAGCCAATGAGCTAAAAATAGTAAAGGGGGCGGCCGCATACCCGTTGTAAACTATTCATCATCTGTTTCCTGTGTATTCAAATTAAACATAGTTTGTCACATGCCCAGTTCATGAAAAATCTGCACGAATTCAGCATACGTTTGCCATTTACTCACATATCCTGGGAGTCTCCTGCCTCTGAGGGTGACTCCGAGGGTAGAGTTCTTTGGAGTTCAGCTTCTAGTTGTTGCACCCTTGCGTCCAAAGCATCTGCCTTTTGCTGCAGCTTCTTTACCTGCACGGCCTGTGCTAGCGCTTCATCCATATTCTGCTTCAAAGCCGTTAGAAGCACCCAGGCCACTAGGCCTGCCCGGCTCGGGCTTTTTCCTGAGCGCTTTCTCAATATCTATTGGGGACCCATCAACTGCCTCCCATGGCTCGGGTGGAGTCCAAGTCATCAATACCACCGCTGTGGGATACCACATGCTCTGTAGGGACCACATGTCCCTCCTGTCCTCCGGCAGGGCAGACAGCTCCCTTACCTGGGAATCCTGCCATGACTACATCAAGTCAGCGCTGTGCCCTTGCTGGATAACACTGCTGTCCTATGAGGCAGTGCCATGCCCTTGCTGGAGAACTGCCATCCTGTGAGGAGGGCTGTGCCCTTGCTGGAATAAAGAGCTATGTAACAGTTGCCTATGGCTCCCCACATTTTCTTCCAACTACCTGAGCCTTGTACCCCTTACCTCGGAACTGTGAATCTGCAGCAACACAGCATCTCTATTCAGTTCCTAGTGTATAGAGGTACTTTGTTATAAATGATAGGGAAACCAAAGAGAACAATGGGGTCCAGTATCTATCTCCTCATAATACGTGAGTTTCCCAGCACTGCACTGTAACCTACTAGTGAGCACATAGTAAGGAGAAATGTTCTTTTAAGACAGTGATTGTTGGTCTTCAGTGGTAATCAACAGTATTTATGTTAAGTTGGTTGGTGTCAGGGCTCAGGTGTGCTGTGCCTGCTTTCTCTGCTATAGTGCTACGGGTAGTGGGGTCCAGGGTGGGCAGCATCAGTGCTTACATGGAACTTGTTGAAGATGCCAAGTCATTGACCCCACTGCAAACCTGCAGAATCACAGGTTTCTAGGGTGCAATCTGGAACAAGTGACTTGTATGCACATCACATTGAAGCTTAAGAAGCAAAGCTCAGACACATGGTTCTTGATCCAGGTTCCCATTAGTATCACATGAAGTTTTTAAGTATGATCACCTGTGCCCTCCCCATGGGTTCTGTCGGTTCTGCTGGGAGCATCACTATTGTTTTAATTAGGTGCTCCAACTGATTGATTCTAAGACGAGGCCAGGTTTAAACACAAGGGCTCCCTGGTAATTTACGAGAGTTGAGTGGAGACTTTGATCCAAAGATAGGTAAGATCCCGGATTTGGAAGGAGCAGGCCAGTGCAGCCCTCATTGTGCCTATGTAGTAGAATTTGTGGGTGTCTGGGTGGGTAGGGCCCCTGAAGATTGGGAAAGAGAGACTAGCTAGCAATTTGATCTTTATGTAGATACTTATTACTGAAACTCTCCTGTGATAAAGGACAGGGAAGGGTAGTCTTTTCTGCCTTTTAAGATCCTGCCTGTGGGTATGGTGGTAGCAGGTGAAGAGGCTCTGCTGATACCTTTAAATACATTCTCAACTAGAAATGATCCTTGAAAATAAACAAACCAAAGTGCCCTTTGATAGATGATTGGATAAAGAAGATGTAGTACATATATATAATGGAATAAAACTCAGCATTAAGAAAAGATGAAATACTGCCATTTGCCACAACATGAAAGGATCTAGAGATTATCAAGCTAAGTGAAATAAGTCAGAGAACGTTGAGAACCAAATGATTTCACTCATGGCATATACAACTGAAAGCAACAAACAAAAACTCATAGATAAAGACAACAATTCAGTGGTTACCAGAGGGAAAGGGGAGGCGGGGAGGTAGATAAGGGTAAAAGGGGTCGAATATATGGTGACAGAACGAAACTCACAATGCAGTGTACATATGACATTGTTGAATTGTACACTTGAAGCCTACATAATTTCATTAACCAAGGTCACCCAAATTAATTTAATAAAGTTCTCAAGATTCAGATGTGACTTCTCAATATAAGTAAAGAAGGAGGAGGAAGAGGAAGAAATGGCAGGTTCTCAGGTAAGTGTCATGTTCCAAGTCAGGGGCTGTGTCCTTTTTTGTTCCTGAAATGACATACATTTAGAACTTGCAAATCTTTACTTCTCTACTTGTGATGTTCTTACCTAACCAATATATTTTCAACTACTTTTCTCCTCAAAAAGATAGTCTTGGGTCAGCTCTTTAGAACACCTCTTTCCTGAGTTCCACAGGTGCTCTCCACTCTCTACACTGGCTTCCTGTACAGTGTGAACAGTTCTCACCATGAATTAATGTCCTGCAACTATTGAAAATGTTTTCTTTATGACAGATCAGAAGAAAAGGAGTTAATATCCAAGATTCCCACTGGAGTGGGGTTGGGTCCTAGGCTATCAGTGAAGGAGAATATTTCAGTTTAGGTCCCGTCTGGATGCTCCATCAGCTCTATGTAGACCAGGATTAAGAAAATGCACAAATAAACAGGATGGAATGTGGCCCAGAATTACTCAGAAAGTTCTGAAAATTGGAAGAGCCTTGCTCTGTAGAATGCTAAGAAAATCATACTATTTAAAATATGCAAAAGATTACAGGACATGGTAGATATAAATGCTTGAATTTTACATAAAACTTATCCAATAGTTGATTCATTCTGTGATTTACTCTTTTCTGCCAACAATAACACAGGAATGTTGTGCCCTTCTATATGCATCAGGCACCAATATTAGTTTGTCCCATTACAGTTGATGTTAACTTCTTTCACTTGATTCAGGCCCAGTCGGCCAGAGCCTTTCTCTATAATAGTTTCCCCCCATCATCACTGATGAGGATTTTGGAAGATTTACTGAGTATTATGTATAAATTATAACATTTAATCTGGAAATCCCTTTCTTCTGAGTTTGTCTTTGCTTGTAGTTTTCTTTGGAAAATAAAGGCTTTCACCTTTGTTTATTAGAGATATTGGCTTTTATAAGTGGAGGTTCTAAGTCAGGTCTTGGTCTCAAATTCGCATTTTATTCCAAATCATGTCAGACCACTTTTGTTTATGACTGTTGTATTTACATAAAAGAAATATATAATTTACATATGTTCAAGTGACTTAAAACTCTAAAATATAACAGCACAAATAACAGATAAAAAGTGTCAATGAAATACACACTCAGAAACGATAGCTCATTCATTTGTCACTGTGTATGTTTGCCTCTGTAGTGGTTTTTAAGGACACTGAAACTTCATAAATAGGTTTATAAATTTATGTAGTTGAAAATACTTAATTCCATTGACATCAAAAGTTTCCTGCTGTTTTACTTTTACCATGTACATAGTTACTTTTTTAAATATATGGATGTGTGGATAAAATGTAAAATGTACTAAATCAAATCTGATCTGGCATCTTGTTTCCATATCTCTTCTCAGTTACAAAATCTATGATTCTTTTACAATTGTATCTATATGTTGGCTTTTTATGTGCCTTCCTTTTAGATAAATTCTAGGTTAGATAAAGCAGATTAAATCCCAGGCTACACCATTTACTGGGTGTATGACAAATATTTTATAAAAGAAGCTTAATAATATTATTACTCTCAGATTATTTTTCGTAGTTTTATGCATTAATCTATAAAAACTGAAGGAATAATGTGCAGTATAGTAAGTGCTTAAAAAGGATTGTTCTGCCTTTGTTGCTAATACATGAGAACATGTGATTGCTTTGAGACTCTCAGTTAGAAGGAATCCATTAATTCTTCATTATATTTTACCTCTTTGATATAAAAAATGTGGTTCTTGGAGCTGAGGTACTATCATTGGCGGTGAATCTGATGAATGAAGAAACTCAGGCTCTAACCCAGAACTAAATCAATCTGCATTTTTACAAGATGTCCAATTCATGTTAAAATTTGAGAAATACACTTCAAATTCACCATGAGTTTCCCACATGGGTTATACACACCCAAAATTATGTATGCGTTTGTGGATGCTTTAATTAGATATTTTTATTTTCTAAAGTGTATTGATAGTGGGTTTTAAAATTATATCATTTGCTTTTTTCAGTTAGAGAAAATATTAGAGAATAGTACTGTGTTGAAAATAATCTAATTGTACGTTTTAGGCCACTCACCTCAGTCGCAACCAGTTTTTCTTGCTCTTTTCATGTTGGATCATGTTATGAACTGTCCATGGCTATTTGTTAATTTTTTTTTCTTTTTTTTTTAATTTCAGGAAGTATAGACATTCAGGGATGTGGCCATAGAATTCTCTCAGAAGGAGTGGGAATGCCTGGACCTCTCAGTAGGATTTGTACAGGGACGTGATGTTAGAGAACTACAGGAATCTTCTCTCCCTGGGTGAGGGTGACTTCCTTCCAGAATCTCTAATCTACCCTCAGGGTTTAGTGATTTTGTTTTGTTTTGTTTTGTCTTTTAGAATGTTTCTTGGGAGTTTCTGTTTTGTATAACTGTTTTTATGACCCTTTTTAAAGGAACTACTTGTGGTTTGTTGGTGTAAAGAAGAAAATCTTTATAATACTTCAACTTGCTTTAGATTAAGGATAATTATAGAATATCAGTGACATAAAATATTGTTACCTACATTTTAAACTTGTATGTCTATCCCTTATTTTGATTCAATAGAAGTACAGTGTTTGGGGAAATAATTTTCTATAACCTATAATGTTCTTTCTTCTCACTTGAGCATAATACTGAGTTGGAAGTTGGAGAATCCTTAGCAAGAGTCATGTTCCATTTTTGAATAAACAGGTCATGTTGTCTCTTAAGCCCAACCTGGTCTCCCTTTTGGAGCAAAGGAAAAGCCCTAGTATGTGGACAGAGAAGAGACAGTAACCATATACCCAGGTAGCTGGGAAGGAATGAAGCCAATGACAGGTGAGAGTTCCAAAGCTCAAGGCAGAAGCCACGCCTTAAAATGTGCTTTGGGAAGGTCTGCTTCAGCGTAAATGATTTCGAGAAGCCTAGGTTTATTTCTTTGCTGTCTCAGAGGGACGTCACTTGCTCCACTCTGATCATGCTCCTAAGTCCTCTAAGGATCCTCCTTTTGCTCTCATGATCTTCCATCACATTTACAGTGAGATCTAAAGGCTGCCCCATGGTCAGAGAGGGCCTGCATCATCTCATTTTACTTACATTGCTTTAGGGAACCTGAAAAATCTATGCACATATGGAATTCCTCTGTGGAGGCCAAAATGTGAGTGTCACCTCCCTTATCTTTGTGTACCCTTGCCTCTTAGAGATACCTATGGATTCTGCCACATCACTGGGAATGTGGGATAGATTGACTCTCCCCTAACAAAACTTGGGTAGAGCAGGCCTCCCTATGGAGGCTTTTCCCTGGACCAGACCATGCATTCAGTCCTCAGAAATGTTTTTTACCTCTGGCCTCACAGCAGAATAATGGGCCACTTTATTAAGACATTATTGATGCTGGGCCCTTCCAAAGACTGACAGAATCTCTGGGGTGGGGCACAGGAGATGGTAGTTCTAAAAACCACACGGAATCTCAATGGGAAGTCAGGCTGAGGACAACTTTGTAAACATTGCTCACCTGACTTTCATGTACTTAACAAGTCCTTTGAGAATCCCATAAAGAACAGGTTCTGGGGCCCCACTCTCCATCATTTACTCCCCAGCTCCGAGATGAAGCCCCTTAATTTGCATTTTTAACACTGAGTATCTGCCCTAAGACCTTATTTACAGCAGCACTAAACTGGAAAAAGCAAGCATGGCATCTGAGTGCCTTACATCCAACTCCTATCAAACACAAATACTGCTTGTTCTCAGTGAAAATCACCTAACAGCTTTTCAAAAGATGACGTTCTCTACTCACTGTGTGCAAGGAGAGAGGCGACAGAAGGCAGTGATATCTCAGTAATGTCTGTGTTTGGGAAAGAGCATTCATTCCTTCATTAAAACAGTATGATCAGGCAGGTTACTATGTGCTCACATGCAATGATGCTGGACACGATGCTGGAAATTGCCATGGAAAGGCAAATTCTTGGTCTAAGAGTCATTTTCAACAGCAGCTGAACTGATAATTTTGTATTAGGCTTTGCAAATCCCATTAGGAAGAGGGATCATATTTTGCATACGAATTCTGGAGCCATTTAGCTCTGCACCTGCCGTGTTAGGTCTGAAGTATAAAATCAGAATTGGGACATCTGAGGGGCCACTCCAGAGGACAGTGATGGGCACCTTGTGTGTTTATATTACACATTGTGATTCTGGGTGGCCAGTCCCTGATCCTCAGTCTGGTCATCTGCGTTGTTGGAGGAACTGGATTCAGGTCATTGAGGGGTTCCTCATGTGTGCATGTGTAAAGATTCGGGCAAAAGGAAAAGGCGTTATCAGGAGAAGGCGTGAAAAGCCCTAGGAGTAACAGTGCATCTCAGACAGAGGACTGGTCAGTGCTTCATATTTCTAGTCCCAGCTCAAGTGAATTGTGAACTCAGGCATGTGGGCTGGGTTGAGATGGGATTCAGAGCTTATGAAGGGAGGAGTATGAGACTGCAGCTTTTGTTCTTGGGAGGAGCATGGTGGGCCAGAAGTCCTCTGTGTGCCTGTGAATCATTTGGAGGGAAACTTACTAGCACAAGCACTGTAATGATCAGTCGTCAAGAGTAAAGTCTGGTCAAGTGAGGGCAGTGTGCTGCTTTCTTGTAGGTGTGTGTGAGTGGGGGAGGAGTGAAATCTCTATGTGTCCTTGGGATACTCTGTCCTTGGGGAAACACAGAGACCCCAGGTGAGAAAAATGATCCAAAAATGAAAGGTGGAATGGGAGGGAACACAATTGGTGGAATATTAGGCTTCATCTCCACTGACAAGGACAGTTTCAGAATTATCCACCCACCGTGAGAATGTTCAATCATGATGATACACAAGCCTCATATCCTAGAAGCACCCAGTAAATCCATATAAGCATAAATAAACAATCCACATTCCATGACATGTGCAATAGCAGGAGACAGATACCTTTAACTCTGTAAACAGCAATGTTTTATTCATAAGTACTATCGAATGTATGTTTTAGGGAATGCTGTAGATCATTTCTAGTGGTATGAAACCATAACCTTCATTATCATTGATTAAGGAAAGCAATTTGATTGATAAGTCTAATAGGATGCTATTTGTGTGACTACTGAACCAAGAACAGACTATTTTTTTAAATTAATTTTAAATTAATTTTTTATGGTGACATTGGTTAACGAAATCCAGTAAGTTTTGGCTGTACACTTTAACAGTAAGACATATATATATTTACACAGTGTGTTCGCCTCCCATAGTTAGATTTCTTTCTGTCACCCCATATTTGACCCCCTTTACTCCGTCTACCTCCCTATCCTCCCTCCCCACTCCCCTCTGGTAACTACTAGTCTATTGTTCATGTCCATGAGTCTTTGTTTGTTTGTTCTGTTCGTTTGTTGCTTTTAGGTTGATATCCCACATATAAGTGATATCATGTGATTTTCAACTTTTCGTCTGGCTTATTTCTCTTAGCATGATTATCTCGAGGTTCATCCATATTGTCACAAATGGCAATATTTCATTTCTTCTTAGTGCAGAGTAATATTCTACCGTATATATATATGTACCACAGCTTCTTTAACCAGTCATCTATTGTTGCTTCCATGTCCTGGTCACTGTGAATAATGCTGCTATGAACATCGGTGTGCAAATATCTTTTCGGATGTGAGTTTTCAAGTCTTTGGGGTAAATACCCAGTAGAGGAATTGCCGGATCATAGTGTAGATCAATTCTTAGTTTTTCGAGGAAACTCTATACTGTTTTCCATATGGCTGTACCAATTTGCAGTCCCACCAGCAGTGTATGAGGGTTCCTTTTACTCTGTATCCTCTCCAACATTTGTAATTATTTGTCCTGTTAATTATAGCTATTCTAACAGGTGTGAGATGGTATCTCATTGTGGTTTTGATTTGCATTTCCCTAGTAGCTAGCATTGTTGAGCATCTTTTCATATATTTGTTGGCCATTTGTATGTCCTCTAGGGAGAAGTGTCTGTTCAGGTTCTCTGCTCATTTTTACTAGATCGTTTTTTTGTTGTTGTTGTTTTTATTGAGTTGACAAAGAGTGTTTAAACAAGTTAATAAGGGCTTAAAATATTGCTTAGCATGTAGTAAGGACTCAAAAGTTACCTTTGTTTAATAAATTATGTCTACATTATGTCCTGCTTATCATGAAGTTGGCCTTCATTATGTCCTTTTGATTTTTCTTATGTAATTGCTCCCATATCAGTGTTGTCTCTGACCTTAGATAATAAATTTTCAAAGCACATACTTTGCATTACACATATTTAGTGGCCCAGACTTGGAGATTTAAAAGGCACTCCATAGTTAATTGTTCTGTTTGTTCAATGTTATGTAACTACTGGCATAGCATCATAAATGTGAGTTCTTACCCCCTTCTCCTTCCTTAATCACTTTTATATTAGACATTTATGTTTGCCTAATATGTCAAAGTTAGTGACTCCCAACATATTGTCCAATTCTCATGTATTCTTTCTGGGAAGTAGACACATTCTTCCATGGTTAAGAGATCATTTATTTTTTAAATTCCAAACCCTATATGTAAGTATATCTTTATATTTCAAATTTCTTACTGTTAAAAATGCTTAGTATTGAAGGGATTTCCACTGGCAAAATCCAAATAACTAATGTTAGCATCAAAATAGCTAATGATGATAACAATTATAAAAAATGACATGGGTCCATGAATCCATAGAAATATATCAACAATTACAAGAATAAATAAGTAAGTGCAGGTGAAAGGAAAGCTCTTCCAAACAATAGAACTGAATTATGGTGGTACTCAGGGCTGAGGATTAACAGGGAATTCTAGCTTCGATGGAGATCTTCCCAGGGAAGTGCACCATCCAGGGAGACACACCTGCTTCTCTGCCAGTTCCTCATGGTTCAGACCTCAACCTCATCTGTTCCCACCAGGTGAGCTCCTGTCTGCCTCCAAGCTCTATAGAACAGGAGAAGCCTCTCTCAGACACTCCAACAGTCTCATTAAAGATGATCACTAGAAATTCCTAATCACTGAAAATCAGGACAATGTTTTTCAGAATTATTTTCACCTCCCCAAGTGTAAACATGCACTCCCACTACAGGTGAAATGGTAGTTGAATTCTGAGGGAAGGGGAGGTCACAGCATAACTACCCCATATCTCAGGGTCTGGCTGCCTCCTGCCCACCTGTACTGGGTGTTATGACCATCACATTGAGCCCACCATTTTGGCAGCAGGAAGGGATCAGGTGAGGATTTGCTATTTCCAGCTGAGAGGCAGACTCTGTAAGAGGCAATGAATCACAAATCTGGGCAGGAGCTCATGTCTGGAAAAGCAATTCTTTAGGGGTAAAAACTGATCCAGCACCAAAACCCTACAGCAGTGGTCCCCAACCTTTTTGGCACCAGGGACTGGTGCTTCTGTGATCATCTAACACCTGATGATCTGAGGCGATGCTGGCACTGGGAAGTGGCTGAAAATACAAATGAAGCTCTACTCGCTGGCCCACTGCTCACCTCCTGCTGTGCGGCCCAGTTCCCGGGGTTAGGGATCCCTGCCCTATAGGAAGATGGATAATTCCTGAGGTGTGGGCCAAGTATATAGAAAGACCAGAGGCCCAAGGTCCTATAGCAGCCACCTCAGATGGCTGCTAATATAATTTGATAAAATTTTCACTCAGAGTGGTCCTTGGTATTTGACCAAGTAGTATTAAAATCCCTATTTTAAAATAGTCAAAGACTATCAATCTAAATTTGATATAATGTGCAAAATTCACGGGAACTATTTCAGAAGTAGTATAGTTATTTCAACAGAAGCTCTATAAAGGTGATAAGTATGACGGGGCTAATTGAATTGTTTAATTTTCAGCAGAAACTGTGACTGTGTTGCAATAGCTGAAATATAGTTATTTTTCTGTAATTTGTGTTGTCCTTAATGGAGATGGTAAATGTGTCTCCACTGAAAATACCTATGGTCTTTTGATCACAGTGAGACTATATTCCCACCAGAAATTAGGGAAAGCCCTTTAAGGGAGAGTTAATCGCATAATTGAGGGTTTCAGACAGCAGGAAACAAATTTAAGGACTTTGGGAGTTTTAAAGCTCTGATGTTTCTTATGCTATTTTCTCTGGTTTAAAAGCATTCCGATGTTATTCACAGGCTCTCTACTCATCTCTCTCCCATTTCAGTGCATTCGGTGCAACAGATGTCATGACTTCAAATCACAGGTAGCATCATTTTTTACATTCTAATATCTTTCTAAAATTGAATATGTTTGTTAGTTTCTCTAAAATAATGGTCCCCTGCACTCTGAATATTAAATTAATTTCTACTCTAAAATGCTCTGTCATTTATAATGTTTCATGTCACATAATTTAGGACACAGTATAATTTTGTACAATAATTTCTGTAGTTATTGCCATTGTAAATTTGTCCCTGGCAAAAAATTGACTCTTTCTGTTCCCATTCTTATATTGCTCCATCTTCAATAAAGCCAATTGAAACGTGGAAAACTATTCAATGCATCTATATTTCATTAAGATCTCTGAATCTTCATTCAAATGTCATAATATAAAATAAAAGCATAGACAAATTAAAAATGATTACAAATATAAAATAAAATAAGTTTAAAATTTAACTACATATAACTATAAAATATTGAAATATTATATCATATTATTATTATGTAGATAATAAAACAGGCTTTAAGAGTGCAGTAAAAGCTAAAAACTCATGTCACTGCAACCAAGCTATCCAGGTTCAATCGCTAACTATGCTGCTATTTAAATAAGTCATTTAACTTCCTGTAGCTACATTCTCCTGTCTATAAAAGGAGAATAGTATTGGTTCCTAACTCACACTTGTGGACATTAAATGCTAGAAATGTAAAGCATCAATAACAGTGAGTCATGCCCTCCATATTTTGTTACTTTGGCTCTCTGATAATCCCAGTTGGTGCACGACGAACACCTCTGTACTAATCACTGCACATTTTCCTGCTCTCAGCCCCTTTTTCCCCATGAGCTGTGACCACATTGTGTATAAGCTCTGCTCTGCTGTGGAAGAAAAATGTGCTGCTCTAATCTCATTAGGAAAATACAAATGGCTATTTGGGGCTGTGTTTAGTCATTAATGAACTCCTCTCTCACAAACACAAGCACAATTACAAACCAGTCTCATTGTAGACAGAGCAGTGAATAAGACAAAGATTCTGTCAATGCCTTTGAGTATATAACTTTCAATCTGATATATTAAAATTTAATAGGCCATGGAATTATAAGGACAGTTCCCTAAAATAAGAATTCTCTATAGGTTAGTCCATCAAGAAACTAAGAGCCGGGAATGGCCTGAATATTAGTGCTAATGGCCTAGTGGGGAACAGGAGAAATAGTTATATTTCAGCTACTGCAGGAATTAAAAGCCATATTTTGAATTCTGTACCTTACCTCCTAAGATCAATGGTGGGCATTTGAAACACAATCATGCTTATGGAGATAGATTATCGTAGTAAAATATTTTCAGGTAAACACTAGAAGAGTGAGGTGTAAGGTCATTAAGAATGCAGGAAGAGGTGTCAGCTGAAGTTTAAAAAGACTGCAGGTGGGGGGCAATCTTTTTAAACTTCAGCTGACAACTCTCGATTAAATAAAGATTTGGTGTTTGGGAAAAATGAATGGACTTTGAGGATCTGTAGAAGGAAGACTGTCTTGTGTTAAGCCTCGATGCCAATTGGTTGTGTGAAAAGAAAGAAGTTTCAAGATGGACTCTTAAATTTGACATTTGTGGAGGAGATTTTCATCATGCTTGGAGCAATATCAGAAGCTAATCTATTAATCTATTTTGGTTAGTGAGGAGTTTGTTTTTGAAATCACTAAGGGAGTTTTTTTCACTTATAGTTGGCATACAATAACATATTAGTTTCAGTTGTACAGCATAGTGATTAGAGATCTATAAATAACTCATGAAGTGGTCACCCCACTAAATCAGGTACCTGTCTTCCCCCTTACATATGTTTTACAACATTGTAACATCGTTGACTATTTTCCTTATGCTACACTTTATATCTCCATGACTATTTTGAATCTATCCATTTGTACTTCTTAATCCCTTTGCCCTTTTTTCACCATCCTCCCAACCCCTCTTCCATCTAGTAACTCTCAAAATATTCTCTGTATCTATGAGTTTGTTTCTGTTTTGTTGTTGTTGTTGTTGTTGTTGTTTATTTTGTTCCTTAGATTCCACTTGTATGTGAAATCATGTGGCATTTGTCTTTTTCTATCTGACTTACTTCATTCAGTGCAATACCCTCTATGTCCATCAAGGTGATATCCTTTTCCATCCCCTTCTTTTTTAGTCTGTGTGTCTTTTAATCTGAAATGGGTCTCTTGTAGGCAGCATATATAGGGGTCTTATTTTCTTATCCATTCAGCCTCCATATCTTTTGGTTGGAGCACTTAATTCTTTTCCATTTGAGGTACTTGTTGATAAATATGTAGTTATTACCATTCTTTATTCCTGTTTTTGATACATGTTTTTCCTTCTTAAAGAAATCCCTCCAACATTTCCTGTAATACTGACTTGGTGTTGGTGAATTCTTTTAGCTAGTTTTTGTCTGGGAAGTTCTTTATCTGTCCTTTGATTCTAAGTGATAGCTTTGCTGGATAAAGTATTCTTGGTTATAGATCCTGGGGTTTCAGCACTTTGAATATTTTGTACCAAACCCTTCTGTCCTACAAAGTTTCTTTTAAGAAATTGTCGGCCAGTCTTATGGGAGCTCCCTTGTAGGACCCATTTACTTTTCTCTTGCTGCTTTTAAGATTCTCTCTTTGTATTTAACCTTTGGCATTTTAATTATAATGTGTCTTGGTGTGGTCGGTCCTCTTTGGGTTCATTTTTTTGGGGACTCTCTGCTGCCTGGGTTGTATGTCTATTTCCTTCACCAGGTGAGAGAAGTTTTCCAACATTATTTCCTCAAATAATGTCTTGTTTTCCTTCAGGTACCCCTATGACGTGGATATTTTTACATTTAATAGTGTCCTATAGGCTCCTTAAATTATTATTATATTTTTGGTTTCTTTTTTTTTTTTTTTTTTGCCATTCCGGTTGAGTGTCCTCGGCTTCCTCATCTTCTATATTGGTGTTTCAACCCTCCTCTTCCTCTGTTGATTCCCTCTCATATATCCTTCATCTCAGATAATGTATTCTTCTTTTCTGACTGGCTCCCTTTTATAACTTACACTTCCATTGCTATGTTTTTTATCCCTTTGTTAAAGTTCTCACTGAATTCATCTACACTTCCTTTAATTTAATTGAAAATCTTTATAATCAGTGTTTTGAATTCTGCATCTGTGAGATTGTTCTTTCATACGGTTTCTACTTCTCGGTCTTCTCATTTTGGCTGCCTTTCTGTGTCTGTTTCTACATACTAATCAAATTTCCTAAGTCTCCCAGTCTTATTAGTGTGGCTTTCTGTAGTCGGTGTCCAGCAGCACAGTCTTGAGAGGGATTCAGCTGCAGGCCAAGTTTAGCTCCAGCCTGTGCCCCTCCAAGGCCACCTGTTAAGATTCAGCAAGCAATCCACAGATGTTGTGCTTATAGTTACCTCAAGAAGCCACTCCAGAAACCGAGGCCAGCTGCCACCAGAGTGAGTCTTGGCATTGCTCAGTGTCAGTGGCACAGGACTCGCCAAAGACACAACTGAATGTGGCTTAGGTGGGGCCACGAATGGGGGAAGGCAGAGTTTCAGGGAATCCTCTGGGCAGAACAACTTCTGTTATCCAGTGTGATGATGTCTCTGCTATGGAGGCGCTGGGTCCACACACTGAGAGGGGGGAAGGCTAACACAGGATATATTTTAATATACCTATCTGCAATTAAATTATAGTTTGCAGAATTTTAAGATAAATGTCTTATTTTTGCACTAATTTTAGATTTATAAAAAAGCTGAGAAAGTAATAGAGATCCCAAATATCTCTCATCCAGTTTTCTCTAATTGTACCATTGGACATTACTGTAATGCATTTGTCAGAATTAGGAAACCAGTATTAGTGCATTACTTTGTGTTAAATGTCATACTTTATGTTTCACCATTTTTAACTCTATTTTTTTTTCTCTTTCAGGATCCAACCCAGAGTACCACAGTATGTTAGTCATTATGCTTCCCAGTCTCCTCTTATTTATGACATTCTCAATCTCTCCTTGTTTTGGGGATCTTGACAGGTTTTAGGAATACTGGTTAGGCACTTTAAAAAATAACCCTCAAGTTGGGGTTTCTGCCATCTTTTTCTCATGATTAGAATGGATTTGGGTATTTTGGAGAAGGATACCACATCTTATCATGTCATATCCTACAATGATTGACATGATTTATCATTAAGGTAATGTTCACCTCAATCACTTGTTAAAGCTTTTGCTGGGTTTCTGCACTGTGAAGTTATTATGTTTTTCTTTCTATCTCTGTTCTTTGTAAGGAAGTCACTGAGTACAGCCCATAGTCAAGAAAGGGGTAGGTGGATGAAAGAAGCTCCCCCATTTTAAGGGGGGTATCTGCCTGTATTATTCAGAATCTTTCTCTAAAAACATATTTCTCTTCTCTTTTATTCATATATATAATTTTTTTTACATTGCTATGGGCTGGTATATTTATTTTATACTTGGTGTTCTAATTCAGTACTATGGTCTTTATTTTGTTCAAATTGTTCCAGCTTTGGCCATTGGGAGCTTTTTAAGGTTGGCTTCTCTGTCCCTTTGATATGCCCCCAAATTTTGATTTGAGCACTTATTTATCGCCTCTACAGGATCTTCCAGGTTCTTGTGTGTTCCCTTTCCTGGCCTTGGCATCAATCATTATTCCAAGAAAACTTTTTTAGAGAATGGTATTCAAAATTGCACTCATTGCTACAGGAATGTCACTGATGTTAGATCCTCTGACATGGAGAAGCAGGAAATATATGTTTCCACATATGTCTACAAATATTTCTGAGTCTATATCTGTAGAGCTAAATATGAATTTATGCTGATATCTCCAACTTTAACCCTTGCTTGTTTGTACTCATCTGCATTTATCAACTATTTTGACTTTACATGCCTTGGAAGGGTTCTGCATAGCCTTAATAGCTGTGTTTTGTTTCTCTCAAGCTTCTGAGAGATTATTAGCTATTGAACGATGTTGCTGTCAATTGTATGATGTCTATGCAATATATGTTGGACAAGAAAAATTCAGAGGTACACCGAAAAAACATATATATTTTCCTTCTTTTCCCTTTTAAATGCACTTTATGGGATACAAATCTCCAGAGGGCACCCTGAGCTTCCTGGTTTATTTGGCAAGACAGGCAGTGTTTCAGACGCCCGTGACATGTAATTTCAATACTCTCCACCCCTGGCTGAGTCCCAACTGCTGGGATAGTAACAAAGGACATTCCTGATATTTCTCCTTCTGAATAAGTTAAAGTTTCTGTTCCTGGCAGGATCATGTATCAGGAATGAAGATAAGGGTTCCAGGAAGTTCATATGGGACTTGTGCATAGAATCACTATTTTTTATCTTGACAGATGTTTAAAGCTATTTTCTCATGAGAGAATTTTGGGGTTAGAGGATATATTAGTGTCTTTGTTTTGTACTTTATAAAGAGTTTTGGAAAACTATGGCCTCATTTGAAATGGAAATTAAAATTTTTACCTAAAAAATGAATTATTGCGAAAGATACAATTCTCATAATGTCTTAAACATTTATACTTTAAAATAAAAAATTAAAATAAATAGATGTCAAATTATGTACACCTGAAAATCATATAATTGTATTAATCAATGTTACCCCAATAAACTTAAAAAAATAAATTATCACAAAAAAAATTGTATGAAGTGTTTATTGTCTTATATAGTAATCTCTCTCAAAGTCTCTTTCTCTCTCTCTCGATATATATATATATTATATATGTATGATATATGATATATCCACATCTTCTTTATCCATTCATCTGTCAATGGGCATTTACATTACTTTCATGTCTTGACTACTGCTGCAAGGATCATGAGAGTACAGATATTTCTAAGATCCTATTTTCAAATCCTTTAGATATATACCCAGAAGTGAGATTGATTGCTTGATCAAATTGTAGTCCTATTATTACTGTTTTTTTAGGAGCCTCCATATTGTTTTCCAAGCGGCTATACCAATTTACAGTGCCATCAACTATGTACAAGTGTTCCCTTTACTCCACATCCTCACAAATGTTATCTTTTGTGTTTTTTTAATAGCCATACTGACAAGTGTGAGGTGATATTTCATTATGGTTTTGATCTGCATTTCCTTGAAGATTAGTTTCATAAATGAGTTGGCTGTTTGTCATCTTTAAAGAATTGTCTATTTAATTAATTTGCCCAATTTTTAATGGAAAAAAATTTCTATTGAGTTACATGTGTTCCTTTATATACTTTGGACATTAATTCCTTTGTTATATGGTTTACAAATATTTTCTTTTGTTCCATAGTTTGCCTTTTCATTCTGTTGATGGTTTCCTTGTAGTGCAGAAGCTTTTAACTTTCTTTAGTGTTACTTGTTTATTTTGTTTTTGTTGCCTGTGCTTTTGGTGTCATATCAAAATCATTTCCAATACCAATATCACAAAGCTTTCCCCATGTTTTCTTATAGTTTTAGTTTCAGGTTTAGTGTTTGAGCAATTAGTCCATTTTGAGTTGATTTTTGTGTATGGTGTAAAATAAGGGTTGAAGTTCATTCTTTTGTTTGTGGGTATTCAGTTTTCTCAATACCATTTATTGAAGATAGTCTTTCCCAATTGTGTGTTCTCGGCCACCTTGTTGAAGATCAGTTGGCAATAAATGCATACATTTATTTCTGGGCTCTCCAGTTAGTTCCATTGGTCTACATGTCTTTTTTATGCCAATACCATACTGTTTTTATTACTGTCATTTTGAAATCATGAAGAAACCAGGTTCCCTTTAGAGAGAGTCACGGAGTCACATTAAGAGTTCTGGGCTGTGTCCTATTCACCATGATTGTAAAAAAGACAAAACAGAACTTGCTTTTCTGTAAATACAGAACTTTTATTTCTTAATTAAACACAAACAGATACAGACTGGGATTTGCTAGAACTTGAGTATAATTTCAGTTGTACCTGTGTTAAATGTGTGAGTATAACCTGCTACCTAACTTCATTGTACCAATTTCTGCAACTGACAAAATCCTTTTTCCACTTCTCATAGGCTACATGTAAAGATTGCATAGGCCCTTAAAGAACAGGTAAATTTCTTCTCTGAGTACTAGATGGACTGGGTTTGTGGCAGCAATGCACACTACTTCTGACACCCCTGAGCCACCTCCACATTTCTCAGTCCCCTTGAAATGAGCCAAAGACACATGACCAGTTTTTTTCAATGACCTAACGGTAGAAATTGAGGGAGATCACTGCCCTGTGTAGCTCGGCTGCTCCAGAAAGTCTGCTGGGCAGCAATCAAAAGGTAAAAATTTTTTTTGCACTTAGCCTCTGGGATATTGGAGTTATTTATACCCACAGCACGTGGCTCACTCATCCTGCCTAAATAGCTTCACAAACAAGTTTTCATCTTCATCATCTAGTCTATCACCAGGATATTTGAAAACTCTGTTCTCCAGTTGCCTTCATTCAACACATTTTTGCCATCCTCAGTGTCACTGCTGGAAGCTATAGAAAGTAAAATAATCTCTGTCTCTCAAAAGTGTCTGGTCCTCAGTGCTGCTGAAAAATGCTGCATATCAGAGGATCAGGATTCTACTGCCATGACCCTCAGAAACCTACTAATTGTTTTCAAGCCACCATTTCACGTTTATTACTCTTTGCATATCAGATATCGACAATCTCAATTACACT
>NW_006433947.1:110534-120950 GCF_000325575.1 Pteropus alecto
GAGAGAGAGACAGAGAGACAGAGACAGAGACAGAGAGAGAAAGTAATAGTTGCGGGAGATGTCCACAGTATGGCTTTGGTCTCTGACTTGGAAAACGGAAAGACTTGAATGGAAAGCAGGACAAAGCAGATTTGTATGGAGAAAAAACAAAAGATTAATTTGAACTCATAGTTTGTATCTTATTTATTTACAAAAGCAATCAACTTTGCTGACAATTCAACAACAACAAAAAAATGTGTAGAGGATGGTAGCAACCATTTAATGCTATTGAATTAAATTAAGTAGCATTGACTTACCTGATCAAATGAATTGAAGAATGTAAGTGTTAAACCTTCTAATTCTGGTGCTTTAATTTGGGAGAGACATTAATTTCTATCATCCTATGGATGTTGTTCTGTTTAGACTTTCCATAACTGCTGGGGAGAGAGTCAATTTTGGTAAAGCATATTTCACTAGAAAACCTCTTTATATCTACTCTTTCAAATACATTGACATCGAATTGTACAAAAAAAATCCATCGATATATAATGTAAATTGTCATCATGTTTTTCCTTTTACTCACATTGCTTTAAAAATTCTTCTCAGGTACTCAGGTCTAGTTTACTTTCTCAATTCATAACTTAAATGATGGAAGAGCATAGTGGTCTAAAGATTAATTAAGAGTTCACTTTCAGGAAGAACAACTTCTCAGAGGAGCAGGAAATCAGTAAAATATATGAGCTTTGCTTCCAGTCTCGTAGGTATCAGACCTCAGTGTTTCCTGCTTCCTCCACCTGAGTCCCTCTCTGCCTCCAAGATTTAGAGAAAATAAAGTTTTTCCCAACCACTGCGACAGTTTCTTTAGAGAATATAACTATAAACTTGCGGGGGTTTTTTTGGTAATTAACAACTGGGAAAGAAGTTTTTCACAAATATTCTCAGTTTCCTAAGTCTGTTCTCTCACTGCAGCTACAGGTGAAAAGATAATTGCACTTCTGAGGAGTGAGATCACAGAATCACAATCACATTTCTAGTGGTCTGGCTGCCTCCCTCCATCACAGGTACTGGCTGTCATGACCATCACACCGAAGCCACCATCCTGGCAACAGAAAGGAGTCAGGTGACAATTTTCTATTTTAATCTGAGACAGTGTGCAAGGAAGGAGGGGTATCAGGGATCTAGATAAGTGATCATATCTAAAAAAGGGATTCTTTAGGTTTTGATCCTGGTCTGGTGCCAAAGACACAAAGGAAGGTGGGATGATTCTGAGGCATAAGCTAGGCTAAGTGAAAAGAGGTGGAGTCCTAGACCTACTCCAATCTCCAATGGCTCTGAATGTGATGTTGTGTAATCGGCAATGATCTCGATTCTGGTGTTGAATCCAAGTGATAATGAGACCTGATTTTTCATGTACTTAAGAAATGTAGTTCTGAAATTGATCTGCTGTTTGGAGTAATTTACAGGAATCATAGACTACATCTTTAGCATTACTGCAGGTGTGCCTACAATACCTTCTACTTGTAATAAAGAGTAGAATCCTGGTTCAGCCTTTGTGTCTACAACAGAAGTTTGATTAAATTGCACTAAGATTCCTCCCAGATGTAAAATGCTACGATTGCACATGGAATAAAATTAGAACTGGAATTTGCTTGCCTAATAGGATCACTTGATCTCCATATCTACTAGTTTAGATTGTTTTGTAAAAAAAAAATGTTTATTTGTTAACATTTTTAAATTGGATTGAAAAATATATAATAGGCAATACACAAGAAAATTCAATAAAAATAGAAAATATAAATCTGATTCTCATAAGTTGTTTTATAGATAATATTTATATAACGTATATACATAAAGTTTTTACTTTCTATAAAATAAAATTTGTGAAAGCGGTATCATAGCTTTGAATACTGATATTGTGTTCTACATTATATGCTATGATTACATAGTGATTACATAGAATATCAGATTGACATTCTGCTATTGACACTAAATGATACTGTCTTTCATAGATTAATATAATTTTTAAGTTTGTTACCCTGTATTTCATAATTTGCATATTCCCATTTCTTATGATCCTTTTTGATATTTTGGGGCTTATTTTTCAGGTCAGGGAGAATTACCATTATGGACTGCAAAGTGTTTTCTCGGAGGTGAAAATGACAGCAAATGGTTCCTAGGGTATATGCTACTGCCAAAAAGTCAATATATATGATTTAGTAATCTACTGGAAGATTGTTTTAAGTATTGCATACTTAAGATGTTTTTCATCGCTTAACTTTGGATTAAAGAAATACAAGGTCATTGTAAAAATCTTAGAGGAAAACAAAAGGATTTATAAGTAAGAAAATTTAAATTACTCATAATTGTACTACCTAAAAAAAAATTGGATCAGAAATCATTTCATTCTTTGCAGATGGCAATTGCAGGATTAGGAATTTTTCCCTAAGTGGATGTATGCAGTGTTTAATGGAGACAACTATTGTTTTCTACTGAAAATATCTGTAGTCCGTTAAAATTGATGAGACTGTTTTCTCTCTTAAAGAAAGGGGATCAGGAGTACCAGTCAAGATGGTGGAGTAGGTAAAT
This sequence comes from Pteropus alecto, assembly GCF_000325575.1. NCBI lineage: Eukaryota > Metazoa > Chordata > Mammalia > Chiroptera > Pteropodidae > Pteropus > Pteropus alecto. The sequence goes on from NW_006433947.1 coordinate 113,100, forward strand.
GCTGTTCTGGCCTCCTCTCCTGACCACATCAAAATTGCAACTAAACTACAGAACAACCATCAATGAGAATTGCCTGAAATCTAGCTAAACAGAAGTCCTATAACTAAGGACATACAGAAGAAGCCACTTTGAGACTGGTAGGAGGGACAGAGACATGAAAAGGGCTAGTCTGACACCCATGTGTGACAGTTGAGAATTGGAAGGGATATCTCAGCTGTGGAGCAAGGGATTCCAGCCCCACACCAGGCTCCTCAGCCCAGGGCCCAGACCGCGTGTGGCAGTTGAGAATCAGGAGGGTTGTCTTGGCTGCAGAGCCCCCTCCTCCCCAGAGTAGTGAGGGGTCCCGGCCCCTCACTGGGATCCCCAGCCTGGGGTTCCAGTGCTGGGAAGAGAAATCTCCACAACCTCTGGCTATGAAAAACCAATCAAAATTGTGGCTAAATGAGACAGAGGCCTGCAGGAGTTGCACACTTTTCTCTTAAAGGGCCCACACCGGACTTATTCACTGATGGACTCACTGTCTCTGAGCTCCAGAACTGGGGCAGCTGCTTAAAGAGTGCCAGGGATATATGGGGAGACACTGAGGTGTCGAGCTTCAGGGCGAGGGCTGGAGGGGTGGATTTTTCCCAGATAGAAGTGCTGGCAGTATCCATTGTTCCCTTGTTGAGTCCTTCCTCTCTCCCAGTATGTGTACACAGTTGGCCACCATATCTGAGTCTCCATCACTCTACCTCTCCCAACTTGTGGGCCCAACCAAGCTGCCTCCAGTGATTTATTCCATACAAATGGTCTGTCTTGGCTCATGCTGCAGACTTTCCTAAAATCTCTGAAAGGCTCACAAAACCCAAAGAAGCAACATCTGGTGTCGGCATGCCCATACCTCTTGCTGAGCAGCCCCAAGCCTGGCACTAGCAGCAGCAGGCCTTGGTTGCTGGCTTGGCCTCTCGAGGCACTTATAAGCCCAGAACGGGTGGCAGCCATCACAGATTGCTTGGTGACTCCGACCAGTGTCCCCAGAAGTGCACAGGCTGCAGCTGAACTTGGTCTGCAACTCAGTCCCTCCCAGGAGGCCCTTGGACCCGCATACCTGGTGGCCTGCTTTGACTAGCTCCGGAGCTGGAGTACCACCCCTGGCTGAATATGGGAAGGACACACCTGAAGGGCAAACTGGGCATGCACAAGAGCCCTGCTAAAGTGATCCTTGCTCCATAGGGTCAGCCCTTCACTGTCCAGTACTCACAACCAATCAGCTCAAGGGTTAATCCCTTCCATTGACATGCAAACAGCAACCAAGGCTCAACTCAACAGAAGGGCACACACAACTCACACAAGGAACACACTTAGAGCACCTCACTCAGGTGATCAGGGAAAACTGTTTCACTGGGCCCCACCTACTACTTAAAGCCACTCTACTAAGTCCAGGAGACTTGGAGACCTAACTAATACATAGAAACAAACACGAAAAAAGGCAGCCAAAATGGGGAGACAAAGACACATGTCCCACATGAAAGAACAGAGCAAAGCTCCAGAAAAAGAACTCAACACAATGGAGACAAGCAATCAACCAGATGTAGAATTCAAAACACTGGTTATAAGGATGCTCAATGACCATAGGGGAAGAATAAATGAACTCAGTGAGAACTTTAACAAAGAGATAGAAAACATAAAAAATGGAGTTGGAAAACATAAAAAGGAACCAGTCAGAAATGAAGAATACAATAATTGAAGAGTACATCAGAGGGAATCAACAGTAGATTAGATGAAGCAGAGGACTTCATCTAGTAGGAGACAAAGTAGGAGAAAACACCCCATTAGAATAGCAACAAGAAAAAAGAATCCAAAAAAATAAAGATAGTTTAAGGGGCTTCTGGGAAAACATTAAGCATAAAAACATTTGCATCATAAAGGTACCAAAAAAATAAGAGAGAGAACAAGAGGTTGAGAACCTATTTGAAGAAATAATGACTGAAAATTTCCCTAACCTGGGGAAGGGAATAGCTATACAAGTTCAGGAAATGCAGAGATTCTCAAAAAAGATGAACCTAAAGGGGCCCACACCAAGATACATCATAATTAAAACGCCAAATGTTAAAGACAAAGAAAGAATCATAAAAGTAGCAATAGAAAAGCAATTAGTTACCTATAAGGGAGCTCCCATGAGACTGTCAGCTGATTTCTCAACAGGAACTTTGCAGGCCAGAATAAAGTAACAGGAAATATTCAAACTGCCATATGACCTAGCAAATCCATTTCTGGGTATTTCTCCAAGGGAAAGCAAAACACTAATTGAAAAAGATATTTATATCCCTATGTTTACTGCATTATTTGCAATAGCCAAGATATGGAAGCAACCTAAGTGACCGTCAATAGACGATTGGGTGAAGAAATAGTGGTACATGTATACCATCAAATATTACTCAGCCATAAAAAGGAATGAAATCTTACCATTTGCAAAGACATGGATGGACCCAGAGGTTATTAAGCTAAGTGAAATAAGTCAGACAGAAAATAAACAAGTACCATATGATCTCACTTATATGTAAAATCTAAAGAACAAAATAAACAAAACAGAAACAGACTCATAGGTGCAGGGAACAATTTGATGGTTGCCAGATGAGAGTAGGTTGTGGAGGGAGTGAAAAAGATGAAGGGATAAAGAAGTACAGATTGGTAGTTACAAAATTGTCACGGGAATAAACCATAGGGAATATAATCAATAATATGTTAATAATTACATATAGTGCCAGGTGGTTACTAGACTAGTCAGAGGGATAATTTCATAAGTTATGTAAATGTCTAATCATTATGCTGTACACCTGAAACTAATATAAAATAATACTGAATGTCGACTGTAATTAAAAAATCAAAAAGGGGGGAAAAGTTGAAGGGGAATAAAAGGTTCAAATTTCCAGTATAAAATTAGTAAGTCATGGGGATGTGGTGTACAATATAGGGAATATAATCAGTAATATTGTAATAGTGTTGTATGATGTCAGATGGTTGCTGGGCATATCATGGTGATCACTTCTTTAGGTATATAAATGTTGAATAACTATGGTGTACACCTAAAAAAACACATTACTTGAATTTCATTAGCATTACATTTTTGTTAGCATTTAATATGTAAATTAATTTTGGTTTTATAGTTGAAACAGAAAATTCACAGTGAGATTATATGTAATTTGTGTTTGTGAATATTTAAGAAAAGTTATCATGAAAATTATTTTTTTCTAAGTATATGCAAGAATTTGTTTTTCCTCTTTTAAAGGAGATTATTATATTACTTAAATTTGAAAAACACTTTTAAACATTGTGCAGATTTACTTCTTTATTATAAAATTATTAATAACCAATAGGGAATAAACTAAGGAAAAAACAGAGTAACTATGCAGTCATAAGAATAGCTGCATTACCTTTTGAGGACTATAGTAACAATTAACTTTTTGTATGACATAGTAGTCTTAAATGTAAGAGGTCATTCTTTAATTTTAACCTAGTAAATTACATTTTATAAATGATATATTTCCCAAAACATCAGGGCAAAGTGCTTAAGCCCAAAATTTTCTGAAGTTTACCAGAAGGACAAATTTTCTTTTTTTCTTCTTTTTACTTTCCCCTCCCCCACCACCCAACTAATCTTATCTTTTTTCCCCTTAATTTTAATTGGTTTTCTTGGATTAAAGAGATGGATTTTGGAGGAAGGCAGGTGGAATCCAAATCATGCCAATTAATTATAACACAAATTTACATAATGATTGATAAACTTTGCCTTCACATTTTACTTAATATATCTGATATAAGAGTCTTAAAGTCCTTATTATATAGCAAAAGAACTATATAATAATCTTCCTTATTATGTAGATATAGAGTGGCTGAATAGATAAGAAAACAAGACTCTTACATATGCTGCCTGCAAGAGACTCACTTCAGATCAAAGGACACATGCAGAGTCAAAGTAAAGGGATGGAAAAATATATCTTTATAAAAACGAGACAAACAAAAGAGCTGAGGTAACAATACTTATATCAGACAAAATAGACTTTAAAATTAAGGCTATAACAAGAGACAAAGACCCAGTAATCTCAGTTCTGGGAATTTATCCCAAAAAACCCAAAACATAAATTTGAGGGGAGATGTGCACCTCTAATTTCATTGCATCATTATTTACAATAACCAAGACGTGGAGGCAACCTAGGTGTCCATCAGTGAATGAATGGATAAAGAAGAGGTGGCACATATATACAATGAAATATTACTCAGCTATAAAAATGAATGAAATCTTGGCATCTGCAACAACATAGGATAGACCTAGAGGGTATTGTGCCGAGTGGAGTAAGTATGACAGAGAAAGACAAATGCCATATGATTTCACTTGTATGTGGAATCTAAAGAACAAAATAAACAAAACAGAAATAAATCCACAGACACAGAGAACATTTTGATGATTGCTAGATGGCAGGAAGGTTAGGGGGAAGGGTGAAAAGGAGGAAAGGATTATGAAGTACAAATTGGTAGTTACAAAATAGTCATGGGGACATAAAGTAGAGTTTAAGGAAAAGAGTTAATATTGTAATAACTATGTATGGTGTCGAATTTATACTAGATTTAATGGGGTGATCACTTCATAAGTTCTATAATTATATAATTGTACATCTGAAATTAATATAATAATGTATGTCAACATATATCAGATTTGTAGGGAAGTTCAAAAGACCCCAAATCGCCAAAGCCATACTGTGAAAAAAGAACAAGTCTGCAGGTATCACTTTGCCTGACTTCAAATTATACTACAAAGTGACAATAATCAAAATGGCATGGTATTGGAAGAAAATCAGACACACAGACCAGTGGAACAGAATTGAGAGTCCAGAAGTAAACCCCCATTTATATGGGCACATAATTTTTGATAAAGGAGCCAAAAACATACAATGGAGAAAGGAAAGCCTCTTCAATAAATGGTGCTGGAAAAACTAGAAAGCCACCTGCAAAAGAGTGAAACTAGACTGTTGTCTATCACCACACACCAAAATTAACTCAAAATGGAATATAAGAAGGCAAGAAAAGTGAAAGCAAAAACGAATAAATGAGACCATATCAAACTAAAAAGCTTCTACACAGCAAAAGAAATCATCAGCAAGGCAAACAGCCATCTGAATGGGAAAATATATTTCCAAGCAAAGCCTCTGATAAGGGCCTAATATCCAAAATATACAAAGGACTCATACAACTCAATAACAACAACAACAACAAACTCCAAACAATCCAATTAAAAAATGGGCAGAGGACGTGGACAGACAGTTCTCACAAGAAGACATACAAATGGCCAACAGATATGTGAAAAAGGTGCTCAAGTCCATTAGCTATTAGGGAAATGCAAATCAAAACCACAATGAGATACCACCTCAAACCTGTTAGAATGGTTATCATCAACAGGACAAGTAATAACAAGTGTTGGAGAGGTTGTGGGCAAAAAGGAACCCTCATACACTGCTGATGGGAATACAAATTGGTACAATTACTATGGAAGATATTATGGAAGTTCCTCAAAAAACTAAAAATTGAATTACCATATGATCCAAAAATCTCTCTTCTGGATATTTACTCCAAAACACCTGAAAACATTTATCTGAAAAGATAAATATGCACCCTGACATTCATAGCAGCATTATTTACTGTGGCCAAGACATGTAAACAACTGGAACATCCTTTGACAGATGATTGGATAAAGAAGATGTGGTACATATATACAGTGGAATATTATTTATTCATAAAGAAAGATGAAATACTGTCATTTGCATCAACATGGATAGATCTTCAGATAATCATACTAAGTGAAATAAATCAGATTGAAAAAGTTGAGAATCAAATGATTTCACTTGTATGTGGGATATAAAACTGAAAGCAACAAACATGACAAACAAAGAGACTCATGGATCTGGACTGTGGATTAGTGGTTTCAGTGTGAAGCAAGTGGAGGGGGAAGTTATATAGGGGTAAAAGCAGTCAAATATTTGGTGATGGAAGGAAATCTAATTTGGGGTGATGAACACACAGTGCAGTATACATATGATGTATTATTGAATTGTACTCTTGAAACCTATATAATTTTATTAACCAATGTCACCCCAACATTTAATAAGATCTAGTTATCTGTAACTTATAAAGTTATGTTTTTCTTAAGGCTGCATCCCTAACTTTAAGTGGGAAAAGTCTCGACATAATCAATAGAGACACAATTATTAAAATTATTAATCACTTCATACACCCAGAGTTAGAAAAAACATTTCTACTCCAGCAACTGCTTTTAGATGCACTTTCTGCACATGTGTAGACAATTCCTACAGATTCATTCTATCCCTTATTACAAGCATGAAGCTATTACAGGTGCACCTCTAGAAACCTGAAAAGTGAGATCTTTGGAAACATGGCAGAGTGAGAGACGTCCCCAGATCACTCCCCTTAAAACAACAATAAGCTGAATATCTAAAACTCAACGAAAAAACACTCAAACTGCACACCAGCACATCTGAGTGTGGGATTTGTGCATAAGAGCTACCACAGGTCAGAATCGCGGGTTTTGGGTGGTGGCCTGGGGGAAATAAAGAAGCTGCCTCTCACAGCTGCCGGAGCTACCTATAGGAGGAGGGGGAGGGGCGAATGTCCGGTAATTTCCCTGAACAGCCCTGACTGGGAAAGCTATGAGCTCCCCACGGCCAGCGGCAGGGCCCAGTCATCAGGGCAGAAGGCAGAGGAGCGGGGCAGCAGAAAAACAACAGTTGATTTTTACCAGCGTGGTTGCAAAACCTAGAATGAACCACAGCCTCCAACCCCCAACCAAGAGGGCCCCTCCCCCCATATCTTCCAAGACCGAACACCGTGGAGCCCCAAGGGAATATGAATGCTACCGAAACTGTCGCTAACACTGACAGGGACTGAAACTAAGAGTAGCGAGCATGATTAAATATCAATCAGAAAATAAAAAGGCATCATTAAGGCTTTATATAAAGCAGGGATCCAAGAGACTTAGACGCTATCTACTGGAAATCAAAAGAAAAGTGCCTTCTTTGCAGCAGGCTAAAGAGAGACCTTTATATAATAAATCTTCTTTCTGGAAAAAAAAAGCAGAATATACTTCCATTAATGCCCAGGCAGAGAAATAGTCCATTAAACACCATGAACAACCAAGGTGACAAGACATCTCAGAAAGAAAGAGAAAAACCTCCAGAAAATAAGCTTACAGACATAGTAATATGTGACTTAAATAACAGAGAATTCAGGATGGTACTTCTGAAAAAACTCAGTGAGTTCTGAAATGAGTCATATCAATAATTTCAGGAATTAAAAAACAACTAGATGAGCAGAGCAAGGAGATTGAAACCCTCAAAAAGAACAGAATAGAACTTCTGGAGATGACGAATATACTGAAAGTGTTGAAAAATAAAATAGCAAGCTTGGGAAATAGAGTCAACCAAATGGAAGAAAGGATCAGTGATATCGAAGACAGAAATACAGAAATAAATCAGAAGGAAGAAGAGAGAAACTGAAGAATGAAAAATAATGAAAGAGAATTTCAAGAACTAGCTGATACCATAAGGAGAGGAAATATAAGGACAATGGGCATTATTGAAGGCAAAGAAAAAGAGCAGGGACTAGAAAGCATTTTCAGACAAATGGTTGAAGAGAATTTCCCAAATCTAAGGAATGAGCTGGAACTTGGAATTCAAGAAGTCAACAGAACACCCAATTATCTCAACCCAAAAAGGCCTTCACCAAGACACATTGTATTAAAATTATAAAAAATCAACAACAAAGACAGAATTCTCAGGGCAGCCAGGAAGAAGAAAATGGTAA
>NW_006433947.1:121545-130589 GCF_000325575.1 Pteropus alecto
AAAAACAAAACCCAGCTATATGCTGCCTGCAGGAGACACATCTCACCTTCGAAGACAAATATAGCCTCAAAGTGAAAGGGTGGATAATGATATTTCAAGCAAATGGCATTCAGCGAAAAGCGGGAGTAGCGGTACTAATTTCAGATGAAATAGACTTCAAAATAAAAAAGATAATGAAGATATTGAGGGACACTTTATAATGATAAAGGGAATCATGCGCCAAGAAGACATTACACTTATTAATATCTACGCTCCCGATCAGGAAGCCCTGAAATATGTAAAGCAATTACTATCAGAACTAAAGGGAGAAACAGACCAAAACACTATCATAGTGTTTTGAGGACAGGCATTCATTGGTAAAGCCATCAGGCCTGGACTTTGACATTTTGGTAGGTTTTTGATAATTGTTTCAATTTCCATACTACTGATCAGTCTATTTAGATTTTCCACTTTTGTGGAAATACCACACTGTCAGAGTATGGGGACCTAAATACCCCACTGTCGGTTATGGACAGATCATCCAAACAGAAAATCAATAAGGAAATAACATCCTTAAATGACACATTAGACCAAATGGACATAATCGATATTTATAGAGCCTCCCATCCCCAAACAGCTGCTTATACATTCTTTTCTAGTGCACATGGAACATTCTCAAGAATTGACCACATACTGGGACACAGGTATAGCCTCAACAAATATAAGAGGGTTGAAATCATACCAACCATATTCTCTGATCATAATGCTTTGAAACTAGAGATCAACTGCAGAAAGAAATCAGGAAGAAACACAAATAAATGGAGATCAAACAACATGTTACTGAAGAATAACTGGGTCAGAGAAGAAATAAAAAGAGAGATCAAGAGATGCATAGAAACGAATGATAATGATAGTACAACATAGCAAAATTTTGGGGACACAGCAAAAGTGATCATAAGAGGAAAGTTCATATTATTATAGGCCTGTCTCCAAAAAACAAGAACAAGTCCAAATAAATGACCTAAGGCTTCATTTTAAAAAACTAGAAAAGAAAGAACAAATAAAGCCTAAAGTCAGCAGAAGGAAAGAAATCATCAAAATTAGAGCAGAAATCAATGAAATAGAAACCTGAAAAGTATGTCTATGATTCCTGCCACATATGCTGAATAGCAGATCGACTCTGAAACTTCAGTCCTTAAGCATGTTAAAAATCAGGTTTTATGATCACTGGATTAAATCACAACCATCACCATCAGTGAGGATTATACTACATCACATTAGGAGCCATTAGGGATTGGTGAAGGTCTAAGACCCCATCTCTTTACTACATCAGCTCAAGCCTCAGGAATCTTACAGCTTCCTATGTAGCTTTGGTACTGGACCAGGACTGTTCACAAAGATCCCCTTTCACCAATATATTTACTCACCTAGACTTCTGATACAACTCCTTCTCTTACAGATTCTACCTCTCAGGGTGATGTGGAGAATATCCATCCATCCCTCCCTGCTGCCAGGATTCTGGCTCATCATGAAGTCAAGAGAACCAGTATGTGTGTGGGAGGGAGGCAGCTGGATCCTGAGATATGGGTTATGGTTCTGTGACCTCACCTCCCTCAGAAGTACAACTATCATTCGCCTGCAGTTGCAATGGCAATAATAGTCTTAGGAGGTGAGACTATTTTTTTTCCTGGCTATTTTAAAATATAACAATTAGTTGCTCATATTTACATTGTATAATTTAATGAGTTTTTTCAATTATAGTTGGCATACAATAATATACCAGTTATTATCCAGCAAATCAGAGATCCTCGTAATCAGAGATCTACATAACTTGCAAAGTGATCACCTACTAAATCTAGTACCCCTCTTCCCCCTTACACACTTATTACATTATTAACCATCTTCCTTCTCCATGCTACACTCTACATCTCCACGTGTATTCTGCAACTATCCATTTGTACTTCTTAATCCCTTTGCTTTTTTTCCATCCCCAACCTCCTTCCCACCTAGTTACTCTCAAAATATTCTCTGTATCTATGAGTTTATTACTGCTTTTGTCATTGTTATTTGTTCTTTAGATTCCACGTGTACATGAAATCATGCAATATTTGTCTTCCTTTATCCTTCCCATTTCATTTAGCACAATACCCTCTATGTCCATCCCCTTCCTTTTAGTCTGTCTGTGTCTTTTAATCTGAAGTGAGTCTCTTGTAGGTAGCATAGGTAGAGACCTTGTTTTCTTATCCATTTAGCCACTCTATCCTTTGGTTGGAGCAATGTAGTTGTTACCATTCTTTATTCCTGTTTTTGATACATGTTTTTTCTTCTTAAAGAAGTCCCTCCAACATTTCCTGTAATATTGGCTTGGTGTTGGTGAATTTCTTTATCTTATTTTTGTCTGGAAAGCTCTTTATCCGTCCTTTAACTCTAAATAATAGCTTTGCTGGATAAAGTAAAAGTATTCTTGGTTGTAGATCCTGGGTTTTCATCACGTTGAATATTTTGTGCCAAACCCTTCTGTCCTGCATAGTTTCTCTTGAGAAACCAGCTGCCAGTCTTATGTGTGCTCCCTTGCAGGTAAGTAACTGCTTTTCTCTTGCTGATTTTAAAATTCTCTCCTTGTATTCAACTTTTGGCATTTTAATTATAATGTGTCTTGGTGTGGGCCTCTTTGGGTTCCTGGTTTTTTGCACTCTCTGAGCTTCCTGGAGTTGTATGTCTTTACCAGGTTAGGGGAGTTTTCCATCATTATTTCTTCAAGTAGCTCTTAAACGTCTTGTTTTCCTTCAGGAATCCCTATGACACGGATATTTTTACATTTAACAGTGTCCCCTGGGCTCCTTAAATTATTATTATAGCCTTGGCTTGTTTTTCTTGCCATTCTGATTGAATGCCCTTGGCTTCCCCATCTTCTATATAGGTCATTCCCCATCTTCTATATAGGTCATCCTCTTCTTTATCCACTCTGATTTTTCCATCTAATATATTCTTCACCTCAGATAATGTGTTCTTCATTTCAGGCTGGTTCCCTTTTATAATTTCCATTTCCGTGTTTATGTTTTTCATCTCTTTGTTAAAGTTCTTACTGAATTCACCTACACTTCCCCTGAGTTCATTGAGCATCTTTATAACCAGTGATTTGAACTCTGCATCTGTTCAATTGCGTGACTCCATTATTCCCGGATCTCTGTTCTGTTCTCTCATATGGTTTCTGCTTGTTTTCCCATTTTGGCTGCCTTTCTGTGTCTGTTTCTATGTACTAAGCAAAGCTCCTAAGTCTCCCAGTCTTATTAGCGTGATTTTGTGTGGTAGGTGTCCAGTGGCACAGTCCTGAGAGGGGTTCAGCTGCAGCCCAAGTTTAGACACAGCCTGTTCCCTTTCAGGGCCACCTGTTAAGATTCAGCAAGCAATCCACACATGCTGTGCTTATAGCTGCCTCAAGAAACCATGCCAGAAACCGAGGTCAGCTGCCACCAGTGTGAGTCGGTTCTGCTCAGCAAGGGTCAGCTGACACACCTGGATGTGGTTTTGGTGGGGAGGTGGGGGAGGTGGAGTTTCAGGGAATCCTCTGGGTGGAGCGATCTCTGTTATCTAGTTTGATGACTTCTCCACTATGGCAGCGCTGAATCTGCGCACTGGGACGGGGGAAGGCTCAACAGAGGAACAATGGATACCGCTAGCACTTCCATCCAGGAGAGACCCTAGCCTCTGGCCCTTAGTCTGACAACTCAGTGTCCCCCTGTAACTCCATGGTGCCCCCTGCACAGCCGAACCAGTGCGGGTGCTCAGAGCGAGCAGATTTATCACCGCAAAAGTCCGGTCACGGACACAGCCCCTTTAAGAGGCGCCTGTAGCTGCTACTGCTATGGCCTCTGTCCCACTCAGCTGCTCGGGACCAGGCAGCCTCACATCCTTGCCCTGTCCTACCTCCTCCTGTTGCAGGGTGAGTTCTCATTTCTCTCCCTAGTTGTAGGGCTTGTTCATCGAGATCCCAGGAGACTCTCCTTGCTGTATGCTCCATAATTCTATCACAACTTTGATTTGGTCACAAGAGGGATGAACAAAGCCTTTATCATCTATGCCAGTTTTTTTTCTCAAGGTGACACTATTTTTGAAAACTTTTTCTCATTGCTAAATACCAAGAACAACTACAAGTGTTTAGCCAGCCTCTCTTAAGAGACTACTAGAGTGTTTGTAACAGACTCTTACTTTTCCAAGATTCCTGGAGGCATAAAGGAGAAATGGAAGTGCTGAAGTCTGACTTGTGAGGAACTGGGGCGAGTCTGTGTGTTTCAGTGGATATTCTGCTTCACTGAGATGTTCTACCCCAAGTGAGTTATTTCCTAATCTTCATACAAATGAGCTCCACTATCATTTATTGTTTGAGCAAAGAAAGAATGAAGCAAATATCTGAGACGGATTAAAAGGGGGACAAGTAACAGAAAAAACATAGTGTCAAGAATGTCCATTAGATATCGTTGCACTAATTGGCTCAAGTCAATGACAGTTCATGTGGAAATTTAGGGGGAGACTATATTGCCCCCCAAAAATGATAGGAAGCAGAGCAGAATAATATCCACAGGATGAAAAGTTTCCCTAGAAAAGTCCCACTCATATAAAGCAGCAGAATGAGACAGTTTAACAGGTAGTTTTTACTATTCCTGTAACTGTCTGATGAGCCAGTGCTGCTTAGTTAATTCAAAACCATTGAATGGTCAAGATAGTCCTCTACACTTATAGTTTGCTGTATTTTCAGTAATAAAATATGGTTGCTTTCATAATTAAGAAATGTAAATTACAAGTTTTCCTACAAACAAATCCACACTTTGATCCACGTTCATGAAACAATACCTGCCAATTTTCAAGTCAGTGGTAGAGCCACGATTGTGGTGGACAACCCAAACTGTGAATGCATGCAAACTCATTTACACGCTGGTGCAAACACACACGTGCATGCACACTCACTCAAATGCAGTCACAAACACTCTTACACATAGGCATATACAGTCACTCATGTCCTAACACAATTTCAGTTGCACACTTGCAAACATTCACACACATACACAACACAGGCAAACTCACATTAACATTCATATACACTAATAAAGACAGCACGCTTGTGCAAATGTATATTTACAGTCTTTCATAAAGCCACACTCACAGTCACTTCACACTCACAGTCACTGTACTCACACAGTCACTATGCATGTATGAACATGTTCATACACAGAATAAGTTGTATCTCCAGATTTCTGAATGCCCTCTTGGACATCTGAAACAAAGCAGCTCTTTCTTTTCCAGGGTCTCCAGAAGCAAACAGGATCTCACATGCAGGAGAAAAGAAAATACTGAGGTCTGACACATGAGTAATAAGCAGTGAGGTATGTGTGTCTCAAAGAACACACATTTGCTTCCCTAGAGAAGTTTTTCTACCCAAATCCAGTTCTTTCTCAATCTTCATTCCACTGAGATGAACCGTCATTTAAGTTATCAACAAGGAAATAGAATGTGAACAATACCTGACTATGAGACATAATTTTTAAAGAACTACAAGTAAAAGGAAGGACATGATACCAATAATTTACATTAAAAATCATTGGACTTATTTGCACAATTCAATGCTATTGATAGGGAATTTTGTAGGATAATATATTTTACCATTATTGACTTCCATTAATGATAAGAAGTATGAACTATACACATAGGAGAAAGAGAAAGTTCTAAGAGTCCTCCACAAATAAAGCACCAGAATCAAATGGTTTAACAGGCAGATTCTACCATTCTTACAGCTGTCAGACAAGTCAGTGCTACTTACTAAATTCAAGAGCATTGTTCTTTACATTTATTTTCCACTAAATTTTAGTAATGAGCACTTGTTTTGGTAATTAACGAACAAAGTAGTAGTTGAAAGGGATTCTTTGTTTTTTTCCTACAAACGAACCCACAATTTGATCTAGTTTCCCAATCCAGTTGACCCTGAATTTCAAGTCAAGGGGTAGAGGAATAATGGTGGGCCATCCAGACCACACACTTACAGAAATTCACTTATAGACTTACACACACATGCAAACACACACGTGCATGCTCAGTCACACTCAAATATACTCACACACATATTTATACACATACACTTATACTCACACAATTTTAGCTGTACATTCACATTCACACACCACATACAAACTCTTATTCATAAACACTCATGACAAACTCACACAGCCTGTTCGGCTTTTAAGTACATTAATTTATATGTACTTGCATAAAAATCAACTTATAGTGTTATTGTTGGGTCTCTCTTTATGACATGTTCATTTACAAAAGAATCTTCGTATTTCCAGACCTCCGGATGCTAAAAAATGGGGCTCTTTTGCTCCTTTTTAATCCTTCCAACCCTGCAACTCACACAGACAATACTCACAATATACAGCCTTAAAAGTGCTGTGAGCATTACCATCATAGTTCGAAACACCTATACAGAAGTTAGTGTTTGAAGAATGACATTATTTATGTGTGCAATAGCGTGGGGTAAGAGGCCACAGGGAAAGGGCAGCATAGGAATAAGATGGGGGTGGGGGAGACGGGATTTAAGGGAAAATGGTGTCAAATGTCACAGAGGCGATAAACTCCATTACCAGGTTTGGGGATTCACCAGAGCAACGTGCCCAGGTAAGTTAAGAACAGTGTACATACTGGGCCATACTGGGTTCTGGAAGTGGGTGCAGAGTTTCAAGGAAATGATGGACAATATGGAGATAGGGAGTAATTGAGGCAAAAGCAGTAAAGTCAGTGATTGGTAAAAGTAACAGGAGATTTAATGTCTATAAGGAGTTAAAAAATACTGTTGTGGAGTGGGGAGGGGAATACATGTGTGGTGGCAGATCCTGGAAGTAGGTAGTGTTTCAAGGCAGCTAGCTATAGGGTGTGGGAAGCGGATCAGAGCCGGGGGAGATAACAAGCATGGAAAGGAGGCACAATAGGCACCGGACATGAAGGTGGGGGTAGGGGGTAGTGGGCAAGAATGACCCGCAGAGCCCAAGACAAGGAGACAGGGATACCAGAAGAGGAAAATACTCACAGCGGCCTCCATCCCCGCGCGAGCACCGCGGAAGGATCATGGGCGGGGCCGTGCTGCGCTCGCGGGGTGGGCGGGGCTGCCTCCCTGCGCGCACGTGCGCCGGGCCCGGGATTAGGTCCTCTCGCGAGTTTTCTGGAGTAGTCGCCAATTTTGAGACTCCCAGTAAGAGTGAGAGGCGGAGTTAGAGCCGAAATTCTCTTGGGCGGGTACTTTTGAGGGACTCTGGGATGACAATGCTCTGGTAAGACCTCCAGACCCAAAGAAGTAGAGTATCACCTACCGGCTGCAGATTCCGGTGCAGCTGCGATCTGTGCTCACGCTTACGGTCATGCTGCACGCGCGGGGCGGGGGACCCAGCGTCATCTCTGGGACCGTTTTGGAGTAAGTTCTGCCGGCAGGCTTATCTTATTCGCTAATATTCAGAGTCCTGTCCCAGGATCCTGGTGCTACCCCGGAGGACATCTAGACTTTAGGAGGCGCTAAATGTAGGTTCCCAAAGGGATGCCCGGGTCACTCTGTGCCTATGCGCAAGGATTGAGCTAGCAGGAGGAGATGGAATTGAGAGCGAACAGGGGTGGGAGGTGTAAGTATTTATAAGAATTGGTTTGTGCTACAGATTCTAGTTCAGGTAGAGATGAAATCAGCTCAGGGCTGTGGGCTTGGGGAGAGAGGGTTCTGGACAGATGGTCCTTGGGCCCTGGGTGGTGGAGGGATCAGGTTGCTGCTGCTGATTCTGGGCTGGGAGGGGCTGGCACGTGCCAGGACACCTTTGGGCACAGGTGCGGGATTGGGGAGGAAGCACCTCTAGTAGAAGAGGCCCTGTTGGGAGGGATTCTTGGTGACAGAATGTGGTTCTCCGAGGGCTGGAGCCGCGCTAGAGGCCTTGGTGCAGGTCCCAGTGTTGCCAGGGACTGGGATATGTGTCCTAGAGCAAAGCATGCAGCTTTCAGGAATCATCTTCCACGTCAAGCCCAGTGCTCAGGTCCAGCCACTGCTGGAGGAGAAACCGCCTAACAAACAGCCTCTATGCAGATGCGGGAACCTCCTGTCCCTGTCCCCAGCCAGTGGTCCTGGTGTGCTTCTTCCCTCCACCTGAGTTTCTCTCTTAGGAGACACTGGGCTTCAGTATCAAGAGGTTTTATAACAACTCTGCTGCCTAGTAATTTTCTCAAGCTTTGTTATCAGGGATTATTCCTGCAGGCACTGAAGGTTTTTTCATCGCAAATTTGTTTGAAAAGGATCAAGTGAAAATATTTAAAACAGGCAATCATGGAAGATATTTGAATACTTTGTGATATAAACAAACCTCTGAAGACGATGCCCTAAGTACTCACTTGATAATATACAAAGGCATTTATGACCCACGTTAAGCAATAAAGCTGGTTCTCACAGAGCATCTGGAGATTGTCAGATCATCGTCATCTTTTCAATGCAAGATATATATCTTAGGTGTGTTGGGCATAGAATATAATGTGTGAATTATATACATGAAGAGATTAAGCATGCACTTTACGGAGTTATGGTACCACAGATTTTATTCCATTTATTTATAGTTTCTTGGTTTTGTAAGCTGTATTAAGATAAAGTTTTAAAATGTAGTCATTTCTATTTTTCAGATATGTTTAAGAACATTTACTCTCTTTTAATTGTTACATCTAATAGTGTGTTTCATTCTCTATATTACATGGTAGTGCAATAATAAAATTATTAATTAGGCAGGTTGAATATTTAGGCTAGAAGATGAACACAATTTAATGCTTTTGTTCCAAGAATTTTTATTAAGCAGTTTTTAGAAACATTTGATCTAAGAGAATGATTCTCTACTGGGAGTGATTTGTCCCCCAGAGATCATTTGGCAATGTTTGGAGACTTTGATTTTTTGGTGGGGGGTGGGGTTTAGGTTGCTCTTGGCATCAAATGAGTAGTGTTCGAGATGCTGGTAAACACCCTAGACTATCAGTGAACCTGGGCCCTGCATTTAGGGGAATCT
>NW_006433947.1:130762-134955 GCF_000325575.1 Pteropus alecto
CTTTTTATTAGACCCAGAATTTTCCTGGCCTTCCTGACCTTGTTAGTAGTGGAATCCAGTTAATATTGTCCAAAATTAAATATCAAGCAGGAGAGTCACAAGGTTTCTAAAAGTTGTGCTTCAGTTTTGAGGAGAACTCACTGGCAAGCTAATTTCTGCTTGTACCTGTAGGTTGTGTCAGGGTGACTCCAGGTTCATACACCCAGGGTGGTTTCTAGGAAGAGGCTGCCTCCCTTTGCCAGATGCTCTACGTGACAGAATCATCAGTTACAGAGAATTGCACTGTTTCCCATATCCTAAGAATCCAGTAAAGGCTGGGCCTCATTTTGGTGATAAGGAGCCAAAGTGGCAACAGTTGTTCCTTCATTGTTAGAAAGATTGAGCACTGTACATCTGCCCATAGAGTGCCAATAAACTTTCATTGGAAAACAAGACTCTGAATTAGGTTAAGTTATATCAGCCACCCCCACTGTCAGGGAGGTGATGACACCTTAGGCAGGACTGTTGTGACTAAGGCCTCTAACCTGCCAACAATGAGAATGTCATATATATAATGAAAAGTTTGTTGCTATCAGAGGATAGTGGCTCTTGATCTAAACCCTCACCCACCTCTGGTGGAAAGTGAAAGTGTAGTTTGCCTTCTCTATCTGACCTACCTGACTGGTATAATCCCTTCTAACACTTGTGGGATGGGGAAGCACAGGCACACACGACAATTCTAATTATATTCTGATGCAGAAACAACAACAGGATGTCAAATTTTTCCAGAGGGTCCTGCTATGGTCTGTTTGTGTCCCTTAAAATTCATATATTGAAACCTAACCCCCATGGTGACAGTTTTAGAGGGTAGAGACTTGGGGGAAGTGATGAAAGAGAGTTCTCTTGCCCCTTCCACTTTGTAAAGATGCAAGGAGAAGTCTGCAGCCCAGGAGAGGGCCCTCACCTGACCATGCTGGCTCCGTGACATCAGATGTCCAGTCTCCAGAACTGGGAGATATTGTTTATCAGCAACCCAGTCTGTGGAATTTTGTTATAGCAGTCCGAGCTGACTGAGATATGCCCCAACTACCTCATCAAGTTAGCTTCCTTCTGCTACTGTGACGATGAACAAAGGTTATCCGTGTACAGCTCTGTCAAGAAATGTGAAAAATGTAAGAGTTCATATCATTTCCAAACCAAGCTAGCCTGTCAGTTTCAGGATGCTTGCACAAGCTATGAGACTCCTGGGACTGAGACAAAAGACATTATTATTCATGGCATAATAAGCAGCAAGAGCTTAGTGTTCACATCTGTTCTAGTCCCACAAAGGTCCAGGTATATGCTGTACACATAGTAGTTTTGCATCACAGCTAGAAAATATTAAGCTTAAGTAAACCCCATCTTTCCACATGGGTTATAAGTACACCTGCCCAACTTTTCCCCCAAAAGAAGGCATTATCTTTATCATATTGGTCAGGTAATTAAATAGTCCTTGCCCCCAAGACAGACACTATGCTCTTATATAAAAAACCTTGCAAGATCACTCAGAACAGAAGCTTATACAAGATGTGAAAAAAAATTGAGAGGTCCATGGAGAGTTGTTTCCCAGTAGGGTGCACTTTTCTCTCTAACATTTTGTAATAATTGATTAAGTAAAATGATCCATTGGAAATTTTGATACCATGACTGACTTTGGTTGAGTTGTGCTGGGGGATTGTTAAAACTGGAGACAGGGAGAACATGGATTTACTCAGAGACTTCACAAGTAAATGGCGAGAGCAAATGAAAACAGAATATATCACATTTTTTGAATGAAATGAAATTTGTTAGTTTATTAGAAAAAACGTATAATTCACTACCCACATATGGAAGAAATAAATTCTGAATGGTGTGCTGATCTAAAATTTAAAGCTAAATAATCACTTATAATAAAACAAAAAAAAAGTCCCTGAAGTCTTAAAATAGGGAAATATTTCTTACATAGAACAATAATCATTATCTACAACAAGAAAATGTCAAATCAGTTAAATTAAAATTAAGAACTTATCTAAAAGTACACAGACACATGCACGTGAACACGCACACACACACACACACACAGGAAGGGAGGGAGAATCTGGATTCCAAGAAATCAATAAGAAAAAGAAAAGACAGATAACAGAATAGGAAAAATGGACAAAATAAACTAACATATGCTTCAAAAAGAGGTTTCTTATTGTCTAATAAAAATGGGAAAATTTTCCTAAGTTCTTCAGTAATCAAAGAAATGGAAATAAAATCACTGTTTGGTACCATGACTCACCAACTATCAGTCTAAAATGAAAATGAAATAAAATTACAAGTGTTGACAAGAATGTGGATAACCAAAAGTCATATTGTTATTGTTGAGGGTGATTTGAACTTCAGTGTCGCTCCAATGGCGTGGAGGGGAGATAACAGAGCAGAAGTGTAATTAGCATTTTTCCTTGGTTTTTCCTCATTGACGTAGTGAAGAATCACAGGACAGTGAGATTTAGAAAAGATTTATTAAAAGTATATTTTAGAAAGACAAAGCACGCTCCAAGGAGGCACATGGGTTTAGCAATGACAGCTATAACAACAGCAACAGCAACAACAACCCCCAGGAGTGGGAAGGTCTGCCTTATATTTGGGCCATAATGGGTGGTTCCAAAGGCATTCCTAGGTGACCAGCATGTGAGGTCAGTTTGATTGACACTGCTGCTAAATAATTCTTTGCCTAATGCACATGTGCTTACCCAGAATACTACTACCACCGGGTTGTTATTTGGGTGGTCTCTAGGCTGGGCTCCTATTCTTCTGTTCCTCTGTCACTCATGCCTGACTAGCTACCTAACATTCCCCCTTCACGTATTAGGGACCCAAATCTTTGGAATTTTTTTGGGCAATGACCGCTCTGGCTACTTCAGGTGGAGAAGGGACAAAGATGGAGGATTGGGTCCCTTATACTTGCACTCTGTCAACAGGGAACAATGGTTGTGAATGCCTATCTGGGGGACCACAGTATGGTATAGGATCTGTTGACTGGAATGGGTGATAGTTTCCTTGAAGAACCATTTGTAGATGAATTGCCTGGAACCTGGGAGAAACAAATTGAATAAGGTGGTTTAGAAGTGGTAGAATGGGCTTTGACAACTCCTCAGGCCTGGCTGTTTGGGGAGGAACTCTTTGGTGACAGGTCGCTGAGCCTTTAAGACCGGATTAAGAATGTCCATGTACATTGTGAGGGTGAATGTTCACCAAGAAAAGGGTTTGAAGAAGAATTACTGAGAATACAAAGAGGAAGAGATTTGACCTCTGTTGCTGAAGAAAGAATATATAACTCCAGAAAAGGAGTAAACTGGATTAACAAGAAGAGGTTTTAGGTCATGGCTGTGGTTAAAATATCCTTAAAGAATTAGGTTAGCTTTAACTTCTCCAGCCAGTGTTGAAGAGGAGGAGGCAGATAAAGATACTGGAAGGGTGACCCACAAATAGTCAGGGGTTGGGGTAACCTACCCCCAGCTCTGAGTAGATAGGCAGAGCCAGCTGGGCTGAGAAAACTTGAGTGAGACAGTTCGGTTGGCTAATTGATAAGGAGTCGGTGGAATAGGAATAGCCAAAGTAAAAATTAACAAAGATGAGGAGAAAGCCAAAAGAATTATAAAACTCATCTTGGTTGTTCCTCCTTAAAGAGGAACCTCAGGTCTTCTAAGATTCCAGCGACTTCTGGAATCTTATTTGACTCAAGAGTGATGAACCCAACTGGAAATTCTGGGGACCTTTACTGCAGTTGGGGAAGAGAAGATAAAAGGATATGGTTCTTTCCAAATTGGCTGTAATTGAGAGGCTGGAGAATTGTCCTTGTACACCTTGATTAGTAAAGTGGTTGAGTGACCTGACCTGACATTCTTGGATCATAGAATTAGTGTGGTAAGAGAACAGAGGAGATTATCTACATACTGTAAAATGGATCCCCCCTCAAGTTGTAAATCTTGTAAATAATGAGCTAATGCTTGACTGAAAAGGAGGGGACTGCCCTGGAATCCCTGAGGAAGTACTCCATAAGGGGCGTCCTATTCAAAGGCAAATAGAATTGTGACTGTGGAATCAGAGGGATGGAAAAGGATGTATCCTTTAAGTCTAAAGTAATAAACCAGTTAGTCTCTGGAGGTATGTTTCCCAGGAGGATATTGGGTTAGGGTGTACTGGGTGTA
>NW_006433947.1:143773-168464 GCF_000325575.1 Pteropus alecto
GTGGAATCAGAGGGATGGAAAAGGATGTATCCTTTAAGAGTAGTAAACCACTTAGTCTCTGGAGGTATGTTTCTCAGTAGAATATATGGATTTGGGAACTACTGGATATGTGGGTAAATGGATATTTATCCAATAGGTAACATAAAGGTGGAATAAAATAGAGAAATTGGCTTACTGGTGACACCCAAGACGCTGCAGGTTTGAGAGGAAAAGGGTCCAAAGAAAGAAGGACAGAGCAGGTGGCTCTGATATCCAAAAAGGAAATTGTCCTACCTGCCACATCCATTGGTACCCTTGGCTCCAGTCCAATGATGTAGACAAATATAGATATATTGCCAGCTGGAGGAGGCCTCTTTAGTCCCATGCAACTATTTGTAAGCCTGTGGCTGGCTCTGACCCAGGGGTCTTTCAACTCTTGGGATAGAGAGCAGCCCAATGACACAATTGCCAACACTTGTAGCAAGATTTGAGAGGCTTGTCCTTGTGGAGACACTTTTTGGCCCAGTGGTGAAGTTGGTGGCAGATGATGTACTTCAACGAGTTCTTGCCATTGGGAGCTGGGTACCCATGAACCTGGGCTGTGATTGGCCTTGAAAGGCTGCTAATATTTGAGCAATCCTAGCTTCTGTCCTTCCTCATTCCTGACCCTGGCTTCTAATGCCTGGTCTGTTAAGGTCTGTAGTATGGATCTCTAGTATAGAAGAGGTGACTGAAATGGTAGATGGTGAGATTAATTAGGGAGGGAGTAGAGTGGCTGTAAGGTAATAGTTATGTTAGACAGGGCAAATTCCCAGTGTAGGGGGAAAACTCAGGCCTTACACTGAGAGAAGGGTGTTCTTGGTGAAGTATAAGAAAGAATTCAAAGGTACAAGAGAATCTAAGAGAGACTCAGGGACAGAGACAATAGAGAGACAGAGTAAAGGCCCTGAAAAGGACCAAAAGACACTGAAAGGGACCTCGAATATTTGGGGAATTTAGTTCATAGATGTATCCATTTTCTGGTTACAGAAATAGGTCATAGCTTCTGGTTCATTGTTTGGAGGAACTTGTGGAGGGAGACTCATAAGATGTTGGTTTAATTTGAAACAAATGTACCCAACTGTTGATTTAAAACACAGATTATTTTAATGAGGTATAGAATTTTTGTTTTCTACTCAGAAAACTTTTTCATAATATCAGTAGCAGTCTGAAGTTTTAGGAAACATTATCTTATTCAGCAAAGAGAGAAAAAAACACAATTCTAATTTTGTATTAGTTTACTGTTGATATTTAAGTTTCTTAATGTCTAATGGCAATTAGAATGCAAGCAAAGAAGTAATTCATTTGCCCTTAATAGTTTTATACGGGCTGTGGAAAGGCAGGAGTAGAGTACAGCTTGTGTTTTTTTTTTTTTTTTTTTTACTTTTTTTGTCTTTATTGAAATATAATAGACAATTAGTTGCTTATATTTACACTGTACAATTCAAGGAGGTATTTTTTCAGCTATAGTTGGCATACAATAATATATTAGTTTCAGTTATACAGCATAATGATTAGAGATCTATATAACTCACAAAGTGATCACCCCACTAAATCTAGTACCCCTCTCCCCCTTACATATTTATTACCATATTATTAACTAGTTTCCTTATGCTACAGTTTATATCTCCATGTCTATTTTGTACCTATCCATTTGTACTTTTAATGCCTTTGCCCTTTTTTGTCTTCCCCCCGCATCTAGCCTTCAAAATATTTTCTGTGTCTATGAGTTTATTTCCGCTTTTGTCGTTGTTGTTTTCTTTGTTCTTTAGATTCTACATGTATGTGAAATCATGCGATATTTGTCTTTCTCTATCTGACTTCATTTAGCGCAATATCCTTGAGATCCATCAAAGCAATATCTTTTTCCATCCCCCTTTCTTTCAGACTGTGTCTGTTTTTTAGTCTGATGTGAGATTCTTGTAGACAGCATATGTAGGGGTCTTGTTTTCTTATCCATTCAGCCACTCTATCTTTTGGTTGGCACACTTAATTTTTTTCCATTTGAGGTAATTGTTGATAGGAATGTAGTTATTACCATTCTTTATTCCTGTTTTTGATACATTATTTTTTCTTAAAGAAGTCCCTCCAACATTTCCAGTAACACTAGCTTGATGATGATAAATTCCTTTAGCGTATTTATGCCTGGGAAGCTCTTTATCGGTCCTTTGACTCTAAATAATAGCTTTGCTGGATAAAGTATTCTTGGTTGTAGATTCTGGGTTTTCATCACATTGAAAATTTTGTGTCAAGGCCTTCTTGGTTTCTTTTCTTTTCTTTTTAAATTTATTTATTTAAATTAGTTTCAAGCATACAATACATTGGTTAGACATCTATATAGTTCATAAAATGATCGCCCCAATTGCTCCCTCCCTCCTCTGGCCCTCCACCCAGCCATCATATTAATGCTAACCTGCATGATTTCTTTTGAGAAATCAGCTGCCTGTCTAATGGTAACTAACTGCTTTCCTCTTGCTGCTTTTAAGATTCTTCATATTTAACCTTTGGCATCTTAATTATGATGTGTCTTGGTGTGGGCCTCTTTGGGTTCTTCTTTCTTGAGACTCTCTGAGCTTCCTGGATTTGTGTCTTTACCAGGTGAGGGAAGTTTTCCATTATTATTTTTTCAAATAGCTCTTCAACGTCTTATTTTCCTTCAGGTGCCCCTATGATATGGATATTTTTACATTTGTGTCCCATAGGCTCCTTAAATTATTATTTTAGTCTTAGCTTCTTTTTCTTGCCATTCTGATTGAATATCCTTGGCTTCCCCATTCTCTATATCAGTGGTTCAATCCTCATCTTTATCCACTTTGTTGATTCCTTCTAATATACTCTTCATCTCAGTTAATGTATTCTTCATTTCCGACTGGTTCCCTTCTATAATTTCCATTTCCATTTTTATGTGTTTTATCTCTTTGTTAAAGTTCTCACTGAGTTCATCTACACTTCTTCTAAGTTCATTTAGCATCATTATAATCAGTGTTTTGAACTCTGCATCTGTTAGATTGCTCAACTCCATTATTCTTTGATCTCTGTTCTGTTCTCTCATATGGTTTCTGCTTGTCTTCCCATTTTGGCTGCCTTTCTGTGTTTGTTTCTATGTACTAAGCAAAGCTCTTAAGTCTCCCGGTCTTATTAGTATGGCTTTGTGTAGTAGGTGTCCAGTGGCACAGTCCTGAGAGGGGTTCAGCTGCAGATGAAATTTAGCCCAAGCCTGTACTCCTCTGAGGACACCTTGTGTTTTGAAAGTGCCCTTTTTTCTCTAGGTGTTTCAGTCTGAGGCAGCAATCATTGTGTTACATTTCTGCAAGTCCTAGAAAGTTACTGAGAGTTAGAAAAACTTCATATGGCCTTTAATTACAAGTGATAAGTAAACGTAAGCAACTAGCATTTTTAAATTGGTAAACTTAGGCAATAATATGAAAGAAATAAAAACATGACTGCACATAATAGAGTAGAAAACCTAAGAGAGT
The DNA here is from genome assembly GCF_000325575.1 of Pteropus alecto. Classification (NCBI taxonomy): domain Eukaryota; kingdom Metazoa; phylum Chordata; class Mammalia; order Chiroptera; family Pteropodidae; genus Pteropus; species Pteropus alecto. The sequence continues at coordinate 147,268 of NW_006433947.1, forward strand.
AAAAAGAGTGGCTTATGAGAAAATCTGTGTTTTAAAATAGTAGCTTCCCCCAGGGACAGTGATGTGTAAGGGGTGGTGCCTAAACACACAATGGCAACAGCTGCATGTTTGAAGACAAAAGAGATGGTGGGCGGGGCGGAGAAGGAGAAGGCATCTTTGGCAGGGAAGATGATGCAGTGTGGCTTCCTGGCAAGAGGTAGACGGTGAGGCCTTGGTCACGTGGCCAGTGGGAGGGGTGCTTCCTCAGATAGAGGGAAGTCTACTTAGGTTCTAACATGGACAGGAACTTTCAGCATGGAAAGTCCTCTAAAATACTGCCTTTTCTCCACTGGCAAAAGAGAGGAATGAAGACTTTGAGTAAAGGAGCAAAAGGGAAAAAGAAAACAAAATTTAGAGCTAAATCTGAGACTATTCTCGGCCATTGTAGGCGCACGCTTGCGCTTTGCAGTGCTTGAAGCCAAGTACTGCCATGGTGCTTTCAGGTGGCACTTTGTCTGTTGAATCCAGAGAGAACCGCATGTGCCAGAGAGACTCTGCATGGCACCTGTTTTGTTGAACCAGAGATGGGAAAAGATGGATGTCCGTTCCACTGCAGCAGATGGGACTAAAAGCAACTGAAAGGCTCTGAGAGGGCTCATTGCTTGTAAAAAGAAAAAAGAAAATTCCGCCCACGGGCAGACCTTTTGTCCACTCTGCACAAAGGAAAACATACATGGAGTGGCCTTAGGCCCTCCTCTCCCCCGCCCAAAAGATGAATGAAGTATAGGTCCTGGGTCCCCATGCCTAGCAACCAGCAGCAACTACAGAGGGCTTGTTTACACTCTTTGCTGGTGTGCGTGCTACGAAAGGTAATGCCTGAGTTCCCTAACCTCAGGAGAGATAGGAGAAAAGAGGAGAGGAGAGATGAGAAAGCCACCAGCCAAGATTGGCAAAGCTTGCTTGCTTATTGAAAAAAAAGAATACGAGTCACGCACCAAAAAAATGTTACCATTGGGGGCGATTTGAACTTTGGTGTCACCCCAATGGCGTGTGTGTGTGTGTGTGTGTGCGTGTGCGTGCGTGCGTGTGCGTGTGTGTGTGTTGAGGGGGGAATTGGTAGATAACTGTGCAGAAGTATAATTAACATTTTCCTTCGTTTCTTCCTCATCAGTGCTGTGAAGAATCACAGGACAGCGATATTTAGAAAAGATTTATTAAAAGTATGTTTTTGAAAGACAAAGCACGCTCCAAGGAAGCATATGGTTTTAGCAATGACACCTGTAACAGAACATTGTAACAACAGCAACAACAACAACCCCCAGAAGGTCTGTCTTATATTTGGGCCATGATGAGTGGTTCCAAAGGCATTCCTAGGTAATTGGCATGTGAGGTCAGTTTGATTGACACTTGGCTGCTATATAACTCTTTGACTAATTCGCATGTGCTGCTACCATTGGAGTGTTCTTTGGGCAGTGTCTAGGCTGGACCCCTGTTCCTTTATTCCCAAGTCGCTTATGTCTGACTAGCTACCTAAAATATACTGCTTGTGGGTGGGAAAATTGGTACAAACACTTCCCAGGCCTCTCTAGCACTATATCCTAAAGCTGAAGAGATGGAAACCTATGACGTAACAATTCCTCTACTTTCTGTATAGCCAATAGAAATGTGTGTGTGTCTTCAAAAAATGTTCTAGAATTTACATACCAGCATTGTCACTAATAGTCACAATATGAATCCATCCACATGCTCGTTAACAGTCCAGTGAACACCCCACTGGGCCCCTGACACTCCTAGATCTAATTATTCCCATGGCATTCAGGTTCCCAGTTCAGTGGCTGTAGTTCCCACTCTAAGTAAGGTCTGACCTATAAAGAAAAACAGCCTAGGAGCTCTTGGAGGTTGCTGAGGCTCCCCTCACAGATTTATTTCTCAAAGTATTAGTGAAAGGTATGTCTCATGGAGCCTTCTAGTGTGGGTGAGTGGGTCTTAAATGACAGATCCATACCAACATTCCATTCTCTCTAAGCCTCTCAATCTGTCCCTCTACATTAAATCAGAGGAAGTCAAGGATTTCCAGTTTGCTCATGGTGGATCTTTTGATTCACATTTCAGCCAACCAAACAAACTATTGGCATCCTTTCTAACTCCATGAGCTGTAACATTGGATGCAGAATCTCTGCTTAGTGAGACCATATCAGTGAGTTTATCCTAATCCAACTCTATGTTCCTTCTAATGTAGGGAGGAGGCAAGAGAATTAAAATGGTAATCAAGCCACATTTGCAGACTGCAATGTGCTGATCAGCTCTGCAGCCAGGCCAGGAGGACACCTTCAGAACAAAGGAAGATTTCTGGATTGCTAATAACCCCTTCTCCACACCTGTGGAAAGGGAAACAGAAACTATCTAGTCTTTAAGTGGCTGCCCCACACAAATAAAACATTTCCTATGGCTAAAACCATGGGGGAACCTATGGATTAAACTTTGGGAATTTCCAGCAAGCCTTTCATGCTACGTAATCTTCCCCTTCCCCTCTTTCACTGTATGACCATATCAAAGGAAATGCGAACTAAAGATTAATATATAAACTGAATTCCCTGAACAGTTGGGTCCCTCTTACTCTCTGCCTGAGAAGAGACCACACTCTGCCTGTGGAGTATTATCCATTTTCTAATAAACTTTCCTTTTGACTCTAACTTTGGCGTCTGTATTGAATTCTTTCTACACTCTCCACCAAAGAACCCTTTTCTACTCTCGGCGCAGGGCTTGGTCTCCCCTCCACTCAGGGAAATTTGCCCTATCCTGCATCAAGTTCACCCTTATCCTACACCCTTAATATCCATTTCCACACATATTCCTAGGATTCCTGCTTGTATACATTAGAAAACTTAAGTAGTTCTGGGGTATATTGCACCTTTCCATAGGGAAAGGAGTCACACTTTGTACCTCACCTTTGGGGATCTGCTGAAACTTGAGTTTAGTTGCAGTTCTAGAAGCCAAGAGGGTGGTGGAGGTAGGTCCTGACCATTGTCTTTCATGGCAGCTGCTTTGGGGAAGGTCATTAGATTCTTCTGGCAATGCAGGGCTAATCCCTTCAGATGAGGTTGAAAGGCCACTGTGGGTTGAGATATTATGCTGCTTAGGGTAGGGAGGCCACTTCCACTGGTGATAGGAAGTCAATTTTTGCTGGGGGGTGGGGAGACCTCTTCCACTGGTAGAGAAGACTCATCTGAATATAGGGGCTACCAGCTTCATTAGGGTTTTCTCACACATCCCCGTCTCAACTTAAAGGATCCCATTCTTTCCCAATCAATGCCCTGACTTTAACAGTAGACACTATGGGAGGGTGGGAGTGCAATTTGCAGTTATAATTCAGCCGGTGGCAGGATGGGAGTCTGCATTTGATTTTCAGCACCCTCAGCTGAGTGGCCACAGGAGGTAAGGGTCTCCTTCAGTGTGCACACAGAAACCTTTAGGTCTTTTACACTGAGTTTGAGCTGCAAATTCATATCCCTGAGCTCAACCTTTTCCTTCACCTCTTTGTTCAGAAACATTAGGAGCAACCAGCCAATGTTATTATACTCATTAGTTTTCAAAAAATATTTGAAAGTATAATATACATTGTCACCCAGATACTTCTTATAACTGGTTGTTTAGGAGTGTCTAACAGATATTTTGCATATTTCTATTGCCAGATCATACCATGATCTGTCAGTGCTGCTTTTAATACTGAAAATAAACTCATTATCATTTTTAAATCTAATCAGGTTGGAAAGCTAATTGTCTTCTGAGTTAGAATTTCCTGCATGAGAATATGAGGCATGGGCTACATGTATCATGTTAGCTGAAATCCAATGTTCTCCACTTACCATTAGTTCCTACTTAGGAATACTTGCATAATGTTTTTCTTTTACTAGCAGCTTTCCAAGGGTTGAATGTCTAACTTTTAAAGAGCACTTATAATGACAAATCACTACTTTGAAGGCAGTACACATAATAACTTCATTCTTCACAAGTCTATGAGGCTTGTGAAGAATATGACGAGTATGTCTAATTAAAAGATGAAGAGAACACACAGACAAATATTTGTCAATATTTGCTACTTAGTGCAGAGTAGGGACTTGAAATTGTTTGGATGGTTAACAATGATAGTGCATTGAACTACAATGCTCTGCTAAAATCCTGGTTAACTGTGTTCATCAAACAATCCAGATCTATATTTAGTTTTGATTTTATACTTTGTTGTTTGATTTTAGACTAGTGGTCTTTTATAGTTTTCATTTTAATAAGTTTCCATTTATTTATAAAGATTTATTCTGTAGGCCAATATCAATTATGAGTAAAGCATTAGATATCTTCATGAAGGTACATGCACTGATGGCAGTAGAATACTGCAAGAAGCTGCCCCATAGCAAATTAATATAATTAATATTAGAGTGGCTTGATATTAAGATGGCAACAGAAAGACTCATTTGTGTTTATGTCAGGAACACAGTATAAAGGTACCTATGACAGGAATTATTGAATAATCTCATGTAATGTCCCAAATTTGGGGACATAAAACATTAATACATAACAAAATTGAGTAAGGCAGAAATGTTATTATAAAATTATTAATTTTAGATGATATACTTATCTGTTTATTAATACCCAAGTTAAGCAAACTAGTAGTAATGAACTAAGATTTGTGAATGATATTAATATACAAGACATACACAAAATGGCATCTGCAAGATATTTTCTTGTGCATTTATAAATTGAAATACTAGATTTTTGGATTGATATTAGAATATCTTTAAACACATGGAAACAACATAATCTGAGACTGACAGCTGCTGTCTTAACCTAATTATTACGTTAACTGTTCCTTGACTCTTTATTTCCTAACTTTAAAAGTGAAAATAGTCTTATCATAATCAACAGCCTATAGATGTTTCAGTGGAGTCACAATTACTGTCTCCATTAGTTGCTTAAACACCTTGAGTTAGAGAAAAACTTTCTATTCAAGCAATTACTATTGGATACACTTTCTGCACAGGATTAGATGATTCCTATAGGTCATCCTAGTCTGTATTACAAGCATGGAGTTACTAGAGGTTCATCTCTCATAGTCCTGGAAATATATTTTTGATTCCTGTACAGTAGAATGAACAGCAGATTGATTTTACAACTACATCCTTAAGCATATTAGAAATCGGTTTTTGTCATCACTTGGATTAAACCACAACAATCACTGTCATTAGGATTACACTAAATCACATTAGGAGCCATCAGGGAGTAGGACCCTGTCTCCGTTTACTAGCTCAGCTCATGCATCAGAATTCTTCCTCCATCTTGCGTGGCATTGGCACTGAATGAGGTTAAAACACAGGGGATTGCTTTTTACTGATAGGATCACTTATCAAGACTGTCAATATGTCATTTCTCTTAAGGACTTTGCCTCTCAGACTGAAACAGAAAATATTCACCTGAGTCCTTCCCTCTACTAAAATGGTGGGCTCAGTGTGACATTCATTGTAGCCAGTATGTGAGGGACGGAGGCAGCCAAATATGGGTTGTGATTCGTGACCTCACCTTCCTCTGAACGCCAATTATCATTTCACCTGTAGCAGCATTGGGAGCTGAGAATATTTCTGAAAAGTTTTTTCTCAGTTGTTAATTACTTAAAACAATTACAAGTGCCTGGTCAACTCCCCTTCCCTGCAGGAGACCACTGAGAGTTTGGGAGCAAGGCTCTTTTTCTCCCTTGATCCCTAGAGGTAAACGGTGTCTTGAATGGAGGACAGCAGGAAATGCTGAGGTCTGACACCTGAGGGACTGGCTATGAGTCTGTGTATCTCACTGGATTCTCTGCTTCCCTGAGTTTTTCTGCTCCAAAACTAGTACTTTCCTAATCTTCAGACTGCCTAGCTGAACCATCGATTAAGGTATTAGTAAAGAAATGGAATAAGAAAATACCTAGGAAGTATATTCAAAGACATACAAGTAAAAGGAAGAACATGAGGTAAATAACTCACTACAGAAACCAACTTGCACAAAGTTAATTTAGGCTCATTTGCATAATTCACTGCCAATTAATAGGGAAATTTTGTAGAAAAATGTACTTTACCATTACTGATCTTTATTAATAATAAGCATTAGACAAATTAAACAAAACTATACATAGAAAAAAGAGAGAAGGCTCTAAGAGTTTCTCACAAATAAAAACACTCAGATCAGATGTCTCAACAAGCGGAGTCTACCATTCTTGTAAATATCAGTGAGCCAGTGCTTGATGACTTAATTTAGGAGGATCCAGTGGTTACCACAGTTCTCTACACTTTTTACTTAGTTACTGATTGATTGCTGAATTGTCAGTAATGAACACCTGTTGCTTTGGTAATTAAGAAACATGAATTAGAAGTGAAATTGATCCTTTGGTTTTCCTTATAAACAAATCCACATTTGATGCAGGTTCAATGTGCAACTGCCAATTTTCAAGTCAGGGTTTAGAGCCATATGGTGGGCAACCCAAACTTTACACAAACACACACTCATTTACTCACTTACATGCAGATGCAACTACGCACTCATACATACTCACATCGACTCATATTTATATATACAGTCACATAGTTTCAAACAATATTTACAAACATTCCTATACAATACATACAAACACACTCATTATCATAATCATGACATATTCATACAAACTCACACAGTCACATTTACTTTCATAAAATTAACATATACAATCACTGTTGTGTCTCTCTTGATGACGTGTTCATATAGAAAAGAATAGTTAGTTGTGTCTCTAGACCTCCAAATGCAAGAAAAGGGGGTCCTTCCCATCATATGTAATCCTTCCAACCTTGCAAAAACCCACAAAGACAATATTCACAATACACAACCTTAAAAATTATTTTGAGCATTTCCACCATTGATCAGGACATGTGGTAAGAAAGTTGGGGTGTTCGGAGGAGAGGTAGTACATGAGTGTGTGACAGAGCAGAGTGAGAGGGCACAAGGAAAGACGATATATGGATAAGATCATAGTGAAGAAAGCCTGGGGAATGGGAAAATGGGAAGAGAGAGGCAGAGGGATAAAAGAAAAAAAGTGTTAAATATGGCAGGGGGGTTAAAGTGCATTGCCATATTTGAGGGTACAAGGGGGCAAAATTTGCAGGGAAGTTAAAGATTTGGCCATATTGAGTTATGGGGAAATTGGGTTGTGGGTTTCATGGAAATGAAGGAGATAATGGTGATGGGGAGTTTGGGAGCAAAAATGTTGAAGATCAGTGGTTAGTATAACTCCCAGAAGACTGAATGTCTATGAGGGGTTAAAAACATGGTGAGAGAGGAAGGAGGGGAGTATTGTGTGGTAGGCAGATGCTGGAAATATTGTATGGTCCAAGGCAGATAGAGAGTGTGAGGAGAGGAGATGAAGCCTGGAGGAGATAATGAGCATAAGGAGGTAGGCAAAATAGTTACAGGACAGTGAGAGAGCTGGGGAAGATAGTGTGCATGAGTGAGCCGAGGAGCCTAGGAGAAAGATCAGGGACAATAGCATTGATTATAATCTGTGTGGGGTGTGGATTGGTTGCATGAGGGAGTTGAGAATGCCTGACTATTGAGGTTGGGACATTCGATGATGTGGGATGTAGAAGACATGGTGAATGGGCTGCGATATGTGAACTGGGAATGGATATAAGGCAAGAAAGAGAAGAACTTGGATGACATGGTTTGCATGGGTGATGGAAGGTGAGGAGGGTTGGACTGGAGTCCCTGTAATAGTGGTCATACAGGGATAGATGTCAAAAAAGTGACAAGAGGGAGGTCGGCGGTACAATATAAAAATCTGAAAGGTTTGAGTGGAGGTGGGGGTGAGTAAAGGTTTAGTAGATGGCTCCAGCTCACAGGGGTAGAGGGACGGAGGATCTATGGGGTGGGGGGAATCCAAGGCAGGGGAGAGGAGGAATGGAGCTGGGAATGATGAAGGTGGCAGTGGGCAGATTGGAGGCCACAACTTCATTCCTCGTTCATTAATTCTCCAATTTATGGTCAAATCACAACAGTCATGGATAGTTTCTAATTGAAGCTCAGGAGACAAACATCTTGCTAAAATGCTCCTTATAACTGCTTATATAGAACATAGAGTATAGGAGGGAAAGTCAAATTTTGGGTACACAACACTTAGCAGCATTCACACTCTTCTTTTGGGAACCTACCTAAAGAGGTGACCAGGGCGGGTCAGACAGGAGAGGCTGTTTACTGGTATCTAGCACTGCAAGTGCTGGGAAGGTGTGCCAGCCCATCCTGTCCCAAACTCTGGATATTTACTGAAGAACTGTTATGCACCAAAGAATTTTTATGCCCCAACACTAATATGATTAAAATCCCTTTAGACGTTTTGGTATTTCTAAAATATAACACTTCCTTTTAAGCATTATGAGCTGTAACGATCTTATATTTATAAGCATTACTGTAGGAAAATTAACAAGATAACTGAAAAATTTAAGGATATTTTTGCCCTTGCTTCTTCGTTATAGGGAACCATACCAAGAAGTAACCAGTGGTAACAGAACTGTAGATATATTGCTAAATTTTAAAATGATATGTATTTTATTTATTTATTTATGTATTTATTTATTTATTTATTTGCAAAACTTTCACTGGTCTTGATACGGGCTATCATTTACAATATGTACTTACAGAACTTTTAATTTTTTTTTTTTAAGTATACACAGTTAAGTCTCTTTCTTTCCTCCTTTCTTTGGAGTAGAGGCCCTCTCCTTCAAACTCTGAAATTTGTGACTCAGGTCCTCTGGCTATTGATAAGGATCACTGAAGCTTAGCTTCTTCTTGGTCCATTGTAGGCAGAAATGGCTTTAGGTCAGGCAAGGCCTTTAGAGTCTGAGAGGGGAGGAGACTCGTACCCAAGGTTTTTTTCTTTAAGAAATATATTAACCAAGCCTGTTTTCCTCTACTCATTTAATAGGCAAATCAATAATAAGAAAATTAATAGATATATGATTTAAATAACAAATTCATATCTTCATTTTTCCTTATCTAAGGACAGAGATGGCACTTCGGCAGGAAACCCAAGACCTCATTCTGACTTAGAAAAAAAAAGGGAAAGAGCTCCATGAAACCCCACCAGGCAGAGACTACGACCCTCCTCAGCAGAAAGCAGATATAGAAGAGATCTCCCACCCCTCAACATCCATACTAATAATAAGGGGTTCCTAACTCTTAGAATAGGGTTAGGCAGGAAAATTAGATAGAGGATTTTAGGTCTGCCTGCAAAGACGCTGAGGTCATCCTATTCTAGATGGGTCCGCCCCAGTCTGCTCACAATAAAGCAAGCCAGAGGGCATTTGGGGACTAAAAGTAACTTATACAAGGAAAGAAGCAAGCAGATAATTAGGTACTAGTTTAAGCCAGTCACTTGCACCTGCATAATGAAGACCATAACTACCTTCAATTCACCTGAGTTTCATTATACCATTAATATAATATGCAGATATCTAGAAGTTCAGTAATATCATTATAACCAACTGAATTCTGGGAATGAACATGTGCAGAAAGTAAACAATGAGTCACTGAGTCCCATCCATCTTAGTTATCTATTAAGAAAGCCCACTCTAAGAAAAGTAACCACCCACAGTAAGTAGGGATAAAAACCCCAAAGGCTTTGTTACTGGGCCTTTGAGGCACCCTTTTCTTGCTCAGGCCCAATTCCATGTCTAGAAGTGTACTGTCACCTTACACTCTCTTCCAATAAAGGTATTCTTTTGCTGCTGTACTTCAGTGTCTCCCTCAGTTCTTTGTTCAAGACATCAAGAGCCTGGATGACGCATTGAGAGGGGAACCCCACTCAATAACAGTCTCTGAATACCAGAGGCAGATGAAGTCAGTCTTCATCAAGTACCCGTGACGAGTTCTATTTTCATCCCCAGATGTCACACTTTCACCATTGAGGTGTGTTCTCTTTCTTATGTTGTTTCAGAACATATCTGAATTGTATCGTAACTGCACTACACACACACACACACACACACACACACACACACACACACACACACATACACACAACTAGCACATACTGTTCTTGGCTTAATATTGCAGAGATAGAGAAGAAAAGATTTTCAAGTATGAAAGCATGGTGTTTCAGGAAGAAGGGACACAGCATCTGACCTGGGACTCAGTGTGTGCTGAGAAGACACATTATCCCCTGTCCTTCTCTAAGCCTTTTTCCCACTATCTCCTGCATGTTGAGAATATGCTTTTTAAAAATGTCACTAACATAATCTTTCTTTTATGGGTTGAATTGTGTCTTCCCTAAGTTCATATGTTGAAGTTTTAAACCTCAGTACCCCAGAATGTGACCTTATTTGGAAGTAGGATCTTTGCAGATATAATTAATTAGGATGAGATCACTCTGGAAAGGGTGGGCCCCTAATCCAATATGGCTGATGTCCTCATTAAAAGAAAAAAATTGGAGACAGACATGCACACAGGGAAGGCGTCATGTGAAGACTTGAGTTATGCTGCCACAAGCAACTTTCAGGAGCTAGGACAGCCCCAGATCAGATCTTTATGTACTGCCTTAAGTAGGAGTATGGTCAGTAGTCACATAGCCAGAACCAGCAGCTGGGGAGAACACCCTTGAGTCACATTCCTCGGCCAATAAGAAACAATGAACAGATAGAACCATAATTGCAGGAGAGAGATAAGCAGACCCAGGAAAAGTTTCTAAAGTCGTGCATGTGCATTAGTTCAAAGAGCTGTTCTATAGTTAACTTTTCCTCATTATCATAGTAAAAAAACACACCACTAGCTGGAGATTTAAGATGCTAATGAGACATGTGGTGCATGAAATACATGTAGGTACACTGCACAGGCACAGTGTAGGACCTCCCTCAACACATTTTGGGGAGGGAAAGGGGAAAGAGGAGAGGGTGGTCCCTAACCCAAAGAGCCCATAAAACCTCTGTGCTTGTGGTACTTGGAGATCCACATCCAACCTCCTCCAGAGCGTGCTCCCTTGGTGCATCAAACTTTTGTTTTAATAAACCTTTCTGCAAAACTTTCACCCACTCTCTTGATTTCTATCCTGAGAGAGGCAAAGACATTTGTGCCATAACCGGAGCATGGATCTGCTGATGCTTTAATCTTGCAAATCTAGCCTCCAGAACTGTGAGATAATAAATGGCTGTTGTTTAAATCACTCAGTTTGTGGTCCTTTGTTATGGAAGTTTTAGCCAACTGATACACCTTTCCTAACCACTTCCATATCCACTGGCACGATGACCTTGAAATGCAGAAAAGGCTGCCCTTCCATGTCCTTTGCCCCAGGAGGGATTAGGGCCAAAGAGCCCTGACCTGAAGACATAGCTTGAGTTTCTCCTTTCATCTTCATGGGAATCCCCACCTAGAAGCACCCACAAATCCTGCTTCGGCAATGGGGATGTGAGCTGGACTGAGACTTCTTAGGAATAGAACAGACTCCTGTAACCTCCTAGTGGACCAGATCCTGGGCTCAGGCCTCAGAATTATGTCCTGAATGCTAGGTCATTGACCTTGCTCCTACCTTAGAATTTTCTGGTGCTTTTTATTAAAACATTGAGGCTGTGTCCTACTCCAGAATGTCAGAATGAAGTGTGTGGGGGGGGGGAAGGAGTTGGGAGAACTGAGGCGACAGTAGTTATTAAAACTTCCCTGGTGGTCCTAATGGGAAGCCAGTGTTAGGACCACTTAGCTAAACACTGCTCTCAAAGTGTAATGTGCATGCATGTCTCCAGTGGTTGTAGTTGAAAGATTCTGCAGGGGACTCACATTCTAAGAGATTAAGATACCGCTGAGGTGGGGCCCATAAATTTGCACTTTTAACAAGGTCTCTTGTGCCGCTGCTGCTTCTCTTCCCCAAACCCTGTTCCCCCAATCTCTTTCAGTAGAACTAAGTTAGAGAAAGGGAGCACAGCACACCCGCTCCCGTTATACACTATCAGTCACATCTCAACAGAAATACTGTTGATTCCTTGCATTTAGCATATGATGGGGAAGGAATGGTACTTGGATGGGTGATCCCTGTGTAGAGGGAGAAGGCCGTTCTAGCAAAGGTCTGAAGACTCAATATGAGGATGCAGGATTTGTAGTTGCAGGTGCAGATTCTAGGAGAGGCAGGACATTTGTAGGTGACCTCTGCACAAAAACACAGCATTTGTTGCTGGTGGGTGGTTATGGCATCTGCTCATGTGGACCAAGGCTTGCAGCCTCTGTGCACATGCCCAACATTTGGGTGCTGCACAAGATGGTGCCACTCTTTCTCTGTAGCAGTTACTGGCCCACAGACACCCATGTGAAGGGGAGGCCTGGTTAGAGCTGCAGATGATCCACCCAGGTGGTGACTTTTGAGGAAATCTGGAACTACGATGCTGTTAGGACCGCCAAGTCCAAGGAGGCAGAGTACAGCTGCACCCAATACTAGGTGCAGACTCTGGGTGCAGCTGAGATCTGTGCTCACACTTATGTGTCAGGCTGCAAATGTGAGGCCAGGGTATTAACGTAATCTGTGAGGAACCATTTGGATTAAGTTCTACTGGGGGCTTATCTTATCCATTTGTATTTAGAGTCCGGTCCCAAAACAATGGTGCTGCTCAAGGACATCTAGATTTTAGGAGGTGCTGAATGCAGGTCTCCAATATGATGCCCCAAGCACTGTATGTATATGGGTGTGTGTGGGTGTGGGTTGCAAGGAAAAGTTGGAATCGAGGGTGTAAATTTATGGTTCTTGGTGCCTATTCAATGCCAACAGGAATCCCCAATTTGGGATGTGGTTAAGGGGGAGGAGCATTTTCAGTGCAAATAGCTCAATTGCAATGTAGCTTGGCTGTAGAATAGCACAACTGTGAGACAGCTCAATAGTGATAAAGCTCAATTATGATACAGCAGAGCTGTGAGGTGGCCCTGGGGCAAGGCAGAGCAGTCCTGTGTGGAGGCAGTGTGGCCTCAGTGTTGGAAATAATACAGCTTTGATGTTCTAGCCAGAGAAACATAGTCTTTAGTGGAAACAGAAAGTTCATTGTGTGAGCCAAAGGGGAGCTCACTTATATAGAGAGAAGTCTCTGACCCTGGGTCCTGATTGATATGTTGTCATGCAAATAAGAACTCCAAGTCCTCACAGTTTAATTGGCCCAAAAAGCACTGCCATGATTGGTCAGAATGGAGCCACTCTGATTGGTCAGTAAAGATGCTAATGGGGATATCGCTCCAATTGGACAGGGAAAGTCTTAGTACTATTGGTTTTAATATGATTCCTGAAATTCCTTTATAAGGATTGTCTCAGAGAGCAGGAACACAGTACACATAGGCAGTTCAGTGCAGGCTTATCCCTAAAGCATGCCTTGCATGAGAGGCCCCTGGTCAGCAATGGCTGCTAGGCTCCGTTTTTGAATTTGAGCCCAATTAGCCAGCAAGAGACCTTCTCAACAGGTACCTTCATTCTTGTAGTCAACGAAGTAGATCTAGGACACAGTATACGATATCCTACATCAGCAGAAAGACAGATTTGTGCTATGGATTCTGGTTGCAGGTAGGGCTGAAATCAGCTCAGGGCTGTGGGCTTGGGGAGAAACAGGATTCTGGGCAGATGATTCAGGGGCCCAGGTTGGATGGATCAGGTTGCAGCTGCCATTATTGGGTTGGGAGGGGTGGAAAGTGCTAGCCCACTCTGATTGGTCAGTAAAGACGCTAATGGGGATATCGCTCCAATTGGATAGGGAAAGTCTCAGTCCTATTGGTTTAAATATGATTCCAGAAATTCCTTTATAAAGATTGTCTCAGAGAGCAGGAACACAGTACACACAGGCAGTTCAGTGCAGGCTTATCCCTAAAGCGTGCCTTGCATGAGAGGCCCCTGGCTGCTAGGCTCTGTTTTTGAATTTGAGCCCAATTAGCCAGCAAGAGACCTTCTCAACAGGTACCTTCATTCTTGTAGTCAACAAAATAGATCTAGGACACAGTATACAATATCCTACATCAGCGGAAAGACAGATTTGTGCTATGGATTCTGGTTTCAGGTAGGGCTGAAATCAGCTCAGGGCTGTGGGCTTGGGGAGAAACAGGATTCTGGGCAGATGATTCAGGGGCCCAGGTTGGATGGATCAGGTTGCAGCTGCCATTATTGGGTTGGGAGGGGTGGAAAGTGCTAGCAGAACTTTGGGCACAGGTGTGGGTTTGCAGAGAGGAGATCTCTACCAGAACAGGCACTATTAGGACGGATTCTGTGCTGCAGAGTTTGGTTATGTGAGTGACAGTGCTGGTCTGCTGCCTGGGCACCAAGTGTTGCATGGGAGGGAACATAAGGCCAGAAGCAAAGCACAGGGCTTTCAGGATTCAACTTCCACTTAGAAACCTCTGAGCCCTTAGGTCCAGCTACTAACAAGAGCAGATGTGGCCTGACAGCCTATGCGCAGATGCCAGATGTGCCATCCCTGCCCCATGGCCACACGCCCAGGGAAGTTTCTTAGCTTCCACCAATACTAGAAAATAGTCATAATTTTTGCCTCTGAGGTGATGCACTTAGAAGTTCCCACCATCATCTATGTGTAGAGTTCTACTCAAATATGGTACCTGAGTTTATGAATGAGAGACTCAATCAGAGAAATCTGCACTGAAGGACATTCTGCAAAACAAGGCAGTGTGCATGCACTCTTCAAAATCATCAGTATTACTAAAGGCAAAGGAGTGGCAATTGATCTAGATTAAAAAAAAAATAATAAAAGAGTCAAGACAACTAAATGCAATCCTTGACCATGACTGGATGCTAGATTTACGAAGACATCATTGTATCACAGTGGGTAATATGTATTTAGACTGTCTACGAAATGGACCGTCTAGTGTTAATTTGTTAAGTGTGATAGTTTTATTGTGTTGGCTAGGAGAACAGCCTCGACATTAGAGAATCCAAGATCAAATTGCTGGTAGATTCGGTGTCTGGTGAGGATCCTCTTCTTGGTTTGCAGACAGCCACCTTCTTGCTGTATCCTCACTTGGCTGGGAGAGAGCACTCTAGTCTCTTCTTATAAGGACACTAATCCCAGCATGAGTGCTCCACCCTCATGACTTTATCTAAACCTGATAACCTATCAAAGGCCCCACCTCCAAATACCATCCTATTGAAGATCAGAGCTTCAACATATGAATTTGGGGGGTGAAAATTAATCTGTAATTTTCCATCCAGTAATTATTCACGTGCTGCAGAGAGAAAGAGAGCAAGCTCTATCTTTCAGCTTCATATACAAGCACTACTCCCATTCTGGAGGGCTCCACCACATGACATAATTACCTCCAAAGATCCCACTCTAATACCATCACATTAATGGTTAAGAATTCAAAGTATGAATTTTGGGGAGATACAAACAGTCTAAAAAAATCACTCTATTTTTTAATTTAATGATTAGTAACCTTAATTGCAACTGCAAAATCCCTTTTGCCATGTAATGTAATATAACCAAGGTAGTAATACCAGGGAATGGACTTCTGCCTACTTTATTGTGAGAGCAGTTGATTTTTGCAATGAACTATATCTTAAATTGTTATATCTACAAAACTATTAACAGAGGTTACCTCTTGAGATGGTTTCATACAAAGGAAACACATTACTTAAAATATTTGAATTCTGTTTTGTTATGTTTTATTTTTTATATAAACCATGCATTACATTTTAGAAATACTGCAATAAATAAAGGGACTTTCATCAAGTCGGTCTTGGGTCATAAAATTCTCAAGACACAAATATTTGGAAGGGGTCAGGCCTCTTGCCAACACTGAATACTCAGTACCAGTAAACAGGTTCACATGTCAGACTCACTGTGGTCACACCTTCTACCTGGAATTTCACTGGAAGAGAGAAATAGTGGTGGAGTGTTGTTAACTTACAATTTTATCTGTGGCTCCACAGTCTGTAAAATTTAAAGGATTTCCAAGGGCACTTTATACGAGCAAGATTTTCACATCTTGGATTGAATTAGAAACAATCCATGAGCAAGCAGTGAATCCAGTGTAAATGAGGACATTATTGAATGGGGGAATAAATTAGTGACCTCCAAGCTGCCCCTACCACCTCTGTCCCCTACTTTCCATAGTGCCCCTCTCTTCACTTCTCGCCCCTGTGACCTCCATTCCACCCCGAAGGTCTTTAATGACTCCTTGATCTAGCACCATCACCCTCCAATTCCTGGACCTACACCTGTCCTCTCCCACCTCCACCTGACCTGTAGGCCTTCATAGACCACCTCCATCAAGCATCCACTTTGAATTCCATCATTCGCCAGCTCTGTTCCCCTCAGAATTCCAGGGACCGCAGCCCAACACTCCTCCCTTTCCAGCACCTCCATATCATCATTTCCCTTTAACTTACATTTGCCCCATTTCAGTGAACTCAGTGCAGTTCCCAGGTCCTCTTGTCCCCTACCCAAATCCCAGCCCTCAAGCATTGAATGCCATCAGCTCCCCATGTCCCAAATTCATGCCCCCACATTTGCCCTTTGTCTCTGTGTCTTCAGCCTCCTCAGGCTCCCTACCTTTCCCAGGTGACGTTCTCTCCTACGACCATTTAGTCTCCTTGTGCCCATTGCCCCTGCAAGGCTCCTTCTCCTCCCACCCACTATTTCTGTCTTGGACCACTAATCACCACCAGCACATCCATACACCTCCAATATACTGCAATATATTTGTATAATTTTAAAATGCTCTCCTGATCCAGTACTGAAGCCCTGGCTATGTGACTGTCATTTCCATTTCTTGAACAGATGATTAAGTCCACACTCAAAACACTTCCCTAATTGGCTCTCACATTCTGGGCTACTAAGCACCCACCCAGCACCAGAAAACAGGGGAAACCCCATGCCTGGAGATCATGAAATTAGTCACAGTAGTTAACTGATAGGGTGCCTGGGCAGCCAGTGTCCAGTGTCTGGTCAGTACAGGAATGACAAGCCTGCTCCTTGCCTCAAATTTCACTAACTCTGGAGGGTCACCCCACCTCCAGAGGTCCCTGCTGGAGCAACACAGTGGAGCCTGCATTTTTGTCCTGAGGGTAAAGGGAAGGCATTGAAGGGATTAAGGTAAGGGGATTCCTTCCCAGTTTTGTTTCTTCCTCTGCTCTTCCTATCACTTCTTGCTCCTTTTTCGGTCCAAGCACCATGTCTGTCTTCCGTGGCCCCAACTCTTTTAGTCTCTCTCTACTCTCTCAGTTTGATGTACCCACCTCTTGCTGCCCTGACTCCCACGGCTGGTCAAAGTCTCTCTGGAGATACCTTTTAACCTAGATTTCTCTATTTTCTGTCCTCCTGTCATTTCTTTCTCTGGTTACTCTTTTGGTCTTACTGTCTCCACATCCACCTGCTCCATCCTCTATTTTATTCTCTCTTTTTTAATTCTTCCTTTCTCTCACAGTCTTTCTGGTTCTCCCTCAGTCTCTGTACCACCTCCCACCCAGCACATTCACAGGTGTGGAATAAAGATGTCCTTTGACTGGAAGAGCACTTTCCAATGAGGCTACAGAAAGAGAAACATGCCAGGGAGATGTGGCGTCCAGGTCTGCATGGCCATCTCTACCCTGGAAGGCCCGAGAGGGGCAAGGTTTGGGGGCCAGGATGGGAAGACTTTACGTAGCACGGCTGACAAGGGAAGGGGACCGGAATCTGAGGAAGTCACTGAAGGGTTTTAAGTAGGAAAATGATGAGGTGGGCAGTATTGACCTGGACAAAAGGCAGGAAGGCCCCTCTATTTAATTTGAAATAGAGGTGGACTGCAGACAGCAGTGGAGCTACCAGGCCTGGACCATCTTGCTGGTGCTTCTGGAACTCTCTGAGTGTGAGACAAGGGGATGAAGGTGTGGCCCCAATTTCCAGGGGGCACCACACAGACCGGGGCTTAGAGTGGATGGTTGCACAATATTGTTTAATGAAAAGTTGCACTATCGACTAATTTCCTTGCTTGGAATCCTGGAAGTCCATGCAGAAACTTCTCTCTTACCAACATAGCTAGTTAGCAGTACTACATAATACACAATAATCTAGCTTCTGAACATTCCCAAATCTATCCTAGTCACCGTATATTTTAAAAATGTCCTAACATATTTTCTTGTATTCACCTTTGGGTGATATCAGGACATTCTTCTTATTTCTTGAAAATATGTTCATTTTTAACATGTTGATTTTCCATTCTAGACATAATGTTTCAATTGATTGTCATTTCCCTATGACTGAAATCTTCCACATGTCGGACTGTGAGTAAACATACTACATAGTTGATATTAACTAAGAGATACTGCCATAAAATACTGAGGGTAGGAATGAAGTTATGGGTTATTTGATCACCTAATTTTACTTCATATTAAAGAGAATATAACGCCCTACTAAATGCCCAGAGAAATATTGCAAAATCAGATTGTTTAGGTGAAAATGGATCTCGATGTCTTCTAAAAAACTATATTTTTTACAGGTTTTGTTATTCACGCCTGGAAGAACATTCAGAAATAGACAACAAAGAAAAGGACTAATTGCATTACAGTTTAGAATAAAGATGTACTTTCTGATTACTCTTATAATAAACATATAGTGAATTAGTAGTTACATTATATTAGATATTATTGACTTAAGTATATTATGATGTGAACAAGTATATCTCTAAGGTATTGATGGTAATTTATCTCAAGTTTGAAGTAGAATAAGAACTATTTTTAAAATGCAATTTTTAAATAAATTTTTTAAAGCAATGCTTAGTACCTAAATTATCACATGCAGTAATCCTCCATGCCTCATACCCCAGGTCGTGTCCCTGTGAAAGTCTCTGGTACTAAGCAGTGTTGAGTCTTGGTGAAAGGGGATAAAAATAGAAATGCTATGCTGTTGGGTGTCAGGATGAAAAGGCCTACTCAACTTGGGGAGAGATTTCTATTTCATATTCTAGTTTGTGATCCCTACAAAAAATCCAGGTCTTGTTTAAGTAAACTGCTTACATTAATTCTAGTTGCGAAATGTTCATGGATCCAACCACCGCCTCATATCCACCCCCTCAGTAGAGATCCCAGTTCACGCTGAATTGCTTCGGCTTCGCCGGCAGGACCTAGTTGCAACCCGGAGCAAAAACAGCTTTTGATTTAAACCGTTTACAAGCTGATTAAAACAACTCAGTCTCCAACACAAGTGGCCACACAACTGCAAGTTTTATCTTAAAACTGTTAGAGCTAGTAACTCAAAACATTCAGGAAGCAACGCGGTTGAATAAGACACGAAAGACACAGACGCATTTCTAAACCCGGAAGACACCTTGTGTGCGAGGCGGAGAAATGGCCCGCCCCCGCCTCCGCCCCGCCTCTACACCGGCTTTGTCCCGCCCCCTTGCGGCCCGCGCGCACGCCGGTACTCGCTCCACGCCCCGCCCCCTACTGGTCGCGCTCCGCCCAGGCCCCGCCCTCAAGTCGCCCCGCCTCTCCTCTCGGTGCGCTCAGTTTCTCACAGACCCGGAAGCGGAGAAGGCAAAACCGAGGTCGCGCTGCGGGGAGTAAGTTTATGTCTTTCTATTTTAAACCTGTGTCTCGCCGCCCCCACTCCCAATACTGGAGTATGAGGTTGCCACGGACCTTAACATCACCGCATTCACCTCGTCTCTCAAGTAAAGTCAGATGTCGCTGTGAGAGGCCGGGGGCGCTTTCCTTTGCGTTTATATTGGCTCTGAGGCTGGTCTCTGCTCTCAGCTTTTCTGCCTTTGGCCCAGCTAGACACCTCCTTTCGCCTCTTTTCCCTTCTTAAAACCCTTTAGCGATTTCTCCGCTTCGCTTACGACATTAAAGTCCTTACGCTAGGTGGATTCGCGGCCTCCAACTTCGCCCTCGAGGTCCCAGGGGGCAGCGCGGGTCACCCCGCCTCAGGTGAGGCGGCATCCTCTCTCTAGTCCTGGGATTCTGGAGACTCTAACCCTCTCCTGAGACACCGTCTCCTCCCCTTCTGCTCGCGTCCACCTCAGGCCGGGTCCCTCTGCTCCTCAGGCCTCCCCTTCGTACTCACCCTTCCCCTGGCCCTGCGTTGGGGGAAGTGACCTGGGCCTGACTTGTGGCACCCAGTGTTCCGTCCCAAATTCCCCTCCAAGGGAAAATGTGCTCTTTGTAGACATTTGAGTGTCTTTCTTTCCTGTGCAGCAGCTTTTTCTTTTCTTTTCTTTTTTTGCCTATTTTTAGTTAATAGCTGTTAACAGTTTTAAGGTAAAAACTTACAGGCATCTTACTCCCCGTCCCTTCTGAATGTGAGGGTGAGGGGGTCAACGGAAACAGAGCGATAGAGAGAGATAGAAAAACTGAGGAGAGAAGATGAGGGAGAGCAGATGGCAATGAAGAGAATGAGTGAGGGATTTGGAAAGAGACTGTAAGAGTGGAAGAATAAGCTGTGAAAGTAGCAGGGGGAGAAAATAGAAGTTTAGAGAAAAGTAGGATCTCCAGGGAGATGAAGGTGAGCAAAAAGGAAGGTAGGCAGTAGGTGTGGGGCAACAATGGTGAGGCACTTCAGACAGAGGTGGGTGGGGATAGAAGAGTTAGATCCGTGGGCCACAGCCACATGGTACCTGGGGCTGAAAGGACAAGGGGTGACAGGGAGAGCAGAGAACCAAATGGTAGGAAGGAAGTCTAGCCATCCTGGGATGCCAGAGTGTGGGGAGACACGGAGCCTAAATGTACTGGGAAAATAAAGAGGGAGCCAAGAAAAGGGAAGAAAGTGGTGAAATACAGAGAGATTGGGGGCAATCAGAAAAGTTGGGTAGAAAGAGCAACAAGAGGGGTTAGAAGTTAGTGGGCAGAGACTCAGGGACATGGACTATAGGCTGGTAGTTACTAGAGGACTATAGACTAGTGGTTACTAGTGGGGTGGGGGAGGAGAAGGGAGATAGACAGGGTAAAGGGGGCCAAATATAGGGTTTAGGGGGAGGGTGAAGTGGGTAAAGGGGATCAAATACATGGCAGCTGAAGGAAACTAGACTTTGGGTGGTAAGCAGAATATACAGATGTCAAACGATAATGTACACATGAAAATTTATAATTGTATTAGACCAATATTACCCCAATAAACAATTAAAAATTTAAAAAATAAATAAAATTTGATAGAATGCAAAAAAAAAAAAAAAAAACCTCTGCAATGATGAAAATGTTCTATGCCTGAACTCTTCATACAGTAGCCACCCAC
>NW_006433947.1:169230-186223 GCF_000325575.1 Pteropus alecto
TGGGAGGCGGTGCTAATCCCACCTCACATTAGATTGCTGCGGCATTTTATATCCAGCATTGAGCAGCAAGGCTTTGGGTCCTCCATTTCTGAGGACTGAGATCTGGGGTGAGGGTGGGGGGGCCCGGCTCTGCCTTGGGTTTGATCAGGGCCAGGTCTGTGACCTGAAGGGGAGTGTCGGGGCAGCCAGGGTCCCCATTGCTGCAGTGTGTCTGAGGACTTCACCAGGAGGAGAGTGCGATCTGAAGAGGTGGGAAAGCTCACCTGTTGGTCTCTGAGTATGAGTTTGCTGTCCTGAATCTCCCTGTAGCAGGGGCAGCAGACATTGTCTTTTTCATGGGATGAGGTGTCCCCTGTGTGTGTGGTTGTGGCACAGGAAGCGGGGATGCTGATAAACAGTATATTTTCAACTTTCCAGTTTGACTTCTAAAGACTCTCGTTGCCTGAGAAGAAGTCTGGAAGAGGAGGCAGAGAAAAGAAAGAGGGGTCAGGAATGGCTCTTTCTCAGGTAAAGTCGTATTCTCAGTTGATTGCTGTGTCTGTCCTTCCTGAAATGCCCTTTGACTTGCTGATCTTGTGGGAACTGAAGTGTTCTGCCTGACACTTGTTCACACTCAACCTGGACCTTCCTTCAGTCCCTCTCATCCTAGTTAGACTCCGTCTTGCTATTACCGTGAAGAGTCTCCACTGGGCATCATTGTGGGCAGGGCTTCACGCCCTTGGATTGGAGATGGGGTACGGGTCTCGTGGCCTCAGCGGGGTTAGGCAGCAGGGGTTGTTTGGGGGCCAGTCTGGATGCACTGTCACCTCTCTGTCAACCAGGATATAAAGATCCACATGGAAGTCACGTATTTATATTCACCAGTACCTGACGAGTTCAGGAAAAGGGACCAGTAAGTGGAAATCTTTTTGATTGTTTTGTAATACATTTGAAGCTAAATGAGTGTGTAACTGACTTCAAAATAGTAATGACTGGGAATGGACTGGAAGGTTCCCCAACAGACATCAGTGACAGAGGCTGTTATATTCTATTGTCAGTTTTAAAATATGAAGTCAACCGAAATGTCTGACAGTTGGAGATTCTTTAGATTGTTTTTATCATTCATTTCTCAGAGGTTGCATCTTCACTCTGTGAATTGTATCCTTTGACACCCAGGTTTTATTTTTGATGCAGGTAAGGTTCCAGCTTTATTCTTTTGCATGTAGATACCCAGTTTCCCAAGACCATTTGTTGAAGAGGCTATCCTTTCCCCACTGTGTAGTCTTGGCGTCCTTGTCGAAAATCATTTGGCATATGTGCAGGGGTTTATTTTCAAGTTTTCTCTTTTATTGAATTGGTTTATGAATCTGGTTTAATGCCACAATCACACCACCTGATTACTCTTGCTTTGTAATATGTTTGAAATCTAAAAAAGTGAAGCTTCCAACTTTTTTCTTTTTTCAAGTGTGTTTGGGCATGTTTTTTCCTATTTCTGCAGAAATTGCCATTGGGATTTTGATAGGGATTGCATTGAATCTGTAGAACACTTTAGGTAGTATGGACATTTTAACAATATTGAGCCTTCCAATGCATGAGTACAAGGTATTTACTATTTATCTGTATTTTTTATTTTTTTTTTTTAGTAATGTTTCCTAGTTTTTAGTGTAGAAGTCTTTCACCTCCTTAGATAAGTTTATTCCTATGTATTTCATCCTTTTTGATACTATGGTAAATAAATTTTTTTCTTACTTTCCTTTTCCTATTATTTCTTGTCAAAGTGTATAGAAATACAACCGATTTTTGTGTGCTGATTTCCTACTACTTTTCGAAAATTGTTTTTTAGCTGTGACAGTTTTCTTGAGGAATCTTGATGGTTTTCTACATATAAGATCTTATTATCTGCAAAAAAAGATAATTTTGCTTCTTTTCCAATTTGGATAACTCATTTCTTTTTCTGTCTAATTGCTATGCCTAGGACTTCCAGTACTTGGTTGAATAAGAGTGTGGAGAGTGTTTATCTTTGCCTTCTTCCTGAACATAGAGGAAAAGTCTTTCACTGTTGGATATGGTGTTAGCTATGAGCTTTTTATATATGGCTTTTATTATGTTGAGGTAGTTTACTAATCCCAGTTTGTTGAGTGTTTTTATCTTGAAACGCTGAATTTTGTCAAATGATTTTTCTACTTCAATTGAGATGATCATGGTTTTTTTCTTCTTTTAATGTGACATATTACATTAATTGATTTTTGTATGTTGAATTATCCTTGCCTAAGAAGAGTAAATCCCATTTGATCATGATGTATCATTGTTTTATTGTGCTTTTGAATTTGGTTTGATAGTATTTTGTTAAGGATTTTTCCATCAGTGTCGATGAAGGATATAGGTCTGTGGTTTTCTTGTGTTTCTCTGGGTTTGGTATCAGAATCATGCAGGCTCCATAGAATGAGTTTGCAAGTGTTCCTTTTTCAATCCTTTGAAGATTTTTAGAAGGATTAGTGTATTACTGCATACATGTTTGGGAGAAATCTGCATGGAAGTCATCTGGTCCTGGATTTTTTTTTTTTTTAATGGAAGTTTTGATTACTGATTGAATCTCTGCACTTATAATTCCATTCACATTTTTTATTTATGATTAGGTCTTAATAGATTTTATGTTTCTGGAAATATATCTATACTTGTAATTTTCTTACATATATTTTTCCATACTTTTTTTTATCGTATTAAAAAATTTCTGTGACATCAGTTGCAATGTCCCCTTTTCATTTCTGATTTTAGTTATTACAGTCATCTGATTTTATTAGTCTAGCTAAGAGTTAGTTAATCTGTTAATCTTTTCAAGAAATCATTCTTGGTTTGCTGATATTGTCATTTTTTTATTCTCTATTTCATTCATGTCTGTTCTAATCTTTCTTATTTACTTCTTTCCTTCTGGTAAATTGAGTTTAGTTTTTTAACTTCCTTGAGGTGTAAAATAATTTCTTATTTGAGATCTTTGCTTTTTTTAATGTAAGCATATGCCACTGTAGATGTTAGTCTTAGTACTGCTTTCACTGCATCCCTTACACTTCGATATTTTGTGTTTTCAGTTATATCCAGACAGTATAAAATTTCCCTTGTGATTTCTTTTTTGACCTATTTATTGTTTAAGGGTGAGTTGTTTAATTTCCACATTTTGTGGATTTTTCTGTTTTTCTTTTGTCATTTGTTTCTAGTTGTATTGTGGTTAGAAAATATACTTTTTATGATTTCAATTAAAAAAAAATTTTAAGATTTATTTTGTGGCCTAACATGTGGTGTGTCATGGAAAATACTCCATGTGTGCTTGAGAAGAATGTGTTTCCTGCTGTTGTTGGGTAGAATCTTCTGTATATGTCTGTTAGGTCCATCAGTCTGTAGTGTTGTTCAAGTTTTCTGTGTGGTTGTTGTATCCATAACTAAAACTGGGGGTACTGAAGTCTCATATATTACTGTGCTGCAGCCTATTTTTCCCTTCATTTCTCTAAGTGTCTACCTCATATATTTGTGAGGGCTAATGTTAGATGCATGTACATTTATAATTGCTGTATCTTCCTGGTGAAAGTACCCTCTTATCATTATAACATCCTTTGTCTCTTGTGACAGTTTTTGTCTAATAGTCTGTTGTGTTTGCTATAATAAGCCACCCCTGCTGTCTTTAGGGTCTTGTTTGAATGGACTATCTTTTCTAATTCTTTTATTTTTAGCCTGTCTCTGTCGTTAGATTCGTGAATTTTAACAGTTCCAGCTCTTTGACTCTCTTTCTTGTTCTGTTTTTCCCTCCTTTTCCCTCTTTTGCTGGACTCTGATCAGGCATACTGTACAGTGGCGAATGGCAGGAGCCACGCCTGGCTCCCTTTTCTCTGATGTGATGGCAGAGGAAATGCATACAGTGTTTTCTGCTGATTATGATGTTTGGTGAAACGTTTGTCCTTAATGACAGTCTTTTCCCCAATTTCCTTTTGTCATGATTTTTAATTATCTAATCATTTTTTCACATATCCACTAGTATGATGAGTTCTTAAATTTTAATTTGTTAAATGAATGTTTAACATGCAATTTTTTCAATCTTGACTCATTGTTTTATGAATGGAATAAACTGGTTGGTATTTGTTATGCCTATATATCTGAATGGATAAAATCGAATTTATAATTTTGAATGTAGATATTTTATAGAGACTGGAGTTAAAATACTTTGGTTTTTACATGTTTGTACCATTCTTTTTACTAGCCTTTATAGAATGATGTTGGCAAACTAAATTAAGTATAATTGACACATTTTCATTGTCCAAAAGATGCTGAAATACACATGAATACAAACAATAATGAAAAAAAATCATCCAAAAGTATGTCATTGAGACACAACTCTCATTTCAGTTAATTTGTGTGTTTATATGTATGTGCATGAGTGCAAAGATGTTGAAATCCACAATTTCTATAAAAGACCTCATTTCATAAATAAGTTTTATATTTTTAGCAGTTGAAGTGATGTCTTAAATATGTTCCATGGTTTTAAATTTTTTTCTACATTATCACATGAATGATTTAAATAGTAGCAAAATATGTGCATGTGTGTGCGTGTGTATGCTTGTAGACTATAATGACCTTTTATGCAATGCCATGTTAATCTTGAACTTCATTCTGGTTTCTCAGGGCACCATCTGCCAATATACTTTTAATGGTCTGTCTGTTACTTGTTTGATTCTTTAAGTTCAATTCTAAAACTTTTCCACATGAGTTCAGGTGTTTGCTGTGTCATTTCTTAGCTGTTTGATCTGAGGTGAGTTTCTTATAGTGTCTGTGACATAGTTTTCTCCTCTGTAAAATGGGACCAGACTTTTCTCTAAT
This sequence comes from Pteropus alecto, assembly GCF_000325575.1. Taxonomy (NCBI): domain Eukaryota; kingdom Metazoa; phylum Chordata; class Mammalia; order Chiroptera; family Pteropodidae; genus Pteropus; species Pteropus alecto. The sequence goes on from NW_006433947.1 coordinate 174,073, forward strand.
GATCTATCATGTTGATAAATACATGTAAAGCATTTAAAGCAGTGTTTAGCACGTTTTTGAAAACATTTAGTCATTGCTGTCACTGTCATCATCACAATTTAAGAGTCTGACCTTTCTTTAATGGCACTGTGAACTTTGTCATCTCTGAAGACACCAGTCATGCTGTAGCTCATCTAGATATTGAATATCACTGTGTATAGAACATAATATCTAACATTACTGCATAGAGGTGAGTGTTGAATTCTTATTTGTATATTTCATGAATTGTCCACAAAAGTGAGATATCCACATTATTTTGGAGGATATCATAATCTCTTATGGAAAAGCATGAGAAATTAAAATTAGGACATATAACTTTCTCAAATTCCTTTATGTGGATCCATCAGAAGGCACATGTTGACTGAATTGATGCTTACACCTCTCTCGTTTAATGTGAAGATAAGAACTGTTTTCGTGGCTTCTTTGATGAAATGTGGTTTTCATTTCAGGGATGGTTGACATTCAAGGACGTGTTTATAGATTTCTCTCAGGAGGAGTGGGAATGCCTGGACCCCACTCAAAGGGCCTTGTACAGGGACGTGATGTCAGAGAACTACAGGAACCTGCTCTCTCTGGGTGAGGATGGCTTCCCTCAGAAGTCAGGATCTGCCCTGGATATCATTAAATTTTTCCTTATGTGCGTCTTGGGAGCCCTTACCATTGACTTAAGTTCTAGAGTTCACTTGACTGATATCAAAGCCCTGTTTACTCAGAAATGAACTGTTTTATTATTTGGCATCAGGACTTTAAACTTGCTTTTTCTTCAGATGATCAGCCCATCTCATGATACATCAGGGTTGTTCCAGAGCTTAAGTAATTATAAATCCCTATGGTATGTATTTAAAATATCCTGTTTTTTAAAAAATATCCAATTTTATGTTTTCTGTCCCTATGCTTCTGATTCAGTAGTTCCTGGAAGAGCACTAGGCCTCTGCATATTACATTAGTCCATATGCACAGAAGGAGGCAAGCAGTGGATGGATTTGTGAAATATTTTTCTAGACCCATCTGTAACGTCCTCTCAGCTGAACAAACAGCTGGGATTCTGGAAAAGCCACAGCACTTGATATTCCTTTCTTATAATCAGGAATTTCTGTCTGACCTGATTATGATCTTCATTTTGGAGGAAGGCAAAGAGCCCTGGACTGTGGAGAGTGAGGTGAAAAACAGCAAAAAGCCAAATTAGTTGGAATGTATCCAAGGAGTGTACAGAAGTAGAGCTCAGAAAGGGAGAGAGGAAGCCACAACTTTAATAGTGTTTGGAAAATGGGAGACTTCTAAAGTAAAACAGAAGTTTGTTTCTTGTGAACTTTAAAAGAAATATTCCTTCTCCCCTTCTTATCAGTCTGTCCTTCAACATGGAAAATTTATCCTGTCACCTTCTGCTGGTGCTGTAGCTATAAAAGAGACAAAAGCCAATCTTTGTAATGATCACAACACTGTTTTCTGGCCCCGTGACTTCTTCGATTCCTCGACTTTGAGGAGCATGGGGCGGGCTGTTTCAAATCTGTCTCTTACCTCCTTGGTCTCTTCTGCACTTGATCAGATGCTCAGTTTTCAGTCCATTTAGATCAGAGCTGAGGCCTTTGTAGTCCCGACTCCTGTTCCATCCCCATTTGCTGTAGTTGGAAGACATGACCAGGAAACAGGAAAACACTGGCTTTCTTTTTTTCCATCTGGCGCCCCAGAAACTGCATAGAGCTGTCTCTAGCACTGTCTGCCTGTTCAGATCCCTCAACCATTTTCTGTTCTGATTTTGCTACACACTGGAGGGATATGTGTCACAGGGAGCTGGGTTGGAGCTTTTGTAAATTTCTTACTCAGGAAAACTGTGAAGACAGTGGGCAGAAAGATCCTGTTTTTGATCTCTAGTCCTACGTAGGGAGCATGTATCAGTCTTTCAGGATCTTAGCTTGGTGCCTGTGGGTATCTGTGACCCATCTCAGGATCCTACAATATCTGACCCATACCTTATATTTTCTTCTCTCTGCACCACTCCACATTGTTGGGCATGTAGACTTTTCTAGATTTCATACTCTCTTAAATTTGCATTCTCTGTAACTTCCTTTGAAATACACAATCTAAACTTTTATCCTATTTCCTGTTGTGATAATCCTCCTTTAGGAGATGGACAACTTCTGGTGGACTCCTTTACAGAATGGGTTTACTTAAGTCACAGAATATTCCTGAAGGAGATTATTTTAATATATTGCAATTTTATCCTACTACATAGAGCAGCAGCACTGGTCAGCATGTCTCATGATACTGAGATAGAAAGTATCGTGAGAGTCTGGCCAATAAGTGTTTTCAGTTTTCTTTGCAGTTTTGAAGAACATCAAACAGCACCTCTCCAGGGCACTGTGACAGTGTTGATCACACATACATGCTAATTATCATCCCCTTTGTGTCACAAGAAATAGTATGGAAATTTCTCCTCAGAAGAACATAGTCCAAGTTCACATCTCCTATCACTGAGGCTGTTGACTAAACCATTGTTCATGCCACATTTTTCATCCCATGTGTGTCATTGTGCATTCTACCTCAGTCTCTCCCCAGCCTCTGGCAAATAGCATTCTTCTTTTTACTTCTATTAATTTGACTATTTTAGGTACTTCCCATAAATAGGATCATATAGTATTTGTCTTTTTTGTGATTGGCTTATTTCAATTAGCATAATGTCCTCAAGGGTTATTCATGTTATAGCAAATGACTGGATTTGCAACTCTTTTTGAACGCTGAATAATATTCCATTGTATGTCTTGACCACATTTTGTTTGTGCAGATCATCTGTCAGTGGGCATTTGGGTTTTTTCTACATCTTGGCAATTGTGAATAATGTATCTGTGAACATGGGTGTGCAAATATCTCTTCAAGATCTGCTTTCCGTTTTTTTGTGTGTGCATCCACAAGGGGAATTGCTGGATCGTGGTGTTATTCTGTTCACACTCCTATAACAAAGCACCATAGACAGGCTAGCTATTAACAACAGGAAAGTGTTCTTCAGAGTTCTGGGGGCTGGATGTCTGAGGTCAGGGTGCCAGCATGGTTAAGTTCTGGGGGAGACCCTCTTCCAGGTGGCAGACAGCTGGCCTGTCATTGTATCCAAGCATGGCAGGAGAGCTGATCCCTGGTCTCATCTAAGGGCACTCATCCTGCTCATGAGGGATCCATCCTCATGACCAAGTTACCGCCCAAAGGCACACCATTGGATTTTGAAGATTTCAATATTGGAATTTTAGAAGAACACCAACATTCAGCCTATAGCATACAACATTTTATTTTCCCAGCTGCATTAAATAAGAATTCCCATTTTTTCTAATCCTTTCCTAAACTTATTTCCTATTGTTTTGATGGTACAACATCCTAACGAGTATGAGATAATATCTGATTGTGGTTTAGAGGTGCAGTTCCCTGATGATTAGTGGTGCTGAACATGTCTTTATGTTTGTTGGCCATTTGTATCATCTTTAGAGAAATGTCTGCTTAAGTCCTTTGCTCATTTTTTAAAACAGGATATTTGGGGTGGTTGTTCTTGTTGAGGTTGTAGCACTTTATGGTCCTGTGATTTACAGTAAGAAACCTGTATTTGGTCTTCATCCCCATTTCTGACATGAGCTCCCAAAAGCCTTGGAATTTCCTGAGCGATGAGAGCAATGGGAGGATCTCTTGTAACATTTAGTCTCCTGTCCTCAGTTCCTGCAGTCCCTTCAGGGTCTTAAAGGTGAAATGGTGTCTTATTCATAAGACGCCCTTTAAGTCACAATTCTGTTTATGTTAGTGAGGTGACTTGGAAACCCCCAGTGATGGGAAGGCTGGTTGTCAGGGGAGCCAACCATATGATTAGAAGGTTGGAACTTACAGTCCTACCTCCTGACCTCCTGGGAAGAGAGAGGGGCTAGAGATTGAATTGAATCATCAGTGGCCAGTGATTTAATCAGCAGTGCCTATGTAATGAAACTTCCACGAAAACCCAAAAGGAGAGGGTCTTGAGAGCTTCCAGGTTAGTGAACGCGTGGAGGTTGGGGAGCGTGGTGTGCTGGGAGGGGCATGGCAGCTCCTCGCTCTTTCACCATACTTTGCCCTCTGCATTTATTCATCTGGCTGTTCTTGAATTATATTCTTTCATAATAAATGAGTTGTTTAGTAAGTAAAATGTTTATCTCAGTTCTGTGAGCCACTCTAACAAATAAATCGAATCCAAAGAGCAAACCCAAGGAAAGGGTCGTTGAAACCTCTTATCTGTAGCTGGTCTGTCAGAAGCCAGGTGACAGCCTGGAGTCGTGATTAGCATCTGAATGGGAGAGAGAAGGGGTGTTTTTATAGGACAGAACCCTGGTTTTTAGAGTTCTCCCAAAGTATTTTTCGTTTGTATATTGCTGATAATTTGGTGTCCCTGTGGAGTCATCAGTCCCTAGAGTTGACTGGTCTTCTCTCTAGCTGACATCATTCCTGTCTTTTTTCTTGCAGAGATTATGTAAAGAGATCCAGTGATATGATTTCAAGTCATTAGAGACCCTAGCAAAAGGGACATTCTTATTTTTAATACCAAATAAGGAGTTTTAACCTAAAAGTCTCTACACCAAAATTGTTAAAATTCTTTTTCAAAAATATATAATGTAATATTTTATTAGATTCTTTTTCCTTTTTCTTTTTTAATAAACTAATGTGACTCACATTCTTGAAATGCTCAGACCTTGGCAAAACCTATTGCTAGCCTTGTTTCCTAAAACAAACTCTGCCCACCCAGCCAGGAGATCATTATGAACCCGTGGTCTTCCTACTTTGTTGTACTGTTGATATGACTTTATCATGTCTGCATGGGTGTAAACTGATCCATCTGCTCATGTTGGACATTTTGTGGTTTTTCCCTTCCAGCTCCTGCTAAGAGCATTCTTGCACAATTGTCCTGGAATATCCGTGTATGTTTTTCATGAATAAATGCCTGGGAATGGAATTCACATGATACTCAATTTGATAAATTTCATAGCAAGTATTCTAACAGGCATAAATCTGCTTCCACTTACAACACCACACTCTCCATTTTTAAATCTCCTTCATTTTGCCCCATGCTCATAGTATAATTCCCATAGTTTAAAATGAGACAGTATTATGCTACTTGCTAAACCAGTTCTTCTTTCTTCCAAAGTCAGGATTTTAGTTGCCCTCCTGTTAACCTCCCACATGCCCATTACTCCCTATCCTCCACTCGCCTTCCCCAGTCCTGACCCCCTCACCTGGCACCTTGATCTGGCTGGAATACACTGTTATTTCCTAGCATGTTAAGTCTCTGCTCTCATACTCCACCCACCTGCATTCCTCAGACTGTAAAAAATGCCCCCTTCATCAGCAGAACCACCTTGTCAGGACATGACCTAACTAGTATGTGCAGGGGTGACGGCTGAGGAACACTATCAGTGACATAGCCCAGCATGCACACCTCCCTTGAAGTATTTCTTTCTGAGCTCTTGGTGATCTGCACTGCCTGGGTGGGCAGTAGTGCTTTAAGAACATGTCATCTGAGTCTGTGAGTCCAGGTTTAAATCCTGTTTCTCTTCCTATGTAAACGGAGGTTATATACATAAAACCTTTGAGTCTAATCCTTTTATTGAAAAATAGTAATTTCCACCAAAGTTTTTAAAAGCATATGTGCTTTTAGATGACTTAGCATAGTGCACGTTTTATACTAAAGACTCAAAAGTTACTTTTGTGTAATAAATGATATTGTCATATTTATTATGAGATATCCTTTTGCCTGTATTATATTGTACTTTTTATTTTATAATTTGTTCTCTCACCTTAGTTAACAAATTTTCAAAGCACAGACTGTGTTATATATATTGTGGGGCACTGTGTACACAGGGAATTGCTCTAGTGGTTTGCTATTGTATAACTGCTGCCATAAAATCATAATGGTGACCTTTGGCTTCCTTCTCGTAGTCTTCTTTATAATGTTACGTATTTTCTTGACCTGATACTTCAGAAGTCAATGATCCCAGTATAGTTTCCAGCTCCCATGTCGTATGATCTTTCTGAAAGTTCTTTCTTTATTCTTATGGGGGAATATTTACCGTTTAATGGAGTATAATTTTCTATACTACAGACTTCTGTCACTTATTGCTGGTTTATCATGGTTTCCTAGAGTTACCTGTTATTTATTGCTGGTTTATCATGCTTTCCTAGAACATTTTATTTAATAACTTTTATTTTGATGTGGAGATGATGGTCTTTTAGCATGTATTATGCAATATAACTAACATGCATCACTTGTTGATGTTCTAAAATGCCTATTCTTAATGGGTACAGATAGTTTTATAACAGGTATTTAGAAAAATATTTTGTTCTTAAAATAATTTTAAAAATTGTTTTTAATGTTATATTTGTTCTACAATTTTAAACAGCCCATTATTTAAATTACTTAAATAATCTTATTTGTATTATTTACCATTACAATGTTATTTGTTCTTTGGCATTAATTTATGTGTAATATGTATAAAATATGTATAATTTTTTTCTCAGTTATGAGATAGCAGTATGGTTACTGTAAATTGGCATATATTTTGGGGTCATGGTAGAAAAATACCTTTCCTTGAGAGCTATCATAAGTTTGCACAACTTGTTTTTATCATAAGGTGTTTAAAACTAGGCTGCCCTAACATTAATTTGAATTACATACAACCACTATTTTGTTAGTAAAGAACCCTATTTTCTCACTGTTTTTAAAAATTCGAGTACCATGGTTGGGAAGTTTTATAACTGTTCAGTATAACTGTACTTTTGGTGTCATATTATTTTTACATGAAACATTTATTTAGAAACTGTAGTTAATAGGATATCTGTGGTTGTTTATATCTTGTAGACATCTCTCCTCCACATGTGATCAAGCTATTACAACCAACAACAACCAGTGATAAAGGAGAAGTATTTCGAACAGTGATGTTTGGTGGACCAGAAAGCCATGTAATCAAAGACTTTTACTTAAGGGAAATCAAGGAAAATATGCAAGCCTTTGAGTGTCAGTGGAGAGATGATGAAAGAAATTATAAAAGAATGCCTATAACCCATAGAAAACATCTCACTGATAGAAGGGATCAACACGGTAGAAAGGATGCAGGAAACAAGCCTATTGGAAATAGGCTGAGATTCAGCTTTCAGGATGAACTGCAGATATTTCATACTGAAGGGAACATTTATGGATGTAATCTGGCTGAGAACTCTGTCAGCAACACCTGCTCAGTCCAAGCCAACATTTCTAATAACTATAGGAATGATTTTAGGCATCTTTCAGTATTGACAAAAGACAAGAAAGAATGCAGGATAAAACCTTACAAATGTAATGAGTGTGGCAAAGCCTTTAGTATGCATTCAAGACTAATTTACCACCAGGTAATCCATAGTAGAGAAGGACCTCACAAATGTAATGAGTGTGGCAAAGCCTTTAGTGTGCATTCAAACCTAATTTACCATCAGGTAATCCATAGTGGAGAGAAACCTTACAAATGTAATGACTGTGGCAAGGCTTTTAGTGAAAAATCAAACCTTGCATGCCATCGGAGAATACATACTGGAGAGAAGCAATGCAAATGTAATGAATGTGGCAAAGCTTTTAGTGTGAGTTCAAGCCTAAGTAGACATCAGATAATCCACACTGGAGAGAAACCTTACAGATGTAATGAGTGTGGCAAGGCTTTCCATAGAAAATCATACCTTGCAAGTCATCAATGCATTCATACTGGTGAAAAACCTTACAAATGTAACGAGTGTGGCAAGGTTTATATTTACAAATCAAACCTTGCACGTCATCAGAGCATTCACACTGGTGAAAAACCTTACAACTGTAATGAGTGTGGCAAAGTCTTTAGTGAAAAATCAAACCTTGCATGCCATCGGAGAATACATACTGGAGAGAAACCTTACAAATGTAATGAGTGTGGCAAAGCTTTTAGCGTGCGTTCAAGCCTAACTTACCATCAGGTAGTCCACAGTGGAGAAAAACCTTACAGATGTAATGAGTGTGGCAAGGACTTTAGTGAAAAATCAAACCTTGCATGCCATCTGAGAATACATACTGGAGAGAAACCTTACAAATGTAATGAGTGTGACAAAGCTTTTAGCGTGCGTTCAAGCTTAACTTACCATCAGGTAGTCCACAGTGGAGAAAAACCTTACAGATGTAATGTGTGTGGCAAGGACTTTAGTGAAAAATCAAACCTTGCATGCCATCTGAGAATACATACTGGAGAGAAACCTTACAAATGTAATGAGTGTGACAAAGCTTTTAGCGTGCGTTCAAGCTTAACTTACCATCAGGTAGTCCACAGTGGAGAAAAACCTTACAGATGTAATGTGTGTGGCAAGGACTTTAGTGAAAAATCAAACCTTGCATGCCATCTGAGAATACATACTGGAGAGAAACCTTACAAATGTAATGAGTGTGACAAAGCTTTTAGCGTGCGTTCAAGCTTAACTTACCATCAGGTAGTCCACAGTGGAGAAAAACCTTACAGATGTAATGTGTGTGGCAAGGATTTTAGTCACTCGTCACAGCTTGCAAGACATCGGAGAATACATACTGGAGAGAAACCTTAAAAATGTAATGAGCATGGCAAAGTCTTCAGTGTGAGTTCTTGCCTAGTTTACCGTCAGGTAATCTATACTGGGGAGAGGCCTTACAAATGTAGTGGATGTGGCAAGGCTTTTAGGTATTGCCTTAAACTCAGTGTTCACCAAAATAATTCTTACTTACAAATACAGCAAATATGGAAAAATTTTTACAGTAGTGCTTACTCTTTAGTAGATACAGGAATATATACCCTATAGAGTAATCATACAAATTAAACTGTGTGGCAAAGTTTTTACCCAAACATCAATGTTTGGGAAACATATTGGAGCGATATCTTTTTAATGTAACGAGTGTGGCAAAGCTTTACTCAAGGCTACCCCTTGGTGCACATCAGATAATCCATACTGGAGAGAAGCCATATAAATATTTGTGCCAAGGTGTTCAGTCAAAAGTTTCACCTTGCAAATCATTAGAAAACTCATACTGGAGAGAAACCTTACAAATGTAATGACCATGGCAAAGTCTTTAGTCAAAATTCACACCCTGTCAGTCACCAGAGAATTCATATTGGAGAGAAGCCTTACAAGTATAATGAGTATGAAAAAGCCTTTGGTATGCACTCAAGGTTAAACAAACATCCAGTAGTCTATATTGGCCGGAGACTTTGCAAATGTAATGGATGTGACAATGGATGTGTTCACACCTTGGGCTTCATGAAAAAATACATAACTGGAGAGAAGCCATACATATGTATTGAATGTGGCAAGGCCTTTAGATAATGGTCAGACCTCAGGATTCACCGAATTCATTCTGGAGAGAAACCTTACAGATGCCATGTGTGGCAAAACCTTTACTTGGGGCTCACACCTCACCAATCATCAGACACTCCATACTAGTGAAAGAACAAATGTATTGCCTTAAACTCAAGGTTCACAATTCACTAGACATCAGAATATACATCTTTGAGAGAAACCACACAAAAGTAGTGTGCATACTAAGGCTTTTACCCAAAGATCAAAACTGGGACATCAGAGGATTTATATTGGAGAGCCACCTTATGAATGTAATGAATGTCATAATGCTTTTCATCAAACATCTATGCATTTGGATCAATAGAATTCATGCAGGACAGGAAGTATACAAATATATGGGACTTCAAAATACTATCAAGATACAATGTGTCCTTGGGATTCGAAAGAATCCTTACAAATGTAATGAATGTGGTAAAAAATTTAAGCAGTTCTCACAACTGACCCATTCAAAATTCTGTAATAGGTATAAGTCTCTAGTTCTGAGATTAACCTGTGATATTACATACTGCAGAATAATTATAAGTCAAACAATGTTAAAACTCACGATATGCTGTATGTCACAGGGACAGGATGTGTACAAACAGCTCTTTTTTTTTTTTCCTCTCTTTAATTGCCGCCCCCCTCCCCCCATACTTCCACCCCTGACTTACGAATGTTGCCATCTCCCTTTTTTTAAGAACTGGATCTCTGAAGGCAGGGTGTCTCCTCCCACGCTCTTGCAGCGCGCACCTGGGGCCTGGCGCGCCCGAGGCCTGGCACACCCAGGGTATGGTCCATGGCTCCACCTGGGGCATGAACCCAGGACCTTCTGCGTGTAAAGCAGACGTGCTAACCACTACACTGTGGATCCACCCCCACAGCTCATTATTTTTAGGTTTGTAATATTTAGTTATCTGAGTTTTCTTGAAAAGACTCTTTTACTATTTATGATTCTTAACCTGAAGTTTGAGGGCTGTTGATCCTATGCCTTCCTTACAGGCCTTTCATGATGGTCTTTGGGAGAGAATTTACAGAGTAAAAGGGCCAACTTCATTGGGTATGATTCACTCATATCCATATTCTCTGGATATAGTTCATTTATATCCATATTCCCTAGATAAACAAAGACTGATTATCATATTTATTATTGTATGAATTAGCATCAGGGAAGGCAGAGAATAGTGTAAAACTATGGTATGTTATCATGGTTATTCTGGTCCCCTTCTCCAGACAGGCCACTGTAGGTCATAGAAAAGAATGCTCTACGAACTGACCATGAAACAAATGGGCCCAGACGTTAAGGGACTGAGCTTTCCATGGGAAGAGAGTGGTAGGTTACTAGGGAGCACTTACGTAGTAGAAATAATAGAGAAGAAATGGTGGTGAGTTTCTCCGTTGAGTAGCAATAGCTGTTGTATATCAAAGACTAGTGGGAAATTAGTTTTATTTTCGGAAATTGAAGAAAGAGCTGTTATCTAAAAGGGGCATTTAATCAAAAGAACCAGAATAGAATGCGCATGTGGTTGATTCACATTTAACTATTGGCATTCCTTTTGCCGTTTTATTCAGAATGTATTATGTCTTGTGTTTTAATTAATAAAATTTAATCATCCCCCATAATCCAGGACAATCTCCCCATTTTATCCACTAATCTTAATTCTCTTTTGCCATATGCCATAACATAGTTCTGAGGATCAGGGAATGGACACTTTTGGGGGTGCAGTCATTATTCTCCTTACCATAAGAGAGAATATCCCTCGATTTACCAACCAGAAACTCAGAACACAATAGGTGAGGGTAAATTTCCAAAGGAAATGGGAATTTAGGAAAGGAGATGATTTATTAGTGGCCAAAAGTGACAAAAGTCCTCAACTGATGGGGAGATCAGTCATTTCAGATGAAAGAGTTGCTGAGTGGACACAACCATAACAATCTACTACAGAGCAAAGTCACAGTCAAATCTCAGACAATTTTTGTTCTCTCAATGTCTCAAGATCACTGTTATGACTACCACCATCTGAACATAGTACTAACAGGAAGTACAAGTGAAAATGGATTTGTATTGACTTATAAAATACCCAGAGGTTTGTTTTTAATTCCTGTCCAAGTTGTTCTCTTTGTTTGTCCTTTTCTTATAAAAATGGAATGTAGAATTCATAAAAATGATTATGTGAGGGTACCAATGCATTGAAATCTTATTCTGTTGTATTTAAGAAAATAAAACATTTTAAAAAATCATTTTTTAGAACATTGGGTCATGTTTCTTCTACCAACAGTTTAATCCCACCTTCATAGGATACTTTATAACTAACAAGGTACCATTAGGCTCTCAAGGTTTAAGGAATCTATAACAATTTCCTTCCATCATGGGACCAAAGAATGAACAATTTGGTGGTTATATACTTGGAACTTGCACTTCAATTATTCTCTACACACTCTGCCCCAGGACATTTATTGGGCTGTGACAAAAATACCATAGCACTGCAGTTTCAGACTCTGATCCCTTAAAAATTCTTCTCAATCATGAATATACACCATATGGTTATGTTTGTTTATGTCCTTTTTTTGTGCCCAAATAAACCCATGTCACACGTCTTGATTTACATGAAGTAAAAACAGGACTGTAACAATGTGGAAAAATTATGAAATCAAAGAAAATTTCAGAAACAAGGAAAAAAAATCTCGAGTGCGGAGCACTCAGTGAAATAGGTGAACAAGAGATAACTTGTTACATAGAAAGCTTCTTAAGGAGAGCATGGTA
>NW_006433947.1:186239-186647 GCF_000325575.1 Pteropus alecto
GAAATGGCTTGAGGGAATGGGGAATGGTGACCTATTAAGTGTGTTAGGGTGTGAACAGGGTAGGACTCGGTTGAAAGTACCCACTTACGGTTTGAATTTCTAGCTGGTATAAAAGGAGGGGGCTCTCAGGTTGTACTATCAGCTTTCTCAGATGGGCAGAACAGGGAGAGGTGGTAGTGAGGCTTAAAAGATGTCAGAAATCAAACATCAAGAAATAGAATAAGGGAAAAACATGGCGGAATGAGAGACATCCTCAGATCTCTCTCCTTGAAATAATAAGCTGAACATCTAAAACTGAACAAAAAACACCCAGACTGCACACCAGCACGTCTGAGCGTGGGATCTCCACATAAGAGCTACCACGGGTCAGAATCCCTGGTGTTGGTCTGTGGACTGGGAGAAACAAAG
>NW_006433947.1:186870-187158 GCF_000325575.1 Pteropus alecto
AGACTGAACCCCAGACTCCAACCCCCAACCCAGAGTGCCCCTTGCCCCATACCCTCTGAGATGGAACGCAGCCCCAGGGGAATCTGAGCAAACACCACCGAAACTGTCACTAACACTGACAGGAACTGAGAATGAGGGTAGTGAGCATGATTAAACATCTATAAGGAAAAAAAAGACATTATTAACACTTTATATAAAGCAGAGATCTAAGAAGCTTAGACACCACCTACTGGAAACCAAAAGAAAAACACCTTATTTGCAACAGGTTAGGAACCATTATATAATAAA
>NW_006433947.1:192965-194476 GCF_000325575.1 Pteropus alecto
GGCAAAGACAGATGAAGCTTCCCTCACTTGCCTACTGCTCACCTCCTGCTGCGCAGCACGGTTCCCAAGAGGCCACAGGCGGGTTCCGGTCCACGGCCCTGGGGTTGGGGACACCTGACCTATAGGTAAATCTTCGGCTCTTGCTTGATTAGATTAAATGACACCCTTCCTCACCCCCCAGGTCCCAGTGCTCCTCCCTCCTCGCTCCTAGGATTAGCACCCCTAAATGCCACTAAATAACTTTTCACTTAAACCATTTCACCTTGTCGTGAGGAATTAGCTCTGCTTCTTGCAATATAAGCAGCCCACGTACCTCTGATTCTGTACCTACCTGGCCTCCAAAGAACACCGGACAGATTCAACGGACCCAAAAGCAGAAACCAGAGACTGTTGGACCCGAAGACAAAAGAGCAGAGTCTTGCGGGGGGCGGGAAGGACAGAGCCCGCCCCTCGGCCCGCCCACATGTCGATCAAATCCCCAACTGCAGCCTCTGGGGGTCCCTCCCACCCCACTATCCCGGCTTTTACGCAAGCAGTTTCCTGCAGACCCGGAAGCGGATGGGGAGCTAACAGGCATTTCCGGGGGAGTCCCAGTTTTCAAGTTAAACGCGCGCTCCACTATCTTCAAGTCCCTTACGCCACACTTTCGATGTTTTGTCCTAAGTTAAAATCCCTGAACTCACCTATTTCTAGAGCTTGTGAGTTCGTCCCATTTACCTCTTGGGCAGTCGCTGTAAGCCTTTCTGATTCTTGTCGCTCCGTGCGGAGCCAGGATTCTCCGTCGGTTGCCAGTTAAAATCGTTCTGAGGCAGGGAACCTACCCCAAACTTTCCACCTTCGGTCCACGTAGACACCAACTGGCCGCCATGATCTTTACTCGAAAACTTTCCAGACTCCCCTCCCCCAGCAGAGCTGCTTAGAGAGGAGTTCCCCCTCCCCTCCCCCATCCAGTGAGCGCGGAGGTGGACCCCAGACCCGGGAGAGAGGCACAAATGGATGGCGTTAGAGAGGAGGAGGAACGGCAGGGAATGAAACGCGTAACAAGAGAGTCGGGGCAAGAAGAGGAACATAGAGGGAAGAGAAACAAAAGAATGCCTACAAACGGGAACACGGAAATGACAAAAAGAAAAAAATAGCCATACAGAGAAAAAAACCGGTGGAGAAAGCGGGAGGTGCACACCCCAGGTGAGTATTGAGTTGATTGGACACGGAATGTTAAATAGTGAAGTACTGACACTTGGCTGTGTACCCTTTTAACGTGAGATTTGTTAAATTGTTTAAGTTACGTGCAAGAGAATGGGTTGCATAATCAGGTGTTTGAGTGTCTGCATCTTCTAATTATTGCATCTGAAGATAACCCCATTTGCAACCCCTATTCATTCAGAGGACAGAGACGGGCACAGTCAATCTCAGGTCATCCTTTTCCTTTAAGAAACGGGGAAAAAAGACTTTGTCACCACATGGTGCATTTTAAAATGCTCATTAACAGTACTATTTACCCCTCCCTCTTT
>NW_006433947.1:194494-194810 GCF_000325575.1 Pteropus alecto
TAAATTCCATATATCCCTCACTCTTGTTTTAACTTTAATACCAAAATTGATTGGATAGTTTTCAAATTTCCAAATTATTTTCCCTCTTCATTTTATTCAGATTATGAGGTTTATATCATTCTCTACCATGTATTGGAACTATTTGATGTCTAATAAGTAACTTTACCATATTTTACTGTGTATCTGATAAGGATATTGTAATCTTTTACCACTCAAATCTGTTTAACCAGTTAGGGTTTCTTTCTTCCCCTGATTATTGTTAAATTAGCGAGCTCTGAGTAGAAGTCTCAAACTAAATAGATGCTCCCCTGAAGTC